>NC_136495.1:142016555-142104055 GCF_053919585.1 Euprymna scolopes | reverse complement strand
ATAAACTGACTTGAAAAGAACAAATATATTCTATTAAAAAAAAAAATTCTTCAAAATCTATGGACTCGGCATTAAATAACCCGAAAAAGGTTGATATGCCGTAAAACAAAAAAACAACAAACTAACCAACATCGGAGTCAACTAATTCGCAAGGACTAAAAGCGCAACATCAGATATATTAATTGTTGTAATTTAAATGTTCTCTTCTCGCACACTTTACTAATATAAGAGAGCTGAAAAAAAACATCTACCAATGTGTCATATCATTATATTCCGGATGCGTAAAAATTAGTGTTGGAATAAGCGAAATGGTAGTCGGGAATCGCAAAAATCTGAATGTTTCAAGGTATCGGAATCGGAAAGAAGTGTATCGATTTTCTGATGCAAAAAGGATTCTTGTAATTATCTTTAATTATCTTTATTTTTACTTTTTAAGTTAAATCTTCCATTGCTGGTAATAATGATATAATGATACATATTTATTGATGATAAACCACCAGTGAAGCTAAAATCGATAAATCCACAAGCATCAGTTTTAGCTTTAGGAAAATATTTGCGCATTTAATGTGTGTGTTTTTTTACGGAAATCGGAGAAATATACAAATATATAGTTAAATATTTAGAAATTTATAAAGAATAAGAATGTGTAATTGTATCCGAATCGGTAATTTAGTACGGAATCGATAATTGTATCGGAATCGGGAAAAATATTGGAATCGTCCCATCACTAGTAAAAATACAACAATAAAATTAGTATTCTCCTATATATGCTACATCTTAAACGAAACCCCCAGTATTTAGCAAAATTAACTTGTTTCTCGAGTATGTGTCATATTTGCTGTAATATCAACTAGAAGTTTACATCGCCATACATAAATGCACCTGTTTTTGTATTGATAAAACTTTATTTTTATCTCATGAAAAACGAACATTTTTATTATGCCTTAGTTTGTATTCTTATTTCTTTCCTCCCGAAGTTATTTCTATTCAGCCCATTTAGATACGTTCTATATGCTGTATTAGTTTGCTTTATGTGCGCCATAGAAAGTTTATTTTCGGAATAGTAGTTAATCGTTAATCGACAGGTGGTTGCTATGATCGCAAGAAATATTCAGAAACATGTGGATAAATATATTTTAAGAAGTTCGCAAAAGTGTAAATAGGTAAACCAATAGAATCAAACATAAATAAGTTGACAATGTTTGTTATGTTTCTATTTAGATACACCTCCACGAGTACATATGTACATGAAACACCTTACGATATATGCATGGTATATTTCTAAGAAGAAAAAACGCAATACACAGTACGTTATGTAAATACAATCATACTTATTTCTTAATATCCAGCTATTCAGAATGCAACCAAAAAGTAAGTATGATATTTGACAATAAAAGCTAATAAACTTTTTCGTAGGAGCACTTTTATTGATACCACTCACATGAAAATCCAATCCCCTTGAAGTAATCTTCTCCGGCTGCAATGAACTTGTTTTCCGTTCCAACAACTTCAGGGAGACTCCATGGAAGTCATTTTGTATGCGTGTTAATGATCCTCGTAACAGCTACTTTCATCGCCTCAAGTGTCTAATAACGACAGTCTCTAAGTTTCTCCTTGAGCTTAGGGAATAACAAAAAGTGAAAGGCATTAATGGCAGGATTATAGGGAAGGCATTAAACGGTTCTCTGAGTCAAATAGTCTGTGACAAGTGTGGAGTTAAGGATGGTGCATTGGCCTAGTGGAAATTCCAGTGACACGATTTGAAGAGTGCTGACCTTTTCTACGGAATATATTTCTGAAGTATCTTAAGACTTTTGCACATAATATTCGTTCTTACAGTATACCTAGCGGAAACCTAGTGCATGTAGACAATGTCCATGCTGTTAAAAAGAGGATCATCATACTTTTTTGTGTTGATTTTCTCTGTCTGATTCGGTGTCTTGAAAAAACAGCTTCCACTGAGAACTTCCCTTTGATCTCTGTCTAATAGCAAGAAATACAGCTCTCACCAGAGATCACTAAAAATCAGGAACTGCTGGATCTGAATTGATCAGGTCACTTCTTATCATCCCTTACAGACTCTCTAGCTCACTTAAATCTATTATGCCACTCAAAAACCCATATTTGATTCATGCAAGATGATCCAAACGCAGTCGGAAACATTCCATACGTATTTGTTGTATTTTTCCCAAGTTTAATTGCAGATATTTCTTGTAAAGTATCCTGACGCCCACACTGCATTTTTGAAAATCACCACCCGGGACAATCGGCCTTTAGTGGGATTGATTCTAATTCCTTTTGAATAGCCCGGCTCAATTACCTTACATTTTTGCATTTCATATTTTTCAAAGATATACGCACATTTTTCACGCAATGTCTCCCGTCCACCATGGCAAAAATTCTGTTAACAAACAACAAACTAAAAAAAAAACAATTATAAGTAATTGTTCGCATAATAGAAAAAAAAAACATTTCAAGTTTTTCCTTCGGGTAACTGATTTTGAAGTTTCTCTCAACATATATATTTTTGGATTAAACGGTAAAAATAAGTGAAATGCAACACCTCAGTGTTTGGCCATACAATGAGATAGAATGCATTTAAAGCTTTTTCAGTTCTATAAATTTTATTTTTAATCCATTAACGATTGCTTTTCCTTTAAGTTCTATGACTATATAATTTATTTTTACTTGTCATACACAGGTAGACATTTCGATATCTGTAACCGCAAAACAGTTTTCCAAATTGACATTGGGTAAACGACGTGCGATAGCATTATGCGTATTTCTACTCATAATCTTGTTCCAAATTTTTTATAATCTTTTTATTGCAATATACGGAATTGTGAAGCTGCTACAATATTTAAAATGCGGCATTCAGTTTCTAACCCAAAAAGGAAATATTTTTTTGTCGGGGCTAGAACACATTCCCTTTCTCCTGTGCTTTTATAATTCGTCTCAGTGCTCTGCTTATTTACCTTTGTATCGAACTTACTTTTTGTCATAAGCTTGAAAATGTTCCAATTTTATTGCTATTTACACTAATACTAATTTAAACTATTACACTAATAAACAACTACGCTTCAAGATATAGGCCGCATCATAGGAATGTTTGATTCATTATTAGAATACTCACTTTCCTACATTCTGCATTTAAGGTTTCTGTGTCTCTTCATATCTAGTTTGACACTAGATAATACATTTATCTATGTATTCGTTTAACTTCTTAAGAAAGCATCGATGGAAATAAGTTTGTCTCATTGCGTGAGTTTGTTTTCCTCGCTCTTATGTGACAATGGTCATACTTATGTATTAGTGTTATTTTCCTAATATGTGAGGGTGCATACAATCTAATTAGTGGTTCGCCGTCGGTTTGCGAGATTCGCCTATTAATTGATATGCGCTTTGTTCTGTTTTAGATATTTTATTATTTTTATTATTCGCATCTTCAAGTCCCAATTTTCATCACCAGTTTCTTGTTTCCTATTTAAATCTATTCTCGATAACGGGGATCGTTCGTGCATTACCGATGATTCCTCATATTAGGATGCGATTTAACCTTTTTTCGACTACAAGTAACTCGAATGTACTGCACATGCTAGAAAATTAATATTTTTTCTACTGGAGGATCATCATAGTCCTCACTTTATTCACAGAGCGTAACAGGAGATCCGGTCAAGCATTATCCTTTCCATTACATCATTGTATGGAAGTATTAAAACCGCCTATACGTATGCATCTTCTTGTTTTGTAATGATGGCTGTTAAATAAATGTGGTAGATGTATATGATCATATAGATGGTGAACGTTACAATATGCATAGGAGTCTTATGTTCTGGAAAATGATTCGCGCTTCAGTGTGTTCTTCATTAAGCTAATTGTATTATGAAAGTTCATAGTCAAACACAGAATTAAATCAGAAATAATGTGCTCCGTTATCGTTTTAATACTCTATGTTTTATATAACTATGAAGCAACTAAATGTAAAAACAAATGTTCCAGATATAATTACAACAGAACCGAGGAACAATTATAATTTTTTACGAAATTTTGAATAGTTATTGCTGTTTATAAGTATACTTAAATCCATATATGTTTTATTATATTTTGTCAAGGAGTAGACCTACACAGAGTATAATTGAAAATCACTTCCATCTGTTATTTTTTATTCTTTAAATATTTTTGTTTTCTGTGTTTTTATGGGTATTTTTTGTTGATAGTTTTTATCCGTGAGAACGGGTTTCTTTTACTCTTTGCTTAAAAAACCGGTTGAAAATGATTCGAATTAATTATATGAGATAATGATCGAGTCTTATTGAAATGTATGTATAAAATCATTTGGCTTGTTATTCGTGCATGCGAATGTATACTCGTTTTAAACAGCAAGACGGTCGGTTAATTTAGTTGATATATTAAGACAATGTAGAAAAAAAATCACCAACTTTTCTACACTTGTCCCAACGTCGCCTATAATTGTGTGGCCTCTGAGCATTGGTACGTTATTTTTACAATTTGATCATATGTTTAGAAAGCGAGGTGGGATGGCAATTTATGACAATAATAAAATATACGAAAGGGATCTGTTGACAGACGGATATTCTCTCTGCATCCTCATGAACGCCTATTGTTTCCTTGTTTTGTTTTAAAATCATATTATTCGATGTCACCGTAAATCTTTAAACATTTTTTCAGACGTCCTGCGTTTAGTTTTGTAGTTATTTTTAAGAAACCTATTATTTTCCCTCTCAATTATACAACAATAAAATCTACTGAAAATTGTTGAAGATTAAAGATACCATGAGGTTGTAATTTTATTTATCATATATACGATACCATAAGGTTGTAATTTTATTTATCATATATACGATCATGTTATAGCATAGATCAACTAATATTTATTTTATGTAATGGATACATTACATAAAAAATATCAGTTAATTTCAACTATAAAAAATTGGGCACAGCATTTTACGATCGCCTTTGAGCGATTAAAAAAGGGTAAAATGTACAATTTGCAACGGCAGCGATTTGGAAAAAGGCTGGCAAAATTAAAAAGAAATTAACGTATCCCAAGACGTGTCAGAATTACTGTGTTTATATCGACAATACAACGAGGAACTTTATAGAAGAATAAAAACATATGCGACCCGCAAGTGATCCATCTCATGCGAATATGGTGTCCGAAAGAAAACTAAATACACAAATTCATAAGGCAGCCCATACATAGTTAGAACTAGGCAGTAAGTTATAATATATATATATATATATATATATATATATATATATATATATATATATATATATATATATATATAAATATGCATATATGTAAGTATGTATATATATATATAACTTACATATATATAATATATAAGTATTTATATATACATATAAGTTGCCATATATGCATATATATACATACATATATAAGTATATACATATATATATATATAAATATGCATATATGTAAGTATGTATATATATATATATAACTTACATATATATAATATATAAGTATATATATATAAGTTGCCATATATGCATATATATGCATACATATACACACACACAGATATATATATATATATATATATATATATATATATATATATATATATATATATATATAATTGTGTTAGATTCAATCCCCGGCTAAGATAAACTGCTAGTCCAGTGGCAGTGATGAATTATGCTACAACGAAATAATGCTGTATATGGATTATTATATTTAAAACCTCTTTCTTTAAGTAGAGAGATATCGTAAATATGCCTCACCCGCTAATTATTTGTCTGTAAAGCGATGCTGGCTTTTGTTTGTAAATAAACAAGGAACACTGCAAGAACGCTATAAAGTTAGAGAGCGAGTGTTTATTTGAATAGACATATGTTAGGGCCATTTTCGAGCACCGATCTGATAGTGGATGGGAATAGTGGCGACTATCAAGGAGATGGTTGTAGGTTCAATGTTGGGCAAATCTTGCAGCACTGATAAGTTTTGATGCAACGAATCAGTACTGTATGTTTTTTTCTGTTTAGTTACATTATACAACAAACCAGTACTGTACGTTTTTTTCTGTTTAGTTACATTATTGTTTCAGGTACTCGACTGTTTATATTTATATATATATACATATATATATATATATATATATATATATATATATATATATATATATAATTATTTTTTTACGATAATAATTAAATAGCTACATACACTAGTGTTTCATCCTTTCGGGAATCTTCAGTGCAGGGTATCACGATTACTACAAGTCGAACGATTCGAACCCCGTATCACGGAGAGCTAATCCATTCGGCTACCATTAACCGCTTGAAATAACGTTGCATTTTAAACATCTTAATTTTAAGTGTTCATTTACGCCAGACAGACAGTGATCTAATCGTTATACGATGATCTACGCATTAGAGCTCAATTGACCGACTTTTTAATTCAACTGAAAGTGCTCAACGATAAGAAACGAATTTCTTAAAGGGGTTGTCATAATTATTTTTTTACTATAATAATTAAATACCTACAGACACTAGTGTTTCATCCTTTCAGATATATATATATATATATATATATATATTTATTTATATATATATATATATACATATGAAACAATGGTAGAACTATCCAAATATATAATAAATATAATAAATATAATAAATATAAACAAGAATGATTTTAATAAAAACTAATGGGCTAGGTTTTACCTGTAGTGTCCCATGCATTTCTTTACTGGATATCTTTATAAGTGGCATGATTAAAGTTTTATGTAACGTTTAAAAATTGGTCATTTTGATTTCTGTCGTGATATCAATAGTAATTTCATAAGTTCTTCTTTACTTTTTTATTTTTTCAGCTTTAGTTTTGCTGGTATTTCTAATGAGTGCGCGTTTACTGTCCCTATAAAATCCTTTAAAGTTAATACGACCTGATTCGTTTAGGTTATATAAAATTTGTACTAAATCTGTCATTCCTGCAGGATTCAATTTACCTTTACCAACATCAAATAAATCTATAGTATTCATTGTTCATTGTTGCAAATCAACACTGATTTACGGAACTTGTAAATACGGCCCATCTCTGCACTAATGATTTACGTGTGCAGTGTAGTGAAATCCAAAGCCTTGTAAGAAATAGTCCCTTTTTATATTGAGTAGTATTTCACTAAATCGAATTGAATAAAATCAGAATGTCAATTTATCTCGATTATGTTCATACAGCGTATTACGTTTATCCAACAGTTTAGTTGCTAATTTTCTATGATGATAATATAGCTTTAATATTTTACTAATTTCGGGCCTGGTTGGGTTAATCAGCCTTGTAGTACTCTTGTTTAAGAAGCCAAGTTTGTTTTCGTTACACAGTACTTAAGCTTATGTTCTCGTTAACTGTAACTATGTGTGCCATATATTCTTAGTTTTTATGTTTATCTCCTCAGTAATATTTCTCTTCTTTGTTTTATGTTAGTTCGTTCTATAAAGTCTCATCCATCAATTTATTGTAACTGTTTTTATCCATCAGGTAAAGATATCTTGATTATTCTACATTTATAATCATGTTAATCAAGTGCCTGATATATTTAACAAATATTCCCAACTTTTTTCTGTGTGTCTCTTGTATTTCTGTGGAATTACAACAATTTACTTATGCTAAATTAGTCGTCCACAAATCATTTCATAAGTGTAATCGCAAATATTGCTTTGAGGCCCTTCAACACGTATTTCTTCCCAGATGTGGTGTCCTCCTTTCCACACTTAATATTTTTGATAAATTCTGCAGGATTGGGGATCTTTTTTAGTTTTTTTTATGAATTCGTTTTAGTTATGATGGCGATGTTCTTTAACTACCTTTTGATATTTATCTTCTCCTTATTTATTGGTGAGAAAAATCTGCTAGAGCATTACTCAAACTTTTAGGAGTAAAATTAAATATAAAATTCTATATCGGTATATTACAAATATTAACAAAAACTAACATTTCTTCCAAAGTGGCCAATGCATGTGTAGAAGTTTCATACGAATAATTAATATGAAAATATAGGGAATCTACGCAGATCGAAAAAGGTTTAATATTCCTCATGTATGTAGTCAAAAAATCAAACCCCTGCTAACATAATTGAGCATGAAATCGTTTCTATGTCTTTCGCTAATCAAACGCAATCATCTTCTCATTGTGATCTTTTTTAGCTGCGTATACATTCTACTTTTTGACTTCGCCGTCTATTCGGAGACCGGACGGTACATGGACAATGTAGAAAAATTGTTTGCCTCCTAGGAGCTCCTAAATATCTCTCTCGCTCACTCTCTCTTTATATATATATATATATATATATATATATATATATATATATATATATATATATATATATATATATATATATATATAATTCCGAATTTTATTGGGATCATATAATTGATAATTCGGCAACCGTTCATTTTAAGTCAGAATGAGATGATTTAAATTGAAAGCTCCAAAATTACCATACTTTGATATAGAGCATTCATATATTGTTTTTTAACAAAATCAAGACTTCTTGAAACAATTGTGACGAACGATCGAATGCAGTATTTGTTGCTATCAATCCATCTTTGGTGTCTTGAATTTGTTAAAACAATACATATATATATATATATATATATATATATATATATATATATATATATATATATATATAGGCTGGCCCAAATGTCTGGCTTCATAATCTGCATGTTGCCCACAAACTCTGGCTGCATAATGTAGAGAGAGTTTGTGGACAAACTGTATATTTGTATATATATATATATATATATATATATATATATATATATAGAGAGAGAGAGAGAGAGAGAGAGAGAGACAGACAGACAGACAGACAGACAGAGACACAGAGATAAGTTGACAGAGGTAGATAGATCAGCCAATGGGCATGCATTTTATGGAACAAAGGATCTGTTTTAGAACTAGGTTAGTGGTTTAAGGTAGATCTTTTCCTTCCTTTTTTTAATATATATATAAATATACCTATGTGTACCCACATACATTCTCATATATATATATATACATATATATATATACATATATGTGTGATCGTTTATGCATATTCATGTTTATTTCATTTATTTATTTGTTTGTTTTCTATTGTTATTGTTAGTTTTAACGCTATTTTATACCGTTATCCTAGAGTAAGTTTTATTTTGTGAACACAGTTGTTTGCTATTTCTCGTCTACAGTTTAATATATTTTGAGGTTCTTTAAAGTACAGGATAGCAAATTTTTCATGGAGGCATAATTTACACGGGTCGTCTAAATGTCTTCTCTCATTATTTTCCATTCAACTACCGGTGAATGTCCGCTTTCTTTGAGTTCCCAGTATTTATGCGCTAGTGTTGTTTTTATACGGTGTTTTTTTATTTTTGAATGTACTTTTGTGGTCATGGTATCGGGTTTTAAATCTAAGGAAGTCATGCCTGTGTAGTATTTCTTGTTATTCGGGTTTTCTTTCGTAAATATGGTTGCTTTATAAACTACACTTTTTGTTAGGCATTTATTTTGGACTGGGCAAAGTGTGCGGTGTCTACAATTGCATTTATCTTGTTCGTTATTAGTATTTTATTTATGGTATAATTGTTCTTGTCCGGGATTGGTTTGTTATTATTATTATTATTATTATTATTATTATTATTATTATTATTATTATTATTATTGTTGTTATCATTATTATTATTATTATTATTTCTGCTAGTGTTGGTTTTATTTCTGTCATGGTGTCTTTTTTTTACATAGGCATCACCACATTATCAAGGCCCAGAGGCCTCTCAAGGATAAGGGTTAAAGAATGTACAGTAGAAATTGGGCAATATAGTAATCATTAGTAATAAAAAATTGGTAAATTTGATAACTTATATGGAACGGCTCATCAAGAACTTATTTACTTTAGACTTGAACACAACCATATTGTAGTCAGCCGGAAAGCAGGAAAACGGAAGACAATTCCACAGGCGTGCAGTTCTAAGAAAGAAGCTTTGTTCATGGAATCTACGTTTAGGATTAGGCACAGATAAAGAGTGGGGGAAATTATTGATAGTGTTTACAGCTAGACGAGTGTTTCTTGTGAAAGTTTGACGAGGGGGGGCCATAGATTGTGTCTACGTTTTTATTGTTTATTTTGTTGTTGTTTACATTGTTTTCATTTAATATTTTGTTATTATGTGCTTTAATTATCATCTCTAAATTTTCGCAACAACTATACGATAACTTCAAGGTATTTTAATTGAAGTATAGTTTTGAAAATTCTACCTATTTCTGGTTTAGTTGGGTTCATCAGGCGGGTGCTGGGATTATTATTAAAGTCCCATTTGTGGTCTTTAAGCAGAATGTATGACTCTCTAGGTTCAATTTGCCAACATTATCGCTAATTATTAGTTCATCGGTAATTTGTTTACTTTCAGTATTTATTGTATCTATGTAGTCGCATTCGTTTGTGTCTAGTTTTTTGTAGTTTTTTGTAATGTTTTCTGTGATGAGTTAGTATATTCTTGCTTATCTATTTTATAAAATTTCTGGTTTTATCTGCTTTTACAAAAATTTTATTAGAGTTGTTTATGTTTCTAACGATTTTGTGTACTTTCCGTTGGAAATTGTTAGGTTGATTGTGGGATGCTAGGTTTTTAATCAGGTTTATTAGGTCGTTTTCCAAGTTTATCAAAACGTCTACTGTTTTCGCATTTTTAACTGTTTTAAAACCATAGGATACTTTTTTGTTTACGTTTTCATTTTTAAGTAAGAAATTTGCTCGCCATCTCATTCGGCGTATTAGTTCATCTGTTTTTTGGATTAATTTAATTATATAGCAATGCTTGCTGGGTGTGGGGATGTTTTTAGCGATGTTTCGAAATTAACTCTTTCTATATCTATTTTTAATGTGGTGAAATAAACGAAACAGACTATTTTTGAGATTTTCAAACTTAAATATCAGCTGACCTGATATTGTAAACAAACACAAATTGAATTTAATGAATGACATTATCATTATTATTATTTTTTTATTTTTTTGCAAATTAGGTCACCGCTTAAATTTTACTTCGTAATATAAAATAGAGAAGTGATTGTATAATAAACACGTAACTGTATGAATTAAAATATATTTAAGTTTTATACAACAAGGCAATGATGTGCGTTAAACTAATACATATATACATACACACGTACATACATTCATACATGCATACCTACATATATATATATATATTTACTATAATGACTAAATATATATATATATATACATTGTCTAATATATATGTATATATATACGTATTTAAATATATACATGTGTGTGTGGGTATGTGTGTGTTGGGTATAAAATGTTTGGAGGCGTCATGCTGTTAATAAAATCTACTGTAAAAAATAGATCATATGTAACCAGCTATCAAGAACTAACACCTTCAACCATTTCGATTCTGCAAGAATATGTGATAAATAGTCTACGAAACAACCCTTAAAATAGTGGATACAAAAATATCGATATCAAATATAAGCAACAAAAAACCAACAACTATAATAAAATCAAAAATAGAAGAAAAATAACTATAATTTGGTATACGGCCCCATACACTCAAATGTTAAAAACACAACTTGGCAACCAATTTCTAGATCTTATTGAAAAACACTTTCCCACAACCCACCCCTTACACAAAATCTTCAATAAAAATACCTTGAAGTTATCTTACAGTTGTTGCGAAAATTTAGAGATGATAATTAAAGCACATAATAACAAAATATTAAATGAAAACAATGTAAACAACAACAAAATAAACTAAAAAGTAGTCACCATGACAGAAATAAAACCAACACTAGCAGAAATAATAATAATAATAATAATAATAATATTAATAATAATAATAATAATGATAACAATAATAATAATAATAATAATAATAATAATAAAAATAATAATAATAATAATAACACACCAACCCCGTACAAGAACAATTATACCATAAATAAAAATACTAATAACGAACAAGATAAATGCAATTGTAGACACCGCACACTTTGCCCAGTCCAAAATAAATGCCTAACAAAAAGTGTAGTTTATAAAGCAACCATATTTACGAAAGAAAACCCGAATAACAAGAAATACTACATAGGCATTACTTCCTTAGATTTCAAAACCCGATACTATGACCACAAAAGTACATTCAAAAATAAAAAACACCGTATAAATAATGAGAGAAGCTACCAGGTGCAGACATTTAGACGACCCATGTAAATTTTGCCTCCATGAAAAATTTGCTATTCTGTACTTTAAAGAACCTCAAAATATATTAAACTGTAGACGAGAAATAGCAAACAACTGTGTTCACAAAATAAAACTTACTCTAGTATAGCGATATAAAATAGCTTTAAAACTTGCAATAATAATAGAAAACAAACAAATAAATAAATGAAATAAACATGAATATACATAAACGATCACACATATATGTATATATATATATATATATATATATATATGTATGTATATGTGCATGTATGTGGGTACACATAGGTATATTTATATATATATATAAAAATATTTATATATATATATATATATATAAAAAGTAAGGAAAAGATCTACCTTAAACCACTAACCTAGTTCTATAACAGATCCTTTCTTCGATAAAATGCATGCCCATTGGCTGATAGAAGGGGGCGTAGTGGATAACTAGAAAGCTGATTGGCTAACTAGAAATCCTCAACCTATATAAAAACAAGAAGCAACCACAAGCCTGACGAATCCTATAGTGGATGAAACGCAAAATATTCAGTGTAGCTAAATCGACATATATATTTTATAAACTACTTACTAGCTCTACCTACGTATTGATCACTTTTAAATAAATGCTTAAAGTTTACGCATATATCTATACTTTCGTATATTTAATTTATGTGAGTAAATTAAGTAGTTATATATATATATATATATATATATATATATATATATATATATATATATATATATATATATATATATTACATTCAGGTTCAACTAATTTGGCATTGTCCTTAACAAATTCTGTATGGTTAAAAATGCTAAAATTAATTAATCTAGCTCATAAAAACATGTATTTGCTGTACTCTCTTCTATCATTTTTATTTCTTGATATATATCTTCGAAGCAACACTTCAGGAGATCAATTTTGTGTACAAGTAAAACGAAATAAAATACAATGTAATACTCATGAGATTTTCAACACGAACAAGCCGAATGGGTTCCTGATATCAAATGTTTTTCAATCACCCGTTTGATCTGTTCCTCTCTTAAGTGGTGTTACTTGCATGATGTTTGTATGCAAACACGCATTCGCACAACATTTCTCTCTAAAGCCGCTGCGTGCTCCGGGCAATTCCACAAGTTGCAATAGAAATGATAAAGTTAATTACACGCAAATTGCAACATTTTTTTCTATAGTTTACAATCCTCACTTCACATATACGTAATCACGCGCTCGTATCTAATATGGGGCATTCAATATGTAAGCCTCGTTATTATAATCAGTCGAAACTAGACAACATTGCCAAGGTGCTAATCACCTAATCGTACAGCCGATTGTACAAGGCATACATACGAGATTGCTATTTATCACATATCCTTTCAGAATCGAAATGGTTGAAGGTGTTAGTTCTTGATAGCTGGTTACATATGATCTATTTTTTACAGTACATTTAATTAACAACATGACGCCTCCAAACATTGCATACCCAACACACACACATACCTACACACGCATGTATATATTTAAATACGTTTATATATATATATATATATATATATATATATATATATATATATAAGTCAATGTATATATATATATATAATTAATCATTATAGTAAATATATATATATATATATATATATATATATATATATGTAGGTATGCATGTATGTATGTATGTACGTGTGTATGTATATATGTGTTAGTGTAACGCACATCATTGCCCGGTTGTATAAAACTTAAATATATTTTAATTCATACAGTTACGTGTTTATTATACAATCACTCCTCTATTTTATATTACGAAGTAAAATTTAAACGGTGGCCTAATTTGCAAAAAATAAAAATAATAATAATAATGATAATGTCGTTCATCAAATTCCATCTGTGTTTGTTTACAATATCAGGTCAGCTGATATTTAAGCTTGTAAATCACAAAAATAGTCTTTCCACTCTTATAAATAAAAAGTAGAATTTTTACAGAGGAATATTTTAGTTACATCTGGCAACGCAAACAAGTGTAATGTATAATATCGCCGTGTAAAATACTAGGCTTTTTTTAAATCGGGTTTTTGGGACTTTTTCGATACTTATCGGATGCATTTCTGTACAAAAGATATCTAAGAAGACTGCAATAAATATATAATACCTTTGTCTTTATTTGCAACAGATTGGCTTAACGGATTCAGAATTTATGAAAAAGGGGCTCACACAATGTTCTCTGATAAAAGAAGGAAATTATACTGTTCGAACTTCAGGAATGAACCGCAAAATCGGTTTCTTTCATCGATGTCAAAATATTAATTTTTCCCTATATTAAGGAATTTGAAAGAGATGAAGGTATCAGTTCCCACAACAAAATCGAATGGGTCGTGCCGTGCCTATTTTTACGAAAACAATACGACAACTTAATCGGCATTTTTTTGCTTCCGACAATTACTTCTCTTTTTGTGGGCAAACATTTATTTACTCTATTTTATATAGGTACTAGCGGGTGGTACCTGGCAATGCCCGCGTGTTTAGAGGTGTGTGTGGTCAGGCGGGGGTGGGATAATCAATATATAAGATTAAGCGAAGTAAATATTTTTAAATATTAAAATTTTAAAACTTAAAAAAATCGAAAAAAAAAGACCCTGACGTAAGGCAAACAAAGATGTTAAATGTAGAAAAAGGAGAAGCGAAAAAACAAACAGAAAAAAACGAACGTTAAAACTCTTTAAAAAATCTGAAAAATAAGTAGGTGTTTGTTGGTGTGGGTGCTCGGAGGGCGGTGTTAATCAAAACATAAGAATAAGCAAAGTAAAAAAATCTAACGTAAGGCAAACGAACGATGTTAAATGTGAAAATGGGAAAAACAAAAATAGAAAACGCGAAACAGAAAAACGAACGTTTAAAATCTGAAAAATACCCCCCACAAAACACGTGAAAAATGGCTTAAAAAACCTTGCTTCATTATTAAATTTGTCTTTGCAAATATTTGAAATAAATCAGGTTAAGATGTCGTATGGCGCATGCGTAGAACCAGACTTGTCATGAGAGGACATTTTTTGCTGACCCCTCCCTGTAGAAACTGCTCATTTTAAGGTGAAAAAATTAACGTTTTTGGCCAATTATCCGATATTTGTCGGGCGAAGGGAGTTTAAAATGAGACCGATCCGGCAAAAAACCGTGACAGTTGTCGAAAGTTTTTTCGAGGCATACAAACACACATTCATACATACAAACAAACACACATACATACATACATACATACATACAAACACACATTTTCGCTTTTATATATAGAGATTTAATCGCTCTATTAATCATTACCAACCATTCGAAATTTAAACTGGTTTAGTTTGGTGATATGCTTGTCTAAGCATATATCTTATAAAGATGAAAGTTAGTGTTTAAATATAATTTTTCGTTTATTCGTTATTGAAACTTGCTACTTACATCAACTTTCAGCCGATGGACTCCAGTTTCAACCAAAACTGCGAAAAATGTTTCATGTTATTTAGTTTTATCTTTCAAATTCTTACGGAGATATTTGACGGTCGTTTATGTCAGTAAATAGTATGCAAAATGTAAGCAAATTTAAAACCAAACATTTTTTATAGTTATGAACCTCTCTTGGATATATTTTCAGGATTCATACATACAATAATTAGGAAGTCCGCTATTCCTTAAGTTGTCAGAACTACGGTTTAGTCGTGTTCGTCTTTTATTTCAGTAGTTTCTATTTCTTTATTTTATTATTTTTGTCGTTCATTTTTGCATTGTATCCAAATTTGTGAGGAAGTAATGGTAGGTTTTTCTCGATTAATTACTGGATTCTCTAATATGACTTTGATAAAAGTAATTAATCAACTTATACTCATTTTACATATATATATGTATATATACATATATATATATATATATTATTTTTAAAATGTAATATTTATATAGATAGGTAGATACATAGATAGATAGAGAGAGGTATATATTGAAGAATAACATTATAAATAGATAGATGGATATATGTGATTGTAAGACCCTCTTCATTTTTTATATTTTATTATTGATTGATTCGGTTTTCATTGTTCTCGACTAATCAGCTCGACTTAATCTAACGAGATTTGATACTATGGCGTAATGAAGTTAAATATAGAGCACTAATACTGAGCTAATCCAAAAATTTGCTGGAATTTTTCACTGCTTATGGAGTTTATTTGCGACAATAGGGAACGTGTTTGATTTAAATATAAGTATATAAGAGCAATTTATTTCATTGCAAAGTGGACATTTTTTCTCACCGATATGATGTCTCGATATGTGATCGTTGCGGACATATTTTTATTTGACTATTTATTAGCATGCGTTTAATCTTTCAGAACTCATTAAGGGTGTGGAATCTTGTGCGATTCGAAAAACTAGATACCAGAGCCTAGAACAAAAGGGTTAATATTTGGTCAATTCCTGCTCTGATGATATACGTCGCTTTTATTGACGTTATTTTTTTTATTTATTAAATCTTGCTTTGTATGCTTTTAAACTAATTAAAGCATTTATAAAGCTGATCCATTTACGTTAATGCTACTTGCAAATGTTTTTTTTTTCATCAGCATGATGCACTCATATAGGGAATATATATCCTCCTTATTTCAATTCATGGGAATACTTTTTCCACGTTTATAAAGACGTTTACGAATATTAATAACTACACAGTCTTATGTTTCAAAGATATATTTCGACTATACTGTATGCAGTGCGAAGGAATACTTGTATATCTTCACTTTGGCAGCTGGCAAATATGACAGGGAATGCTTTCTCATCGCGTGGCGAATTAGTTTGAAGTGTTTCGGTACATTGGTGCATGTTGTTATGAATGCGTTACAAAGTTTTCACCACTGTACGCCCTATGTAACTTCTCGAATGCATAATAAGACATCACCGGAAAGAATTTGACAACTTTGTTCATTGAAGTCTATTAGTAAAACGAATGGTGTATTTTATTAGTGGAGTGAATCATTTTTCACATTTAAACACTGATACAAAAAATTGAAATTAAAAAAAAGAATATTTAAAATAAATTAAAAATAGAAATAATAACTGATTTTGGTATTTCATATTTTAGGGTCATAGCTCGTTGATTATTCTGTATGATATAACTGCTAAATGAAGGAGTAAACGAAATTATAATTAAATGCAAGAAGATGAAAATTAAACCCGAAAAAACATACTAGAAACACATGACACTAAATATATCATTCTTAATGTGCAAATGTTTCCTTGACAAAATTTTTTACAAATATTTTTAGACCAATGACTTTCGAAATTACCAATCGGTTATTATCCATGCAACGCGAATCCATGATTTGCATATGTTCAATATGTTTATATTATTTTTGATTTCTCCGTGGTTTATTTTTTGTTCATGTAAAATATATATACTAACGTTAAATGCGGTAACTGGACGTATTGATCGGTATATTTTGAGTATTACAAGACATTTTGTTTCTTGCCATGCACCCAACTGTGTTATAATTGCATTTGTTATTATTAGTGTATTACGATTATAATAAGGGATGAGAGATTTGTCTTAAAATAGTAACAGTAATATTGTTAGAAATGCGAACATCAGATGACGATTGATGTAATAGTACTATATTTCCGTAAATACCACGACCAATGCTAGTAGCAGAAACCCCTTTCCTCTTTGCTGTTGATGTGGCCAGATGACAGAAGACGTTCTGATACAGTAGATTATATCATTAAATACCTTGGATTCTACATTACCGCGCTCTTATTGTATCCCTGTACTCTTCTATCGGCAAAAATGTAAATGTAATTCAAACAGTATCTCAATAGAAAACTTATCCAATTATGCTGCCTCCTATGAATTCAGCCTTTTATAACCCTTAATCATTTTATCTCCTAACGCTTCTGATGAACAATAGCTAACGCCACTATTTATATCTTGATTGATATATGGAAAATCTATTGAACCTTTCATGATATGTTTGATCCATAATGATTTTTCGGTTGTGATTATTATTATTATTATTATTATTATTATTAGTAGTAGTAGTAGTAGTAGTAGTAGTAGTATTCCTGTTGTTGCTGTTGTTGTATTTCTTCTTTTTTATTTACTCACTGGTATACACTGCTGATCAAAAATTTAAGGCCGCATTTACATCTTTTTAAAAGAAACCTTTTTTAAGCATAGATATTAAACTCTTCCGACACATGGTTTCTAAAACTACAATAAAATTTTTGGAGTGTAGGTTTTTGTTTCCATAACCTTTTAGATTGTAGTATTAGTAACCGTAATTGAGTTTGTATTGGATTTTTTTTCTATGAGTGTTTTTATTTTGATGTCTTTCATCTATGTGTGTAAGTGCACGATACCTCCCATTTATTAGATAGGTATACACTATGCCTACCTCAGAACCATAGTTGAAACAATTCTGGGCCCGGTGTTGCCACAAACACCACAATATGAAAAATGTCTAATACAAATTACACAGACCGTGGGACCCAGACGAATGATCTGGGTGTCATGATCGGCAAGTGCTCCCTCAGGTGTCCGGCATGGAGGACCCGGTTGTCATCCGGCGAATGTTGGCCCACTTCCTAATTTCAGAAATGCAGATAACATGGACGATGAACAGGTAAGTACAATCTTCAATTCCAGGGCACAAAATGAGTCCACTAAAAAGAACAACCAACATAACGAACAAAATCGAATCCGAAAAAGGCATGACCAATGAAGCAGAATAGAGTCGTAATGGAATGCTATCATAAAAGTCATCCCAAATATAGGTTATAGAAAACGAATAAGAAACAACTATGGGACCTGGCCAATGACTACCATACAACAGAACAAAGATTGCGGACCAAGAAATGTTCAAGAGAGGTTGGTTCTCAAAACTGGAATAAACGGAAATACAGCGGAAAATAAAGAATGAAAATGAACATGAAGCCCCCACACTGGCATCACACGCGTGGAAAACTCACAAGGAGGAACAACACAAGCTCCTGATCTATAAATACTAGACGCTAAAAACGAGGAAATCGAGAGCAATAAAACAGAGATAACAGAGGTTGAAGCAGAGGAAATATAAAAAAATAAGACAGTGTATGAACGAGGAACTAACAAAGCTCCTATCATTAAGGAACCCAAAAAACTAAAAACGGGAACAGAGGCAGTTATGAACTCCTCTCACACATCACAACAAACACAATCACTGACCTAAACAATTTAATCTACGCAGGCGTCAAGATGATAAGTAGGAAGTTAAACACAGAGAACCATCCAGGGAATAATGGATCGAAAAAAAATCATAGATGGGAACTGAGGCTAGAAACGCAAATCAACAAAAATAAAAAAAAAATGCTAAAACGATAAACAGGACGAACGTGTCCTTGAAACAATTGAAAATTGGAAATGTAATGAGCGGGGAGATGCTAAACAAGAAACAAGAGATCTCTCCTCAAGAGGATGCTCAATGGCATCATTATTATTACAAAAAGAAGTGGAGATAACGAATCTCCTTGGAATATTCCAGTCTAATGACAATCTTCTCCAGTACCATTCTGTTTGCTGTCAGCACCGTTTTTAAATGACTCATACTTCTCTCTAAAAGTCCTATCACATTCCCGGCAAACTTCAACATCGATAGTGTTTAACGGATCCATGAGTGAGCAACCATGCTGTAAGCATTTCTGTAAGTTTTCCATGCTACACTCAAATTCTGCTTTTTTCTCTTTGACTCATGTATTACTGTCTTGTCAATAATTAGTTGCTTCTTGGTACCCCTCGAGCCTTTTCGGCATCCTTTCTGTTCATCAGGAAGAACACCATTACTCCAAATATGCCCATGGATAGTTTTTGTTTGCAAATATTCCGGGTAATAGTTTCCACATTAGTGGTTGACATATAATCGGTATGTATTTTTTTTTATTATTCAATTTTCACCCCAAACAAGGAACAGTGCCACTTTGAAGCAGGGGGCTACTATCAGGGACTTAATTAGCGGGGTCATTATGAAGGGGGATGAGTAGAAAGATGTTTGTTAACATTACACTTGAACTTCTGCATATCGTTGCAGTTGGGAAAGCAGAATCCCGGAAGGGAGTTCCAAAGACCCGTAGTTCTGGGGAAGAAACTATTGGAGTAAAAGGTTTTCTTGCACCTAGGGATCTCTACTGTAAAGGGATGAGACTTAGTAGCTTGTCGGGTTTGTCGGGGGTTGTTACGTCGGGGAGGTACAAGTGTTTGCAGTTCGTCAGAGCATTCATCATTGAAGTATGTGCAGAACAGGAAGAGGGATGCAACATCTCGTCGATGGGACAGAGGCTGAAGCCTAGATGGCAGTTCAGGACCTATCAGGTTGGCGACTCTCTTTTGAACCCTGTCCAGGAGCGAGAGACAAGAAGCAGATGCACCAGCCCAGATGTGACAACAGTACTCCATACATGGGCGAATGGTTGCCTTATAGGATACTGTTAGGCGTAAGTAGTTTTCTAGCACGGTAGAGGGAGCCAACCTTCCTTGCAGCAGCCTTGGCAATGCTCTCAATGTATCTATTCCAGTTCATATTCTCTGTAAACGTTAGGCCGAGGAGTTTAAAAGAAGTACTTTCAGGTAATGTGTTCTTGGGCATTGCTATTGGTGGCAGAGAAGGTTTCTTGTAGTTAATGAAGGAAACAAGCTTAGTCTTAGCAGCATTGAATGTGACCAACCATTTTTTCCCCATTCCACTACGGATTGGAGGTCATCCTCTAGCGTTTTTGCCATTCCCTTGGATATGTGTTCATTTGTTTTCCCCTCATATCTGTTATAGAGAGTAGTGTCATCGTAAAATATACCCATCTCCGAAACAATTTTATCAGGGAAGTCGTTTATGAATATCAGGAATAACAGAGGTCAAAGGATAGACCCCTGAGGTACTCCCGCATTTATGTCATATTGTTTGGATGTACGACCGTCGAGGACAACTTTGATTTTTCTATTACTTAAGAAGGATTTAATTACATTATGAATTCTTCCAGTGATTCCATATGATCTAATTTTTCTTAGAAGACCATCGTGCCATACCCTGTCAAAAGCCTTAGATATATCGAGGGTCACCGCTCTACCCTCCCCTGTTTTATCCAATGAACGGTATATACGTTCAGAAACTACAGTTAAGATATTTGCTGTTGAACGGGCTTGCCTGAATCCATATTGTTTGTCAGTCAGGAGTTTAGCAGCTGTTAGGTGCTGGACTAGGGCTTGATTAACTAAGGGCTCAAATATTTTGGCGAAAAGCGGGAGGAGGCTAATGAGCCGATAATTTAGTGGGGCTGTTCTTTCACCAGAATTCTTGAAGACTGGTACCACAGAGGCGGTTTTCCAGCAGTAGGGAAAACAAGATTACTGGCAGATGTTCCCTTTTTAGGATCCTTCCAAATCACTGTCGTCCTTCTCTTAACAAGCGAATCAGGAACATCTCCCGACTCTACGCCTATTACCAGGGCAGCAGCTATAGGTGGATAAAGGCATTGACGCTGTTTGTACAAGACACCGATCACTGTATCTGAACCAGTTTGTCATCCTCCGTACGGCATCATCTGCATGTGTAGTGTTGTTATTTCCCGCCTGTTTACTACCATTTAATTCTTTGTACCGTCGAGACTGATTGTTCCGGAAAAGGGTGTATTGCCTAAACGCAATACTTTCTAACAAAGTTCTTAATTTTCATACTACCAGTGTGAATCTTTTCTTTCAGCATTGTTAGAACTGTTATCGCACCCTTTTCCAGAAATCTATATCTTCTTTTAATCTCGTCTTTGACTCTCAGTCCTAGTTTAACTCCTTTTATTATTTCTACGATTCTACCGATGTCTTTCGGCGACCATTTAATACTGTTCTCAAGCCGCATCTGCTCGTATGACCTTCTATCCGCCAATTCCCTCTTTTCATTCTGTATTACGTTAAGACGATTCCGAACAACGTATGACACTGTATACAGGAGCCTGCTAACTTCCGTAATCGACATGTTCCGCTTATGATGTGAATTACGTCCTAAACTATTTTGCTCGCCTTTCACTTTAATCATATGAGAACTCATCATGTTTCGAATATCTATGATTTCTCCTCCAATAAAAAAACTCTCCTAATTTCTGAAGTACTTTTCTTTCTAGAAAAGTCAAAGCTTAAAGTTTATCACATCTTCTCCAGACACCTACTCCTTCAATTGGCTGCATTGTCTCAGAGTAATTGATATAATAATCATAATAATAATAATAATAATAATAAAAATAATAATAATAATAATAATAATAATAAAATAATAATAATAAAAATATCAATAATAATAAAAATAATAATAATAATAATAATAATAATAATAATAATAATAATAATAATAATGTATTTCAGAAAACAGTCTGTTTCGATATAAACGCATAATTCTGTTCGTCAATTAAAATTTAATGAAAATCCTCTACACATGAATGCAAAAGTAACCAGACGGGTCAACTAGCGATATTTATTACTCGAGGGGAATAAAAGAGGAATTCATTTTTATTCTTTTTTGGCAAAGACGGGAAGAATGCTTGCGTATGTAAGGTTATTGCATGCGCGCATCACAAGTTTGGAGACTTTCACGCATTTTTCCTAACTTCGGCATCACATATTGACGGCATTACGACACATTGAACAGGGCTAAGTATAATGACAGAAGAAGGTTTAGGAAACAATAGTGTTCTGCATTCTTAATTCGTTGACGCTCAGCACAGAGGTCCATACAAAGTAGCTGGTGTTTATATATATATATATATATATATATATATATATATATATATATATATATATATATATATATATATAAATATCCTTCAGGACCGTGACTATTTTTATTCTCATTTAATTACATATATTATTATTATTATTTATTATTATTATTATTATTATTATTATTATTATTATTATTATTATTATTATTATTATAGTCATTATTATCATCATTATTATCATTATTATTATTAGTAGTAGTAGTAGTATTACTATTATTATTATTATTATTATTATTATTATTATTATTATTGCTCACATGGAGCTTTCATACAAGTCAACAAACGATCTGATTGGAAACCTGTGGTGTTCTCTGGAAGCTGAGAGACAACAAGTCTCCAGCTCTCTCCACCTCCTTCGATAGCATTTGCAAATGTGCTTGCATCATCGCATCAGCCGCTTACCATTGATTTCTCGCTGGTAGTGGGCATTGGTTTATACTGGAATTTGAGTGGCACTCAGCCTCCCCAAGGTCCCAGTTCTCTTTGCGCTTGTCAAGCCGATGTCTGTTTAGCGCTCGCTCCTCGGTCTTTCGGTCTTTCTTGACCCGTCTCTGCCCTTTGGTATCACTTTTTTTATTTGGAGGAAGGTGATGAAACAAAAGGGGGATGTATGATCCGGGCGTAGAACTTTTAGATATGCAGCTTCGTTGTTCTTCATTCTCTGTAACGCTTATTGGTTATTATTCTTGAATCATTCTTCGCATTCAAGGGTTTTCCTTAATATCCCAGTTGTTTTCATTATCGTTAGTCGTTGTACTTTTGCAGTTATTCCTCTTATTCCAATATCTGGCATTCTTTTTTCGAAGTTTTTCGGAATTGTTCCTAGTGCTCCTACTATTATCGGCACTATTCTGAGTTTCTTCATCATCCAAATCCCTTTTAGCTCTCTGGCTAGCTCTATGTATTTGTTCGTTTCTCCTTTTCTTTCATATTCACTCTGTGGTCAGCTGGGACAGCAAAGTCTACGATTTGACAGGAGTTTTCTTTCTTGTTAATGATTACGACATATGCTCTTCTTGCTTGGATGGGTTTGTCCGTCGATATGTCCATACCCCATAGGATTTCGTGGTTCTCGTTTGCGAGGGCGGTTGCGGGCTTATGTGGTACCGTTTGTCTGTACGCTCAAAATGCAGTCGTTGTCACAATTCCCAGTATACCGCCCTCCCCACTTGCTCATGCCTGGTGTTGTATTCCTTTTAGCAAGTTTGGTGCATTCACTTACTATATGGTGTATGGTTTCGTCTCTTTGTCCACGTAATCTGCATTTGCTGTTTTCTTGTGTTTTATCGATTCTTGCTTTGATATGGTTGGTTGTATCGAGTTATTTTGTGCTGCAGTTATTAGAGATTCAGTTTCTCGGGGTGTATGTCTTTTCGTATCCATGTCCAGGTGTTTTCGTTATTCTCATCTTTTGTCCTTCTCATGAATCTTCCGTGGAGTTATTTTTCTTCCCATTTCTCTTTTATTGTTTTGTCATTTATCTGTCTATTTTCTGTTTTGTTCTTTTTTCAGTGTCCCTCGCTTCCATAATTATCCTTTCAGTTTTACATTATGTATTTTTCTAGTTCTTTTTTCGTGTCCTTCACAGTCTTCTATACAGATCAGTCCTCTCCCACCGTCTTTCCTGTTCACGTAGAGTCTGTCAATATCGTCCTTTTGGTGTAGTGCATTATGCGTAGCCATGAGTTTCCTGGGTTTCTGGTCGAGTTGACTCAGTTCTTCTTTTGCCCACACTATAAACGGTCCAGAGTATCTTACTAGTGATACTGCCCATGCATTTATACTTTTTATTAGGTGTCTACTATATAATTTTGTTTCCAGTAGTTTTCTCTTTCATTTCTGTTACTCTGAGGGTGTCCGCTTCCAGAATTCCAAAATATTTATAGTCGTTCTCCGAGGGCAATCATTTCTGTGTGGTTATGTAGTCCATGCCTTCGGCCGTTTCCAGTTTTCCCTTTATTATAACTAGTTGTGCGCACTTTTCCATTCTAAATTCCATTTGGATATCTTAGCTGAAGATTTGGTAGTGTTAATAAGTGGCTCTAGCTCCTTTTCGGTTGTTGCAAAAAGTTTCAGATCGTCCATGTACATCAGGTAGTTCATTTTTTGCCTCTGTATTGGAGAACTTGTATCCGGCTTGGCACTTTCTCAGAATACTGTTCAAGGACATCATCGCTATGATGAACAGTAGTGGTGATAGTGAGTCTCCTTGGAAGATGCTTCTTTGTATATTAATTTCTGTTATGTGTTTTCGATCAGCTGTCAATTCCAGTCTCTATGTTTTCTTTGCATGTTCTATTATGTTGGTGATCCTATATGGTATTTTATACATTTTTAGGCATTCTATTATCCCTGCTTGGGAAATCCTGTTGTAGGTTTTTTTTTTGTAGTGGATCAATGCCATGGCTAAATTCTTTCTTCTCCTTTTTATCTCCTTTAGGATCATTTTATCTATACATAACAGGTCATGTGTTCCTCTTTTTCTTTTTGACATCCTTTCTGCTCCTCGGGGATGAGTCCACGGTTATTCAGGGAGTGGTAGATTTGTTCCCTCAGTTGTGCGGTTAGTCTCTTCCACATAGTTGGTAAGCCCGTGATTGGTCTATATGTGCTAGAGACGGTTCCTTTCTCCGTGTTCTTCTGTAGCAGTGTGGTTCTACCTTTTGCCATCCAGTCTGGTACGCTTGCTTCCTGTATACATCTTCTCATGTTTTGGGCTAGCCTCTCGTGCAAGGTTGTGAATTTTTTGAAGCAGTATGCATGTATCCCGTCGTGCCCTGGTGCTCTCCAGTTTGCCATTTTCATATGGATTTATTTAAGGTTTCATTGCTGATTTAATTCACTTGTCCTTCTTTTATTTGTTGTAACTCTTCTTTCATGTCTTTCAGCCATTCGGCATTTCTATTGTGATCTCGTCGCTCTTCCAATATTTTACTCTAGTAAAGTTTTGTTTCTGTCGGATTTGGTTGTTCTGTTTTGGTTTTCCTATGTTCACATTTTGGTAGAATTGGCTTTCATTAATTTCAAATGTTCTGTTTTGTTCGCATAGTTCAGATTTATATCTATATCGTCTCAGTCTCGCTTCTTTTGCTTTGATTTTTTGCTTCAGTTCTCCATGTTTCTTGTTTAGGCTCACCCTGTCAGTTACATTTCCAATATTCCATTTTCTCCACATTGCTTGCTTCCTGTTGATCATTTTGGTATCTTTTTTATGTTTGTGGATTTGGGTGTCTAGTATTATTACCCTCCACGTATTGTCGGTCCGCTTGTCCCCGGTTGTTTTTTTTTCTGATTTGAGATTCATACTTACCATTTGGGCGCCTGCGTAAATCAGGTTGTTCATGTCTGTGATTGTATTTGTTGGGATATATGGGAGGAGTGTGTTAACCTTCTCTTTTACAGTTTTTGATTTCTTCTGCTCTTGGTTCCTTAACGATGGGAGCTTTGTTTTTTTTTCCTCGTTCTTCAGCTGTATTATTTTATTAGTTGCATTTGCTTCATTCTCTGTTAGTTCTGTTTTATTGTTAACGATTTCCATGTTTGTAGACTTCGTTTTTTGTTGGTCCTCGGCCTTTGGTGTTTTTGCTTGTGAGGCTTCAACTTGTGGGGTTATCTACGTGGGGTTTCGTTGGGGGGTGCTTCTTGCTCAGTTTCATCATTTATTTTTCGATGAATGTCTGTTAGTTCTAGTTTAGAGAGCCAATCTTTCTTGAGTATCAGTCTTGCTTTGTTCGCAATGCTTTTTCCTGTCGTATGGTCGTCATTAGATAGGTCCCATAGTTCTTTCATTCGTTTCCGATTACCTCCATATCTTTATTTAGGATGGCTTCAATAATAGCATTCCATTACGAGTCTATTCTCTTTAGTTGTCCATTTCTTTCGTCGTTTTTTTTTCCTTTGGTTGATTATCATGGTTGTGCTCTGTTTGTTCGGTATCATATTGTTTACGGAAATTAGAGGTTATACTTACCTATTCAGCGTCCATGTTATTTGAGTTTCTAAAACTAGAAAGTTGACCAACATTCGCAGGATGACGACCGGGTCCCCTGATGCTGGCTACCGAAGAGGCACCGGCCAATCATGGCAACTAGATCTTTCTTCTGAGTCCCATGTTTTGGATTATTTGTAATTGACATTTTTCATATTTTGGTGTTTGTGGCAACACCGAGCCCAGAATTATTTTAACTGTTGTTCTGATGCAGGGATAGTATAAATCTCCCATGTATCCAAGAGGTATCGGGCACTATCACACATACATATGGGGCATGAGAAAAAATAAATAAATAACTAACGATTCTACTTAGTAAAAGTCGAAAGGAAAACTCTGAAAGAGGGCATTTGAAGATAGGTCTACTTTACACCATACAGCTTAGCCGCTGGAAATGTCGTATGAGACAAGAGGACTAAGGTAGTTTTCCCTGCCGGTTTGGTCGTATTTTATTCCTTCGTTCAAAGACGGGGCTAATTTCTACGTCAATATCGGTAAAAAGTCTGGTTTCGATTATAAATTCGAACTAACATTTAATTAGATAATTCGCCTGTCGCCCGTCTGGATACTTTTGAATGCATTTTTAGAGGATTTTCATTAAATTTGAATTGACAAACAGAATCATACGTTCATATCGAAACAAATACTGCTTTCTGAAGTGAATTCGAAGTAATATTTAACTTTTTTTGTTGATTTAAAAAAAGACATACACTCACATTTCGTAGGTTTCTTTAAAAGAGTGTTCTGTCAGGGGTGTACAAACTGCTTCCCTCTATGCTCCCCAGTCTTGGGTTAAATGCCAGGTCGTTGGTCAGTAGAGGGTAAAGGATAGGAAGAGGTGGGAGTGGAAACAGTTCTTTTCTAGTACAAACATACGCACATGTATATATGTATACACACACCACGTACGCAAATATTCTGCCTGTCTTTGCCAAAGAAGAATGAAGAAGAGTTCCTCTTTTTTCCGTCAAGTAACAAATTTCGCTAGTCGCCCGTCTAGCTATGTTTGCATTAATGTTTAGAGGATTTTCATAAAATTTGAATTGACAAACAGAATTATACGTTTTTATTGAAACAAAGACTGTTTTCTGAAATGAATTATTATTATTTAAAACTATCACCATTGTTATTAATATTTTACTGTACTATCATTATGATAACTATTAACTACATTATTGTTATCGATTAACAATTTAATTTCAATCCCATAATACATATTGAAATCAATTGCATCTCATTTTTGCCGTTTGACTTAAACGCTATTACGTTGCAACATTTAAAAAAATATAAATTAAACAATAAATAAAAAATACAATCTTCTGCCACAAACGGCTAAAATAATGCACGTGAACTTTTTCGAACATCATTGCTAGAAATGAACGCTATCCACACTACAATTTTCCAGTTTTTTCAACGGCATTCTTTTTTTTTTCATTTCGATACATTTTTGTGACCAAGAGTGGAGGTCCGCTTTAAATGTAAAAAAATAAGAATAAAAATATTACATACAAAAAGTAACATCGGTTTTCATTCTTCAAAAAACCCTCATAATCTTCAAATCAATAAGTTATGTGAGTAAATGAAGTAGTTATATATATATATATATATATATATATATACATAAATATATATATATATATATATATATATATATATATATATATTCTTAGTCTGACGAGGTGGGTCCCTTTTAATTAAGACTCCACTGAAACATATATTCAGATATGCAACCAATAATGTTTGTAAAATGCCAGACTATATATATACACACATATATATATATATATATATATATATATATATATATATATATATATATATATATATATATATATATATATATATTATTGGTTGCATATGCGCATACATGTTTCAGTGTAGTTAAGGAGGCCCATCTTTGTTCAGACCAAGGAATGAAATGTTTCCTTCATTGGTGTGATTAGGGGTGTTTCTTTAAATTTGGACACCACTGAGAAAAGCAAGCATATATGTAACTAATGTTGTATAATGAACAGACTATATACTTGCTCTGTCATCCATTGAGCACTCTTTAATTATCACTCAGGTTTCATTGGATGTTAATGTAAGAAACTAATCTATACAACAATTACACACACACACACACATATAAATAAAATGTTCCAAAGTGGCGGGAAGGAATTACCAAATACCCCTACTATTATATAAAATGAACTTTATGCCTGCGCTTGCGAGTAAAAGACAAAATAGGCGATTTTGGACAAATTTAACACTTTACATCCATTTACTAATATGAAAAAAGTCCATTTGAGATGTTTCATGTACAAGAGATTCTTACTATGACGAGGTTAGTTTAAAAATGAATTTTTCTGCTTAAAGCACAATTGAACCATTGACTTTACCATTTTTTAAACATAAATTCACGGAATTATCACAGTACAACCAGTAAGCTAAGAAGTATAAAATTAACAGCAGGTTCTTTGATATGTCAGTAGCGCGTCCGAAATTAATGTTTCTGCTTTAAACACAATTGGAATGTGATTCATGGTTTCTGCGGTGTAAATTTTAATTCAAGCTATTATATGTAAACATAAGTTTATAAAATACAATGAGTTCTGTACAGTGCAATGTAGACTACAGTGCATTGTGAACTAAGTTTATGTGAGAGCGTGAGAGAGTATCAGCAGCGGCGATGAATTGCTTGCTTGCGAAGATATTAGCAGCAGTAGGAGCCGAGAAGCGCGCATATGCAAATTAAGTGGGTGTGTGTGAAGAAGAAGGACCAAAGGGAGAAAAATTTACCACGTGGTTAAAAAAAGAAGGTTGATGTTGAATAAAATGAATATGTAAAGTACAGAACGAGAATAGGCCGGCTGTGACGGGCTGCGGTCGGACGAAAAATTACTATACATCTGGCGAGATGGAAGATCGTGAGAGACTTGTAAGTTGTGTCGAGACTAGAAAGTAACGGTAAAAAAATTGTTTAAATGCGGACCCGGATTTCATTGTTCTTTTGTCGCCGCCAATTTATACAGGTTAGCCGCGATAGATCCCCCCTAGAGTTTACAGTCCATCGATTTGAGAGATAAATTGGGGATTTCGCCGATTGCGATAATAAGAAACACTTGGAAATGTGTAGGATTAAGTAATCGTCATTCAATGCCGAGCAACATTGGGTTTCGCTGCCAGTATACTGCATAAGATCAGTCGCCTGTGTATTTGTACGTTAGTATGTTTGTGTGTTTGTATGTCCGCCTAAAATTTTCTCATCCGCATCAAAGTGAGAGGAACGTGCATTCGATAGAAAAAAGTGATCTCCCGCACACATAATATCGAAAAATTAGAAAAAATGATAAACTATCGTTTTGCTTGAAGTGGTATCAGGTAAGTACCTTGTTTTTGACGCCGCTTGTAAATTGCACCTGCGCGAACGGTCGATTGGTTGTTTGGTTTTAAAAAGCTAAACTTGCATGTCATACCATCAGTGTCATACTGGTTCGCTTATGAAGTTAACTTTTGCGAGTTTGCATCCACTACGCGGCGTCATGTTTTTCTTTTTTTTTTTCTTTTCGTACTTTCCAAATTTTTGTTCTAGATTAGATTCTGGCTGATGGCACCCAAGTCGCGTTTGTTAAATAACTGTTTATTTCGAGCGGGCAAGACCGGGCAAGACCGTGCATGACCGGGCAAAACCGAGCAAAACTGGGCGAATCCACCACTTGCAAATATAGACATGGAACTGTATGTGTTTCTCTGCCTGTGGTCGTTCCATATAGCCTCTAAAAAGGATGGGTCGAATTTTATGTAATTTCACATGTAGGCATTTTATGGGATTGGCAGCGTTTTCGATCGATTTTTATTGGATTATCTTCGATAAATATCATTAATCGATATTCGAAAATATCCGAGAATAAAAGGAATACGCGGTATTGTAGAAAGTGAACACCTTACGCAGCCTAACATTACAAGTTCATTTGAGAAGTTTTATTACCGCACACACCAAATGACCTAAAATATAAAACGAACAGTACGTCATTTGGTATGACAGCTGTGCGTTTAAAATAAATGTTTCTGTTTACTGTCGAAAGTGACTGTTGGGTCAGTTATAAAATTTGTTATTGATACAATAAATCTACCGAAGCTAATTCATTGTAGACAAGAAAACAACTCTTGTAGAGTATATATTATGCGCATTGTACTTCGTCATTCGCAGATGTGTGTGCCCTGTTTGCATGCCACCTCTGTGCCGGGTGACGTAATACAGTTATTAGACTGTTGATTTGAAACATATATTGCAAACAAAATCAGTGGCAAAGGATGCCTGGTTATCTGAGCCCTTCTGATTACGCTTTAAATAATTAATCCACACGTTAAAACATTTCACATATGTGTATGATAGAACACTCAGTTATTTTAATCTGCAATTTATTTCCCCTTACTAATATCGGATACTCATCTGATATTCAGAAATTAATAAATTAACCTTCCCGTCCATTTAAACCTATGTTGGCCATCTATATCGTGCGGAGTCTAGATGACTGTTAAAATTATAGTCATAGAAGTTTTCTGTAGCAGCATCCACTTATTTACAATTTCTGGTAATCTCAGTCAGTATTGACGCAAACAGAGCACACAATATACATTAAGTTGTATATCAGAGTTTTTCCTCTCGCAGATTAATTTGTTAATGGGGGCAATGCGTACATGTTTTAAAACGCGGCCCCCAATATTAACATTAAAATTTCCATATCTAAGGGTAATATCTCAAAATTAGTCACACATCTGGTACCGGCAAATTATCCAACATGCCAACCTGATTACGCTAGGGAAGTATATATAAAATGTAGCACATGAGGATTGCGTAGAATGAAAACTAAAGTAATGTTGGTTTAATCAGACATGGAAAAAAAACTCTTTTTGTTGATCGTTTACAGCATTGACGGATGGGTAAAGCAGTCAATATCCACCAGACGTCGTTGAAAACTAATTATTAGTGAATGTATCTCCCCCACCCAAAAAAAGATAGCAGTGCTGCCAGTGCCATAAATTAACAGTAATCACATTGTAGTTACCGCTAATCACTGCCATAACCTCAAGATCCCAACAATGCTTACCAATTGATTACAGTGCTTGACAATCGAAGACATGCGATTTGCCCCTCAGTGCCCACCAGCATTTGCACCTCTCATGATTGAGAATAATCACATTCAAATAGCAGTGATCAAAATTACCGTCAATCTCCATTAAAATAACCAATTTTTCTGACTGAATGACAGGTCCATTACTGAATAGCTGTAACTTTGTCTCGATAACACTGCCAGTTGCTAGGGAACAATGCCTTACAATTGCAGACAGGCAATTTGATATTCGATTAATGGAGGTACACACTGGTGATACACTACAGTGATTGGCAATGACTAATATTTGCGGGGGAAGCCCGTGGCCGATAGTAAACAAAATGAACCGCCTTCAAACGCCAATAACAACTAAAAACAAGCTAATGGAGGCCGATACTAGGAATGGTCGCCAGACATCGAGAGTGATGGCTACAGAAGGACAGGGACAGTTGTAGAGCTAATGCGCAGTGCGCAGCAATAAACCCAAGAAACAACATAAAAACATCAGTAACTGGCAGTAACAATCTACGTCACAAGCATCCAGTGAGAGCATATTATTCGGAGATAAACGGTTTCAGTTCGGAAAATACCAATAGAAGTCGGCACTGGATATAGGCGGCAGTGATTGCCAGTTGCAGTTTATAGACCTTATCTCTACTTCTCTAAAGACTTTTCACACTGGCCTGCTAAATGAATCGGTCAAAATAACAAAAAGTATTTACAGTTTTAATTTGACCGTGATTAGCCTTTATTGAAAAAGCATAACCCCACTCCTATCGTAATAAATGTCTACTGAAATTGTTTATTTGATTTAATTTTAGGGGAGGATATGAAACTCGTTCTTCTCCAACATTTCAACGTTTCCGTTGTAAACGTGCCATTTTTACCTATTTACTGGTGCCATTTTTCCCGGTTCCATCTTTACCGGTGGTTTTTTTTTACGTAAATTCGTATTAGAATACAAATTGGATTTTTTTTATATAATAAACGTAGCTTTTCATACGTAATTTTATGTTTATTGGCTAGATAAATGTATAAATGTTCCTGTAAAAATAAACCTGATTCATTTTCTTGCCAGTAGAAAAATATTTTCCCGGTACGCTACGGAGTAATGTATAAAACAATGTTAGTTTTGCTTTAGAAGAAGCAGAGACTTCAGCTCCGTTGTTGAGCTTAAAAAATAATAAATGCAGTTTTTCTTATGTAATTTTATGTTCATTCACTAGATAAAAATGTACAAGTTCTTATGTATTAATTTGTTTTAATAATGTACTGGTGTACTTTTTTCGAAACAAAATGGCGGATTCAGATCTGGCGTGCTGGTGACCCCCCTCCCCAATACCGATAATTTGACGTTAAATTCAATCTATTCTAGGTACTAAAATGATATATTTTTTCTTTTTTGTCTTACAATTTTTAATCAATTACAAAGGAAGCATTTGAGAAAAATTATACCGAGAAATTTCCCGGACGGTTATGTAAGAATTTAAAAATTTAAAAAAAATAACAAAAACTATCCATTAAACTATCTATAAAATCGGAATTGGAATCGAGAATCAAATCGGAATCGGCAATGTAGAACAGAATCGGTAATTGGATAGAAATTGGAAAAAAAATTGGAATCGTCCCATCAGTAATATATATATATATATATATATATATATATATATATATATATATATATATAGAGAGAGAGAGAGAGAGAGAGAGAGAGTGAACGTGTCTGTGTGTCTGTGTGTGCACATTTCCCTATGCAATAACTCTGTCAATTTTAGTCTACAGACCTGAAATGTAATATATTGCGCATATCTTACTAATCAGTTTTCGGCCGACATCTGGACGTTAAGGGGTAAACATCCAACTATTTGACGTTTAAGAACTCTACAAAACTCCTCCGCAAATTTTGGGTATAAATAATTGCAATTTTAGATATCAGTCCTTTTACATAGATCTAACTTAATAACTAACTTGGAGCCTAAAAGAACCAACATTAAGGAGTCATGATAGGGGAAAAATTTGTTTATAAAAATTCACCGTTTTTTTTTTCTCACCATACACCTCCGAACACCCGGGCAACGCCGGGCTTAAATACTAATATATATATATATATATATATATATATATATATATATATATATATATATATATATATATATATAATCATCACCATACAGTACTGTTTCGCAGTTCATCAGTGTAGTTAGACAGGTAACTCTCTCAAGCCAGGATCGAAACCCAACCGCCCAAATGACCGTCAAGGCTGCTAACCATTGCGCTATGCGGCTGATACTGTGTGTCTAACGAATTAAAGATGTTGTGGCATCGTCCAAATTCCTCCGCTCGATTTGTTTACACAAAGAGCATCGCTTAATACGATAATGGCAGTTTGTATATCACTTCCAAATATGCTAAACCATAAATAGAGAGTATTATAGTAATCCACATACAGTACTGTTTTGCTGTTTCAAAGCTCATCAGTGCGGCTGAACAGGTAACTTCCTCAAGGCAGGGAATAAACCTCAGATATATATATATATATATATATATATATATATATATATATATATATATATATATATATATATATATATATATATATAAGTGAAGGTGTATCTGCGTGTGTCTGTATATATGTGTATCTGTGTGTTTGCGTACATTCCCTACGCAATAACTCAGCCAATTTTAAGTCTACAGACTCGAAATTTTATATACAGGGTACTGAGATTTGGGAAAATTGATGTGATCGCTTTTCGCCAGACATTTGGCGATTAAACGGTCAGAGTTCAATGATTTGACCTTTGAGAACTCTACAAAATTCCTCCGACAATTTTGGGTCTACGCACTTGAAATTTTAGATATAGGCTCCGTGGACATGGCTCTAACTTAATAACTTAATTTGAGCTCAACACAATAAATTTTAAGGGGTCATAATGGGGGCAGAATTTTAAAAAAGTTGACGTATGCGGTCTCTTCCAAATTACTCAGCCAATTTCTGGTCTAAATATTTGAAATTTTACATAAAGGGTATTCAGAGATAGGGTAAGCTTTTCCATCAGTTTGTGTCGAAAAAATTGTGTTACCAATATATAAATGTATGTGTGCATGTATGAATGTATGTTCGGATGTCTGCCTTAAACTTTAAATAGAGGCGACAGATTTTACCAAGATCAGTATCGTTTGAAATTTCGACCTTTCATACGACAAATATCGAAAAATTGGCTAAAAACATTAATATCTTCAACTTACATCCCTATATTGCCTAATTTCTGTCCGAAACCTGATCACCTCGAATTTTCCAAATCTCAGTACTCTGCATATCAAATTTCGAGTCTGTCCACTTAAAATTGACAGAGTTATTGCGTAGGGAAATGTACACACACAGACAGACACACAGATACACAGACCGGCAGATACACAGACACGTTAACTTTTATAGATATACTAGCTATTTTTGCCCGGATTTGCCCGGCTCTTTGGATGTGTATGTTGAGCAAAAGAAAAAAAAGTGGTAGTAGGAAGGCAGGCTCGAACCCGTACCGTGAAGGGGGAAAAGAACGGAGAAAAAAACCTGACGTCTTTGCGGTTACGACTACCGCCAAACCAGAAGTGATTTATGTTTAAATTAAGGCTAGACAATGGAAATGAAAGTACAATTTTCAAAAATATCGGCGAAAAAAGCGACCCCCCCTTTAGAAAATTGCACAGTTTAAGGTCAAAATATTAAGGTTTTCAGCCAATTTTTCGATATGTGTCGTCTGAAAGGTCGACTTACAAAAGGGTACTGGTAAAATCCGTCGTCTTTCTCGAGAGTTTTAGGCAGACATGCATACATGCATACATACATGCATGCATACATACAAACATTTATATATTGGTAACTAAGAAGTTTCGACCCAAACCAATTAAATAGCTTGCCCTATATCTTAATACCCTTTTAAAATATCAAATGTTTAGACCAGAAATTGTCTGGGTAATTTGGTAGACACCGCAGAGTTCAAATTATTTTTTTAACTTTGACCCCTATTATGCCCCCGTAACATTTATTGTTTTGGGCTGAAATCAAGGTGCTATGTTAGATCCATGTCCAAGGAACCTATATCTAACATTTCAAATGTTTAGACCCAAAATTGACGGAGGAGTTTGGTAGAGTTCTCAAAGGTCAAATCCTTGAACTTTTACCCCTTACAGCCAAATTTCTGGCTGAAAACCGATCACAAAGATTTTCACAAAGCTCAGTACCCTCTATCTCAAATTGTATGTAGACTACAAATTGACAGAGTTAATGCGAAGGGAAATGTACGCACACAGACAGACAGACAGATATACAGATACGATATTTTTTTATAGTTATACTAGCATGGGTGCCCGGCGTTTCCCGGTTATTTGTAGGTGTATGTTGAGCAAAAAAAAAGCGGTCAATTATTTTTAAATTTTGACCCCTATTATGACCCTTAAAATTTATTTACTTGGGCTCAGTTTGATCGATGTCCAATCAACCTATATCTAAAATTTCAAGTGTTTAGACTCAGAATTGTCGGGGGAGTTTGGTAGAGTTCTCAAAGATCAAATCGTTGAACTTTGACCCCTTAATTGCTAAATTTCTAGCCAAAAAAAGTCACATTGATTTTCCTAAATCTCAGTACCCTCTATATCTAATTTCGAGTCTGTAGACTTAAAATTGAAAGAGGTATTGTGTATGAAAATGTACACACACAGACACACAGACAGACAGATACACAGACTCGTTCACTTTTATAGATATATAGACTAGCATGCAGCCCGGTGGTACCTGGGTGTTTGGAAGGGTATGTTTAACATAAAAAAGTGAACAATTATTTGAAAATTGACCCCTATTATGACCCCTAACATTAGGTTTTGGGGGATCAAATCAAGTTATTAAGTTAGATTCATGTGCAAGGAACCGATATTTAAAAGTTCAATTGTTTATACGAATGTCAAATCGTTGAACTTTGGCCACTTACCAGCCAAATTTCTGGCCGAAAACTGTTTGGAAAGATTTTTCCAAATCTCAGTACTCTGTGTCTGAAATTTCGAGCCTGTAGACTTAAAATTGATAGAGTTCTTGCGTAAGACAATGTACACAGACACACAGATAGACACGTTCATATATATATATATATATATATATATATGTGTGTGTGTGTGTGTGTGTGCGTGTGTGTGTGTGTGAAGGGGGGTGTATGCCTGTGTGTATGTATGTGACTGTGTGTGCGTGTGTCTGTGTTTAAAATGAAAACAGAAAATACGAAGTATATCATTATGTTTGAACTCACCACGATAGCAGAACGCTCATATTTCAGAAGGACTATTATTTTTAAATATGTGTTTTTTTTTTTTGCTTTGTCTTAGGCGTAAAAAATGGCAATTGGATTTGGCATATAATAATTGCTACGACGTTTTAAATATATTTATAATCCTATTTTATGATTAAATGAACTTTTATTCCGCACTTAGACAACGGTTTTCTAGACTGAATGTTCATATCGTTTTTTTTTGTTTGTTCTACACATCTATACCGGTAGAGTGTAAGAATAAAATAACTGATTATTCCTCAAACACACTTACATTATTCGTTTGCACACCATTGAATGTTTTCCAACGTTTTTGTACGAAAGTAGTCGTTTTTCTGAAGGCCTCTCCGGAAATTCAGATCTGTTAACCTCTAGGCGAGCACTATTTGTTGACACTGCCATTTCCTGTGATACTTGAGGTCAACTGTAATTTTGTGTAACATGGTTTTATATTTTCTTCAAAAATCTTTAAAATGTACCATGATCCATGATCTATTTCAGAGAGCTTTGCCATTTTCTAATCATTATGCGTAGAAGAGGATTTTTCACTTTTGCTTAATAAAGTGTCATGGCAGCCGAGACAGTGTTTGCTCGGTACAATCAATATCTATGGCACTTCACTTTGCTTAGAATCTGCTGTACCAGCAGCAATAAGCTTTGATCATTGTAGATCCGCAAGAATTGTTAGCTTACTAATATGCATTTTTAAAAATATGAGACAACAAAAGTAGCCAGTGATTAATGGCATTAGTAATCATAAATTAAATAAGGAAATGAAACTAACATGTTGTCGTATCTTCAATGCTCAATATATATATATATATATATATATATATATATATATATATATATATATATATATATATATATATATATGTATATATATATGTGTGTGTGTGTGTGTTTATATATTCATGTATGTGTGTGCGTGTGTGTGTGTGCCCCTATGAATGAATATATATATATATATATATATATATATATATATATATTCTATACATGTATATAAGAATATTTATATATATATATATATATATATATAATAAGAATATATACATATATGTATATAAGAAGCCCAGAAGATTGATATATAATAAGAATACATATATATATATATATATATATATATATATATATATATATATGTATGTATATGTATATTTGTGTGTGTGTGTGTGTGTATTGGGATGGAGATGGCTCCCGTAAGCCGTGGTGAAGTAAACCTTTCTAGGAGAAGCAAATCTCTGATTTAAAAAACCATAAAGCGGAAGACCATTACTTGCATTAAGCTGGTCTGCAGTTTAATTTGTTGCTGGCTATCTTGCTCTTGCTTGTTGCTGGATCTGAACATTTTGAACCGAGAGACAGACTTAGCTGTCGTACAAAGCTAAGACTCTGTAACATCATATTTGTATAGATACTCCCTCAGGAATTTGGGCTCATGGATTTTAAATGTCTGAGGGAGCGGGACTCGTCTGACAAGACGTTGCAATCATCATATATATATGTATATATATCTGTATGTATATATATATATATATATATATATATATATATATATATATATATATATATATATAGCGTATGGAGCTCGTTCAACTATCTTCACTTTAATTGATAATATCAATTTATTACTAATTTTATCATGGTTGCCTTTTAAAATAATACTTTTCAGCTATAAACAGTTCGACAGTTGGAATACAAACGATGCGAAATTAGCAATAAAAATGTGGCTTCCAACTGAAGGATTTAACCTGTGACTCCTTTTATTCATTCAGTTCGACCGTTTTATGGCATCTCAACAACTTTGGTCATATTAAATTCTGAGATCATATACACATCTAAAAGGATTTATTGTAAGCGATTCATTTAAGATGGAATATCATTTTATCTCATAGCAATGACCAGAGTAGGTGTTCACACAATTCACAGCGTTCTTAAGCCGCGTAAATCCGATTGGATTTTAAGATTCTTTGTTGATTGTATAGTTTCCGTCGACAAACTTAACCCGAGGTTATCTATATTATTCATCTATTATACGTCTGTCTAAGTAGACAATTGGAAATGATCACGTAGACATAGTAAAAATGGTAGTACTGAAATAATCAGAGCAATTAGCAAAACCGTGTGAAGTGTTTTCTGATGAAGTATTAACATTTGTACTAGAAACTTTAGTACATTTTGAAATACTTATACTATTATATGGCAACTCACAATTCCGTCGGTGATAATTGATAGAATGAGAATATTAATGCATTAAAGATTAACCTACTCTACGTTGTTTTTAATTGATTACAAATAAATCTGGCAGCTAGGACGAATCAAATATATAATACCAGCACTGTCACCAATAAAGGCCAAACAGACGATTACTGATAGACTAAAAAACATATTCCTCAGCCGTTCACAAATAAATATTTCAATCTTTTCTTTGTTCATATCAAGCATTTTTACCGTGGTACGCTCAATTATCAAGGCCGAAATGTCATTCGAGAATAAAGATTAACTAAATGTCAACTCCGCGATGGTTTAACACTGTGATGATTGATCTCATAGTGGTTCGGGGGCAGAATAAATTATTATTATTATTAGTAGTAGTAGTAGTAGTAATAGTAGTAGTAGTGGTAGTGGCGGTAGTAGTAGTAGTAGTATTAAAGAGATCATATCCACAATAATTTGTTTACAGTTCACTTGAAAACAACTATGATGTAATTAGTTAGAAAAAGCTCTGCTCTATTATGTTCCAGAGAATGGAACTTATTGTAGAAAAATATCTTTCTCATAGAAGTGTTGTTAAGTTTTAAATATGACGAGAATTAGGGAGAAATTATTGAAAGTAGTTGTAGCTAGAGGACTTATGATGCGATGTTTTACAGGGGTAAAGGGTCATAGATTTTAGCTCAGTCGACTCCCTTCTCTGATAATGACGATAGACTCGAAAATATTAGCATGGTCGTTCTGTGGGAAGAATTTAATGAAAAAACTAGAATGTATTTACAATTATGAATGAACAATAATAATATATTTTAAATTGATAACAATATTAGTTCTAAATGTAACCATTATCAGACTAACGTCATTGATCTTTTTACCATCTGTATAAGATGTATAGTCGTTTCTAATTTGTTTGTGCTGATTAATTTAGGGTGGATTTTTTTTCAAGAATTTTGTAAATTTCCGTAAGCATTTTTTATATTACGTTCTAAAACATCAAGGATTTCACAGGACCTCGGCCTATCGAACAAATATTAATGGAATAGAAACAAAATGAAAAACAAAACAACAAAGAAACTAGCACTATTACTGAAGAGGCATGGTACTAGCTATAATTCTATGACTAAGTCACATTCTATCTTATAATGCTGGTAGTAAAGGAACGCAAATCCAATGAAAAAACCTCTCGGGTTATCATAACAGGAACTATTATGGTGAGGTCCGATATACCCTGAATTGAGAAGTTTTTAACCAACGACCACATGAGTCTGATTGTTATGCCACCCGCAAAAATTTAAGGTGTTCAAAAAGTTATCAATACTCATGAATAAAAGATTGGGATGGTAATGAAATGTGGTACTATTTGATAGGGAATTCTCATAGCGTAGTAACACTGGCATTTTTTTGCGAGTGACAAGATCTGTCGCGTAAGAATGAGACAACAGATTTCCCTTAAACCCATCTTTACAACTCTATCTCCTTCTCTCTCTCTATCGCTTTCATCTGACCATCATGCGGCCTTTGTGCTGCCATAAATGGTCGCGTCATCAGCATAAATCTCAACGAATGATTTAAGTATGTGTTTTTTGGAGATCATTGATGTATATCAGGAAGAGAGTTGGACCTAGGATAGCCCCCTGAGTGACACCAGCATTAATATGGAGGACCTATCATATCTGCCCATCAACCATTACTCTTATGAGCCTATCGGATAGAAATGATTTAATGATCGAGAAAACATGTTCGGTAACTGGAAATCTTGTGAAGTAGGCCCTTAGGCCATACCTTATCGAAGTTCTTTGATATGTAAATATCAATTGCCATAGAGAGGAAGCCTTTGTCAAGAGATTCGCTAATCCTATGAGATATATCAGTAAGCACATCTGCTGTAGATCTGGCAGAACGGAAACCATATTGCTTGTCACTAAGAAGGTAATTTCTGCTAGGGTGGTTAACTACTTCTCTATTTAATATGGATTCCAGCAGCTTACTCATGACACACAGGAGACTTATTTGTATGTACTGAGAGGGAGATAACTTATCGCCTGAATTCTTAAATATAGGGCATACTAATTAGGTTTCCAGGGTGTTGGGAAGCACTTCTCTTTAAGGCAAGAGTTTTGTAAGTATCGCGGCAAGTTCTGGTTGAGGCTTTTTCAGCACAATGGTTGTAATGCCGTCAGAACCAGTTGCTTTACTGGAATCAAGGTTCTTGATTAGCTTGGCGACGTTACGCACAGATATGTGTATTTTGCAGAGCGTGTTGTCTGTTATAGGAAGAAATACGGGGAGTCGATGGTCTTCGTCGCATAGAGTAGAATTAGCTGCAAAATTCTTGGCATCCCAAGTAAAAGTACTTGTAGAAGAGAAGATAATGTCTAGTTTTTCAATTGTTTTATTAATAAAACTATGTAAACACCCATAATGAGTGCATAAACCTAACGTTAGAATTTTTTCGAAGTATTCCGTATATAGTCTTTCATCCGTCGCTACATAATCTATACTTTTTATGAATAAAAACTTATTAGTTTAGTGTCCATGTCAATGTATTATATCTACAATCAAGATGCCTATAGAAATAAAATATTAAATGTATGTATTATGTATGCCCTGATTTATACGTTGAATTCTAAGATTTGTTCATTTTAACATTAGATAAATTCGTTGTATATACACGTACTTTAACCGTATATGGATACATCCCTAATTCTTCTTGGAATAAGACATTGTGAAATTCCGCAAGTCAGGTTCCTTAAGATAGGTTTTAAATAGGTGTTGATAAAACTAAATCAATCGGATACTCAGAAATATTATCACACGTGTATCATCTTGGACGATGTCTTTATCGGTATGTAAGCATAGACAGTTTCGAGCCTTGTATCGTAAGTAATTGAGGGCATATATGCTTTCAGTGGAAACAACAGAAAACGATAAATAAACTATTGACTTTATAATCAAACAAGTCTCAAATATATCTTGGATATAGAAATACTAGTGTGACCATAATCTAAGAAGACTGAAGGTATCAGGAAATAATGCTGGGGAGCACTGGACTATTGATAACGATGTTTCTGCCAAGAAACCATGGTTCCACCTAGGTAATCATTTGAGGAGATGACGGTTGCAGGAAATGTCGCTGTTCACGCAACAGTTATAGTATCATTATTTCAAGAATGTTCTTCAAAATATATAGAACCTCATTATGAAATACGATATGACGGAAGAGAATGACTACTGCAAAGAGATACGAAAGTTGCAGTTTAAATCATATTATAATGCCTTGTTTTCAATACTATACAGTACAATATGGTGGTTTTGTTTATGTCACAAGATAAAAAGATATGTATGCATTATTACACGTAAAAAAGGGGGAGTAAACACACAGAGTTAGCTAGTGTATACTGTTCATGGACTGGCAATTAGGCTGTGAACATAGTTTTGTATTGCTTAAGGGAATATTTTCACCAAATGGGTCACCTAAGTTGGTAACAATGTAAACTTCAATTCGAAGTAGATAAATCGATAGAAATAGTCAAGAATAAGAAGTTTTGCCACAGTACACAAGCTATTACTTGTTTTAAACCAAACGCTTGTGCCTTGAAAGCGCTTTAAGTATGTGGCAAATGATTTGAGGCTTTTGATTAAGAATTTTTCGTTATTGCCTTGGAGTTTGCAGAGGTCTGCCTACCGGAACATGTTTTTAATATGGCGTACGTAGTTTCCTTTGGTTACATTGGAATTATTGATGGGAAGAAGGTAGAAACTGTTAGCACAGCGAATATAAGACAAGAAAAGAAAAAAAACTTACTTAATGCTTAGTAAGATCTGTAAGACACGAGATATAGTTTTTTAATGGGAAACTTGAAGCGTCGACAAAACAAACGAGAAAAGAAACCCGATTATGATTAAACAAAGCATTTCAATACGATATTGTTTGATGAAGGAATATCATCTCAATACCCTGATCTTCCAAAAATACCTGTTCAGTCACCTACAATCTTTTGTTCTTTTATAATAGTCGACCTTTATAATGCAATAAAGTACTGTTCTATAATTCCTATGTAAGACACGGTGAAATTAAATACTCTGGCATGAAATCTAGCACTACCAGCTTTCCAGTGCATTGAGAATAAGCAGATAGCATTCCCACACTGAATGACAAGAAATAGGAATAGTCCTGGACCAACTTCGACCAATTATATTATGCAGCGTAGAACGTAAGACATTTTACAATACCATTGTCAAAAGGATTACACAGTTCTTTTCTAGAAAATCGCGCTCTTAATAACGTAATTCAGAATTATGGAATTCCCGGCTTTTCAGGTTGAATTTAACGTATTGTAATCCAGACCTTTAAATCTTCTAGAATATTTGTATTGACTTAAAAAGAAACAAATGGACGCATATGAACGAAAGAATACCATACTATTTTTTTTCAGAAAACTAAATGTACATTCAAAATGGTAACCAATATTTAAGAGAAATATGACCGCTTAGGTAAACGTTAATTAAATAAAGTCATTGCATCCTGCGCAGTGTGCACAAAGTTATGTTTTCCAATAATTTGGTGAATGTTTGATTAAGTGTGAAGTTTAAAGGTCATAATATTTAGATAAATACATTTTATTAACATTGTTTATATTTACCCTGTAAATACTCTATTATCATAAAAATATAATAAATAACATATGTATTTTTACTAAAATCTTCTTTTTTTTAAATACACTTATAATGTCCGGAAGTCATTCGAAAATAGACGTTATTGCGTGTACAGTAGTCGATGGAAAAATATCGTAATAATCCCTAGTAGTTTTAATTTGGTAAATTGGATTGCTTAAGGAAACGGTTCATCAAGAACTTGTCAACGTTGGACTTGAAGGCGACCGTATTTTAGTCAATTGAAAGGAAATGGAGGTGGCCACCAAGCTTGCAGTTAAAAGGAAGGAACTTTCTTCATTGAATATATGTTTAGATTTTGATGTGGGGGGAATTATTGATAATGGTCTACGCCAGAGGAGTTTTATCGTGAAAGTTTTGAGAGTGTGACCATAGATTGGAGCACAGAAAAGCACTTGCCATAAAAAAGACTATAAAGCAGAGACAGGCTCGTCACGTGCTTCTGTGGGAAAGACGTTGCAGGGAATAGAGAAGGGCATCCCTACTAGACTATGAAGTATATTCTGATTTTTTCCAAGGCAGGGTAAGCTTCTTCTAGTAGCTCCTGTCCTGATGTGACAACAGTACTCCGTCCTTGGGCAAACTTGGCTTTCATATAGATAGAGAATTAAATCAGAAGACAGATGTCTATTGGAGCGGTAGAATGGTCTCACAATTTTTCCAGCGACCTTAGCAATGGATTCCATGTACATGTTCAATTTCAGATAAGTAATAAAGCTCAGACCCAGAATCTTGTCAAAACACAGAGCACCCCACATACGAAATCCGCCTATTTCAGCTGATGCCAGACGGAAATCTGAGCGTTGATGATGTAAAAAAAAAAAAGAATTTTGGTTTTAGATGCATTAAAATTAACCAGCAACATCTTTCTACAATTGTATAACGTGCTTAAGAGCAGATGACAGAAATTGTTATAGTATTTGTGTCAATAAGCAATGAGTGTTGCACAGTTGAGTCGGAAATAAATATTGTATTAAAAATGCATGCAAAGATAGCAATTTATTATTATTGAAAAATTAATGAAGATTAAACTGTGAGAAAATAACTTAGTGACATTGGCGAACAAATAATATTTGGACACAAACTAATCACTAACGTTAGGATCAGGCAAAACCGTTACATGAAAATGAGACTTCTCCCTAGGATATTACCCCATCGAATCTAATATAAGCTAAGATCAGAAAAGTACAAGAAAATAGATAACAGTAATCGATTTAAAATATATTTTTCTTATAATTACGTTTTTACTCTTTTCTAGAAAACAAATTTTCTTTGCTTTTAACATGTGCCGAACTTTGGGGTGAATGCGCCAAATCCGGGATAATTGCGCCAAATTCGGGGTAATTGCGCCAAATTCGGGGTAATTGCGTCACATCTGGGGTAATTGCACAAAGTCCGGGGTAATTGCGCTAAATCCGGCGTAATTACCCCAAATTCGGGGTAATTGCGCCGAATCCGGTCTAATTGCGCAAAATGCGGCGTAATTGCGGCAAATTAGGGGTAATTGCGCCAAATTAGGGGTAATTGCGCCGAATCTGGCGTAATTGCCCCAAGTTCTGGGTAATTGCGCCGCCTAGCAAAAGTGCTGTTTTGGCACTCACGCATATAAAGTGCATATTTTTTAGTTGACTCAATTAACCCCGGATTTGGCGCAATTACCACAGAGTACGGTACTTAACACACACACATCATACGCATTGATGCATACCAAACTTCATCATACACATATTTAATCTTTTACAACCTCCAAAATAATGCACAGATTGTAGCATTTATTTTCTTTACGGTTTCCACTTTGGAAAGAAGGAATTATATATCTGTATTTCGTTTTCTATTATCGTTTTCTCTATTATTAAAAAAACAACCGTGGGTGAGTTAGTTCTATACAACCGTGCGCACACGAACGCGTCAAAGTTGGACACATTTCCTCAATTCTTCGAAAACATATTTATTAAAAACGATCGTGGCAAGATTCTCTTTTAAATAAACAAAAGCCTCGTCAAGTATTTTTAACAAAAGAATCATAATTATAAACGAATCCGTTAAAATCAGTGCATTCGGGATAATTTAAAAAAATACACAAACATCTCAGAAATGTCGCATGCGAAAACGAATTATAAATCAATTGATAAAGCCATTAATAGCGTAAAAATAAGAAACCAAAGAAATCCAAAGAATAAAAGATTAATTACAGAGAAAAACGTAAATGATTTATTAATAAATTAATTTTAATGTTTAAATGAGCCATTTTATGGACAATGGAAATACAGAAATCAAACGCAATAACATTAGCAATGAAACTAAAATGCAAAAAGAAATATTTATTACACACTCTAAAAATGTATGTTAAATTCAAAGTGACAATGACAAGTCTATACCGTCTTATTAATAGACTCCATAATTGTTCTTCTTTGCCTACGAGCAATCCCTCATAAAAAAGCCATTCTTGTGTTAATATATTTGTCTTAAGTGGAAGTGATCATCTGAGTAGAATTTGATGTCGTTTCAACAAATAAAAAATTGGATTTGAAAATAAAAAGACGCTCGTTGAATAGCGTTCAACAGACGTATATATGAAAGAAAAAATTGTTCGAGGATGTTTAATTTTTATATCTATGTGCACAAAGGAATAATTGGATATTAGTTACTCTCATTATAGCAAGACATATTTTCGCTGTGAATGTTTTACAGATAAGATTTGAGCTCAGTCTAGCAACTAGCAAAAGAAAATAAGAATCTCTCAAACTCAGCAACGTATGTTCTATGTGAAAGACGCTGTATAGGAGATAATAAGAATGCCATTCACTAGACGTTTAAGTTATTTTCTTCTTCATCAACATAGGGGAGAGTGCTCTGCGGAGTCATTTCCACGCCCGCCCATGTTATCTCTTTTTATTAAAGCGTGCGTAAAGAAGGAGATGCTTTCAGGAGCTGACGAAATTATTCTCCAGCGAGTTTTGCAAAATACCTGATGCAATGATTACAGTTAAGTTCTGCAATGGGAAATAGTAATGTAAAAGTATCAATATAAGGTAACTTTATAAACTAACCCAGTATCATGAACTACCCACGCTAGGTCGCAGAAATACCTGGATTAGGACCCAAGCCCGGGTCAAGCCCTCTCGGTGTTGATGGACCCGTAGATCCCCCTAGGTCAACCGTCTAGGAGAAGGAAAACTGAAGCTCAACCTTAGTGAAGAGAGGCCGCTCCAGTCTTGGATGACAACCTTCCTAGAGCTGGTGACTCAAACAAATGACCGGTCTGCACACCTAAACTGCTTAAGGATAAGATAGACTGTCTATCGCCCGGCTTCCATACTCCTTCTTTGCGTATTAGCCAGGCGTAGAGGTCGAATCGATATTGTTTCCTGACTAGGGCAATGAACGCCGATTTCCTCACTCTCGACACATCCCATCCCCTAAACTGGGCACTTGGGAATGGTTGAATGCCGTAATGCCAATGTAAGTAGATTGAGTTGACCATCGTCTGATGGGTTGAGGGTACCGGATGGACAGTGCCTGCCCTAACTCTGTGGGAGCGCTTAGAGCGGATGCTCCATCAACAGTTGTATAATATTTGGATGTTTGTAGTGCCATGTCGCGCATAGAAAGGACACTGCACTCATCCCCGGCGGGCTATCCTTTGGCCACAATCCTAGTAGATGAAAGATCAACTGATGGTCTGCTTGTGTTGCATGCCTGGTATTCTGCAAAACCACTTGTTCAGCCCCCTTCACTTAAACTGAAACTCTTTACAAAAACAAAATGACAGTACAATAAAAAATACACTAAAACTAGGCCAAAACTCAAACCAAACCAACCTGCCCCCTCTTGAGGCTTGGATTTACGAACATCCGTGAGCTTGGAACTAATTTTAGTAAAGCATTTCTCCTAACAAACACCCCGGATATCTTAGCACTAAGTGAGACTAACCTACACTCTTCAATCCCCTCTAACTACTTTAACATGCCCGGCTATACACCACTCTGTCATAAGGGCTCTGACAGACATATGCACGTGATTGGAGACTATATTCGAAACAACCTCCCCTTGACGAGAGAAACTAAACTAGAAGCGAACGATGAAGCCTTTATGTGCTTTAGACTAAACATGCAACATGCAACATAACATTAGTTACTTTTATTTTCTCTACCTCTCTCCCTCGACACAGGACTGTACCCTAATGAACAAAAGCTCTGACAGCATATATACAGCATTTTCCCTCGACATTAGCGTACACGTACATGTATTTTGTGACTTCAATGTCCACCACAGCAACTGGCTCGGATTTTCTATTCACACAGACGCAGCTGGAATCACACCACATAACTTCTCTATATTTCATTCCTTATCACAAATGGTTACGTTTCCACCCCATTTCCCAGACCAGCAAGCACAATACGTATCACGTCTAGATCTGTTTCTGACTACAGTGGCCGATGACTGTGCAACGAATGCTCACAGCTCACTTGTGAACGCCGATCATGCAGTGGTAATGGTTGAAATCGTCCTAAACTCTAGAGGCAAAACTGAAGAACCATTGCTCAAAACAACGAGATATTAAGAAAAGGCTGACTGGGAAGCACTCAAGTACCTCATCAGGGATGCACCAAGGTGAAATATCTTTTCACTTCCGGCTGAACATTGGGCAAATGAGACAAGTGAATGGTTCAAAATGGAAATTGAAGCACGTTTCCACGCGCAAATTTTACATAAGGTTCCGCTCTCCCCAATGGTTTACTTCTACTTGTGCACAAAGGCAGAACGCGTACCACAGATTTAACCGATATCAGTCCATCTCAAACAGATAGAAGTATATAGAAGCCAGAATTTACTGTAAGAAAGAAACAGCGACAACTAATAGAGGATTTACATAAACCACCAGAAAACGCATCGAAGTGCAGAAATTAGGAACTCGTCACTTCTGGAAAATCTACAATAGTGTAATAAGTAATGGGCAATTAATAATTCATCCACTATCCAACAATCATGAAGTTGTTTGCTCAGCAACCGACAAGGCTAATATGCTTGGCAGTCGGTTTACCTCCAAGCTCACACTGAATCCTGCTAACCACCCCCTCCCTGACTTTCCTTTGCGGACAGACGCAACACTAGACGATCTAAAAATGACCCCTGCTCAGGTACATGCTATCATAAGAAATCTTGACACTTCAAAAGCATGTGAACCTGATCTCACCCCGGTTGTGCTATTAAAAAAGTGCGCCGCTGAAGTAGCTCCACTTCTCTCCAAACTTTACAACAAATGCCTTAATGGCTCTTTCTTTCCGGGCTGCTGGAAAACTGCTTCTGTAGTACCACTTCATAAGAATTCTGGCGAAAGAAAAGACCCAGTAAATTATCGCCCCATTAGCATCCTCCCACTCTTCGCCAAAATATTTGAGACCATAATCAACCAAGCTCTAGTCCATCACCTTACAGATGCTAAACTTCTGACTGGCAAATAATATGGATGTAGCCAAGCCCATTCCACAGCATGCCCCCCTAAATGTAATCTGAGAGCGGATATTCCATTCACTGGACAAAGCGGGGGAGGGTAGAGCGGTAGCTCTCGATATATCTAAGGCTTTTAGGAGGGTATGACATGAAGGTCTTCTCAGGAGAATCAGATCATACTTTATCACTGGAAGAATACATAACATAATTAAATCCTTCTTAGATAAGAGAAAATCCAGGTTGTCCTCGTGGCCGTACATTAAAACAATATGATATAAATGCGGGACTGCCTCATATTCATAAATGACGTCCCTGACAAAATTGTATCTGAGATGGGTATGTATACTGATGACGCCATAGGAAAACAAATGAACACATATCATAAAATGGCAGGAACACTAGAAGATGATCTCCGATCTGTAGTGAAATTGGAAGAAAAATGGATCGCCACATTCAATGCTGCCAGGACTAAACTTGTTTCCTTCAATAATTACAAGAAACCTTCTCTAGCATCAATAGCAATCGCCAGTGACTCTTTATCTGAAAGTATATCTTTTAGGCTCCTCGGCCTAACTTTCCCAGGAAACATGATTTGGAACCATTACATTGAGAGTGTTGCCAGGACCGCTGCGAAGAAGGTAGGTTCTCTCTATCGTCCTAGAAAGCTACTAACGCCCAAAATATCCTGTACCTCTATAAGCCCACCACTCGCCTATGTATGGATTATTGTTGTCACATTTGGACTGGTCCATCTGCCACTAGTCTCTCACTTCTAGACAAGGTTCACAAGAGAGTCGCCACTATAATAGGTTCTGAACCGTCATCTAAACTTCAGCCTCTGTCCCATCGACGAAACGTTGCATCTCGCTGTCTGCTCTACAAGTACTTTAACGGTGAATGCTCTGACAAACTGCAAGCACATGTACCCCCTCGACGTAAATTCCCCCAACCAACCCGACAAGCAGCTAAATCCCACTCGTTCACAGTAGAGATCACTAGATGTAAGAGAGCCTTCTACTCCAGTAGCTTATTTCCCAGCACCGCTAGACTTTGGAACATACTTCCGGGACCCTGCTTCCCCAACTATAAGGACATTCAGAAGTTCAAGTGTAACATGAACCGACATGTTGCTGCCCAACTCCCTACATAGCACCCCTGAATCTTATGTCCCTGATAGTAGCCCCCTATATCAAAGTTGCTCTGTGCCTTGTTTGGGGTGAAAATGTAATTAATTTTTTTTTTAAACTTTCATGTGTTCCGTTTCAGATTAGTAGAAATGTGCAGACCCAGAAGCTTGTAAAACATAGAGCGTCCCAAGGCGAAAGCAATTTATTTCATTTGATGTCAGACGTGGATCAGAGCGTTGATATAAAATAAAAATAGAATTTTTGTTTCAGATGGATAAAAACTTACCCTAGTAAATGGTCGCATTCGTGAGTAAAGGAACAAAACGATTTACTCGGGAAAATGGACTTAATCAACACTAATATATCTCCCAAATAAGTACGCAGTGAATTCATTTATGTACCTCTCAATCTATATATTCATAAAAAAAGCGAAATTTGGGGACCACTATTTGCACTGAGAATAAAGTCAATTCGCACGAGTTAAAGTTAATTCAAGTTTACAATGCATGTGTCTATTGCTTATCTATATTAGATTTCAGTTGCAATGTTCATTTGTACACGTATTTGAAAAGGGGTATTATAGTAATTAAGTATAATTTAATCTTGTTATAAAATTCGATGATTATTTAATGAGCGTAACGGTTATGTTTGCCTATCTTAGCCAGTCTCTCATATAACTATCTATGTGTGCGGCTGTGTGTGTCTGTGTTTATATACGGCAGGACGCAGAGACACACCTACAGTGTGACCCCCCAAAACGGGCTCCAACTCTAATTAGGCCCCGTTTCTTAGGGTTTTGTCTGAATGAAATGAAACTTTGGTCATAACTAGTATATTATATTCAAAACATCACATCAAAACACAAGGCTCTTTGGCATTTTTTTGTTTCTCCGTTCTACAGCATATGTTCTAGATAGCCTTTATTTAGCTTTTGTTATTTTGGGGTAACTCTTTATATATATATATATATATATATATATATATATATATATATATATATATATATATATATATATATATATATATATATATATAAAGAAAATTAAAATTTATATTTTTTTGTTTTTTTTTGTTTTTTTTACACAGTGGTCACCACTTATCAAGGCCCAGAATCCACTCAGATATAAGGGTTATTGCAAGTGCATTACGTTGGTATGGAGATTTAATGAAGTGTTTACTTTAGGGGGCGGTTCATTAGGAATTTACTAACGTTGGACTTGAACACATCCAAGTTGTAGTCCGGTGGGAAGCAGGCAGACGGAACAGAGTTCCACAGGCGTGCAGTTCTGAGAAAGAAGCTTTGTTAATGGAATCAACGTTATGATTTAGGCACAGATATAGAGTGGGGGAAATTTTTCACAATGGATTCAGCTAGACGGGTGTTTTTCGTGAAAGATGGGCGAGGAGGGACCAGATATTTGAGTTCAGACCAGCACCTGCCATGGAAATAACGATAAAACAAGGATAGGCTTGCAACGCCTCTTCTGTGGGAGAGACGTTGCAGGGTAGAGAAAAGGGCATCTCCCACTAAGCCAAGAAGTCTATTTTGTACTCTGTCAAGGCAGGAGATGCTGTTTTTAGCAGCTCCTGTCCAGATATGGCAGCAGTATTCCATCCTTGGACGTACTTGGCTTTTATATAGATAGAGAATTGCATCAGTAGTGAGATATCTTCTGGAGCGGTAGAAGGATCCCACCATCTTTCCAGCGACCTTGGCAACAGACTTGATGTACGTGTTCCATTTCAGATCAGGAGTAAAGGTCAAACCCAGAAGCTTGTCAACACACGGGGCCTCTCCCAGACGAGAGCCATCCATCCCAATTGATGCCAGATGGGGATCCGAGCGTTGATGATGTAAGGATAAGAGTTTGGTTTTAGACGCATAAAAGGTAACCAGCCACGTCTTCCCCCACTGAACCACGCGCTCGAGATCAGAGGAGAGAGAAACAGAGAGAACTTTGTCATTTACAGCCTTTGATGTGTTGCCGTAGATGGTCGTGTCATCAGCATAGATGTCAACGAATGATTTAAGTATGTGTTTAGGGAGGTCATTGATCTAGATCAGGAAGAGAGTAGGCCCAGGATTGACCCCTGAGGGACTCCAGCATTAATACTGCAGGCCTCTGATTTTTGTCCATCGACCACTACTCTTATGAGCCTATCGGAGAGAAATGATTTAATAATTGAGAAATCATTTCCAGTTACACCGTAGCTGGAAATCTTGTGAAGTAGACTCTTATGCCATACCTTGTCGAAGGCTTTTGATATGTCAAGAGCAATTGCCCTAGAAAGGAAGCCTTTGTCAAGAGATTCACTAATCCTGTGAGATATAACCGTCAGCACATCTGCGGTAGATCTTGCAAAGCGGAAACCATATTGCGTGTCACTAAGAAGGTTGTTTCTGCTGAGGTGGTTGACTATTTCTCTATTTATTATGGATTCCAGCAACTTACTCATAACAAACAGGATGCTTGTTGGTCTGTACTGAGAGGGAGATGACTTATCACCTGAGTTCTTAAATACAGGGCAAACTGATGAGGTCTTCCAGAGAGTCGGAAAGCACTTCTCCTTAAGGCAGCGCTTAAACTGTTTCGTAAGTATGGGAGTAAGTTCTGGTTGAAGCTGTTTAAACAGTATAATTGGGATGCCGTCAGGGCCGGTTGCTTTACTGGAATCAAGGTTCTTGATTAGCTTGGTGGCCTCATGCACGGATATGTGTATGTTACCTAGCGTGTTCCGTGTTATAGGAGGAAATAGGGGTGTTGATGGCCTTCGTCGCATAGGGTAGAATTAGCTGCAAAGTTCTTTGAAAATAGTTTGGCCTTGTCTGATGCTGACGAGATTACCTTTGGTCAATTGATAATTGTTGGGATAGAACGCACACTTCTGTTCAGGAACCTATTTGTTATTTGCCAAAATTGGTGGGAACAAAGCCGCTGATCAGCTACCTTGGATTTAACAGACTGGGAATGTTAGACTAAATATAAAAAAAATACAGAGTGGGCATGTTAGACTAAATAAAAAAAATAAACATTTTACAAAGGCCTTATTGCACTATCCGAAAAGAAATCAATAAATTAAACGGTGTTGAATATTTTCCAACCGGATCATAATATTAAACTGGATTTAAATTTAGATGTGATTCTGTCTAAAGAATTATTATCGCCCTTCAGATTACCTCGGAAGAATCTTCATGCAAGCTGCGATGATATGTCCTGTTTGTTTATTATTATTTTTTAATTTTTTTTTTACATTTCCCGCATTTTTTCACTTGTTGTTTTTAAAGAGCATGTAAATATTTGCAATTTATTTATTATACATTGGGATTTCATTTAATGTCATAACTAAAAAAAATTGCCAGTGCTACAAATATAATTTGCTTATTTCTTTCTGTCATCTGAGGAGTGGGATAGCAAGAACATCATTCTTTGAAACTCCGCTGAATAGGGAATGTGTAAATACATACAGACACTAGTGTTTTATCCCTTCGAGACCCATCAGTGCACGGTGTACTGTTACAGCCTATCAGAGATTCGAACCCGGCAAGGAAACACTCTCTGTCTCCCCTAGCAAGGAAGAAACCACACGGCCACGGTAAACCGCGAGTAATGCAGTTAAAATGAACACTTATATAACTGTCTAGACAGATTGAGTAATCATATGATGATATCATCATGGTCTGAGCATGTGAATTTAAGTGACCGACTTTAATTTCAAGGCAATGCCCAACAACAAGAACCGAGTTCTTAAAAAGGACTGACATAATTATTGCTATAATTAGTTTTAACACCTACGGACAGTAGTGTTTCATCCTTTCAGGAATCATTAGTGCAAAGAGTAAGGATTACAGCCGGTCGAGAGATTTCAACCCGGTCACGAAGCCATCCCTGACTTTATTAGCATAGGCGAAACCATTACGGCGGAGAGGAACTGTCAACAAATGGATGAATTGCGTCAGAAACTTCGACAACAACACCACGCATTCGTCAATAGAAAAGGCCTAATTCTCCCCTAGGACAATGTCCAAACGCAAGTTGCTAAAAGCAAGTTGAGAGAATTAAGTTATGGAAGTCTGTTTCCTCCGCCATACTCTCCAGGCCTCTTAACTACCGATTACCGTTTTTTTAATAATCCCTGTAACTTTTCTGCGTGAGAAATGCATAAAAAACCTAAGTGATATCAAATAGACCTTCAGAGACTTTATTGCCATTGGAAAGCAATATTTTTACGTTATTGTGTGTTGATTCTAAAGGTGTGTAATTCCATCCAAAAATTCTTGTTTAATCCGAGACATGTTCATTTGAATTGATAAGTCATCTCCCTCTCAATACAGACCAATAAGTCTTCTCTGTGTTATGAGTAAGTTACTGGAATCAATATTAAATAGAGAAATAGTCAACCACCTCAGCAGAAACAACCTTCTTAGTGACACACGATATGGTTTCCGCTCTGCAAGATCTACCGCAGATGTGCTGACGGTTATATCCCACAGGATTAGTGAATCTCTTGACAAAGGCTTCCTTTCTAGGGCAATTGCTCTTGACATATCAAAGGCCTTTGACAAAGTATGGCATAAGGGTCTACTTCACAAGATTTCCAGCTACGGTATAACTGGAAATGTTTTCTCAATCATTAAATCATTTCTCTCCGATAGGCTCATAAGAGTAGTGGTAGATGGACAAAAATCGGAGGCCTGCAATATAAATGCTGGAGTCCCTCAGGGGTCAATCCTCGGCCCAACTCTCTTCCTGATCTACATCAATGACCTCCCTAAACACATACTTAAATCATTCGTTGACATCTATGCTGATGACACGACCATCTACGGCAACACATCAAAGGCTGTAAATGACGAAGTTCTCTCGGATTCTCTCTCCTCTGATCTCGAGCGCGTGGTTCAGTGGGGGAAGATGTGGTTAGTTAGCTTTAATGCATCTAAAACCAAACTCCTATCCTTACATCATCAACGCTCTGATCCCCAGCTGGCATCAATTGTGATGGATGGCTCTCGTCTGGGTGAGGCCCCGTGTTTTGACAAGCTTTTGGGTTTGATCTTTACTCCTGATCTGAAATGGAACACGTACATCAAGTCTGTTGCCAAGGTCGCAGGAAAGATGGTGGGATCCTTCTACCGCTCCAGAAGATATCTCACTACTGATGCAATTCTCTATCTATATAAAAGCCAAGTACGTCCAAGGATGGAATACTGTTGCCATATCTGGGCAGGAGCTGCCAAAAACAGCCTATCATGCCTTGACAGACTACCAAATAGACTTCGTGGTTTAGTGGGGGATGCCCTTTTCTCTACCCTGCCACCCCTCTCCCACAAAAGAGACGTTGCGAGGCTATCCTTGTTTTATCGTTATTTCCATGGCAGGTGCTCGTCTGAACTCCAATCCCTGGTCCCCCCTCGCCAAACTTTCACGAAAAACACCCGTCTAGCTGAATCCACTGTGAAAAATTTCCCCCACTCTATATCTGTGCCTAAATCAAAACGCGGATTTCATGAGCAAAGCTTCTTTCTTAGAACTGCACGCCTGTGGAACTCTGTTCCGTCTGCCTGCTTCCCTCCGGACTACAACTTGGATGTCTTCAAGTCTAATGTTAACAAATTCCTAATGAACCGCCCCCCTAATTAAACACTTCATAAAATCTCCTCACTAACGTGATGTACTTGCAATAACCCTTATCCCTGAGTGGCTTCCGGGCCTTGATAAGTGGTGATCACTGTGTAAAAAAAAAAAAAAAAAAAAACTGAAAAGTAAAAAAAAAAAAAAAAAAAAAAATCCCGCAAGAACTTTCTTCTACACCTGATATTAACATGAGGAAAAACATATTTATATGTAACTGATGTTGTACATGCATATGCGTGCGCACACACGCATTTATATGTGTGTTTGTATATATAAAGAAATATATATATATATGTGTGTGTGTGTGTGTTTGTGCGTGTGTGTATGTATGGGTGTATATGTATGTATTATGTATACCTCTATGTGTGTATGTCAAATCAGATAAACATGAGAGTATATGTGTGGGGGGTGTATTTGTTACGAATAAGGTGTATATAAGATTTTTCTCTTATCTAAGAAGTTTTCCCTCGTGTAAAGGTAAATAAACGGAAACTTCAAACCATTTAATGAAAAAGGACATAATAGGATACTCTTTTTATGTTTATTTTTTTTCTTTGAATACAAGTTTCAACACAATTCTGTTTCTATCGAACAAAATCCGTGATTGTCTCCCTTGCACCTTTTCTCGTTTTCACTTAAAATTCATTCGTATCAACAAAATACGTAAGTTCGTATACACTATATATATATATGTGTGTGTGTGTGTGTGTGTGTGTGTGTGTGTGTGTGTGTGTGTGTGTGTGTGTGCTCACTTTATTCCTATATTTTTGCTATGTCATAAGTAAACAATAACTCATTAAAAACGCAACTATCGTTGGGAATATAGTTTAGAAAGAAAACCTGTGCGTTTCTCTTTCTTTTTTTCTTTTTTTTAATCTTTTCACATTATAAAATGTATATATATTGAAAATTATCAGCGTTACATATTTGCATAATTATTAATACTGAGGAATGTTTACGAATTGTTTACCGTAAGAATGTGACTAACCATAGATTGCTATGCTACTCTGTCAGAATCCCTTATGCAAGTAGTGTGTGTAGTATAATATTAATAATGTATTCTATTTATGACTTATAACGATATATAATGAAATGAAAAGTTTTATTACAAGCGCACACACACACATACGCGTTCACCCCCCACACACAAACACAGACACGCGCGCAGTCGCGCACACTCAAAAATCAAATACTACGTTAATGCCTCCTCGTTGAAATGATACAAAAAAAATAATGCTGTTAAAGTAGGGTTAAATGTATCGTTCATATATATATATATATATATATATATATATATATATATATATATATATATATATATATATATATATATATATATATATATATATATATATATATATATACGAAAAGAAGTGTTGCAATACTCTTTATTTCAGGACGCACATAATAAGAGAAAACTCCGTAAATTGCTGTTGAAATCAAGGGAAATAAGAAGCATAGGAAAATTATGAGTTGTTTCCCCTGCATTAGATTTATTTTTCTTGTACTTAAGTTTCAATGCACTTTTATTTAAATGAATATATTATGATACAGCACACACACATTCACATAAGAAATGCACATATACACACTTATGCGATTTTGTATATGTTCTGTTGCAGCATTCATTTGAATCACGCTAAATAAAAAAAGCAAATCTCTACATTGCATCGGGGTAAAGCACAAACATATATTGAATAAATGTTTAGGTGTGTGTATGTGTATAAAATAGTATACGTGTGTGAAGGGAAACAAACATATATACATTCACATTACACACACATACATCCGCACCCCCCATATACATATATATATATATATATATATATATATATATATATATATATATATATATATATATATATATATATATATATATATATAACTACTTAATTTACTCACATAAATTAATATACGAAAGTATAGATTTATGCGTAAACTTGAAGTATTTACTTCAAAAGTGCTCAATACGTAGGTAGAGCTAGTTATGCGCATATAACAAGGACAAACAACCACAGAATTCGCTCATAAGCCTGAAGAATCCTAGAGTGGATGAAACGCGGAATATTCAGTGTAGCTTATCGCCATATACATTTTATAACTTACTATATATATATATATATATATATATATATATATATATATATATATATATATATATATATATATATATATATATATATATACGACATTATTTGTCAATTTATCAGTTGGAAATCTCGGACACTATTGATAAGAATTCATCAAATGCAGGTTCGTTGGAAACTAATTACCTTAATTGCGTATGTGACACTTGCCCTAAAGGTCGCACATTATTGTTTAAATAAGTGAGGGTCCGTTACATTTCCGTATTCATTTAACATAAAATAAGCATCTGCTTTATGGTCACGTTGGGTTACAATTTGTGTTTATGCTACGTTAAATAAATATAGAAAAGTGATCCTTCTCTTTTAAACACGATAGTCATTTATTTTGCTAGTTCTACATATAGACATATATTTCCCGAACACCTCTAACGTGTTCGCTTTTAATACATAAATATCATGGTAAGGAAAGATTATTTAATACTAGAGATATTCATAATCGACCCCTACTTCAACAAGAGGGGAAATATAACAAGAGAAATAGTTGGAGTAAAGTCTCCCCTTGCTGTGATTTCAAATCATGATAAAGCAATGATCAAGTTTTAGTATCTCCTCTCTCTCTCTCTCTCTCTCTCTCTCTCTCTATATATATATATATATATACATATATATATATATATATATATATATATATATATATATATATATATAATATGTATATATACAAATATATATATATACATCTATGTATCTATCTATCTATCTATATATATATTTATATATATATATATATATATATATATATATATATATATACGTGTGTGTGTATATATATATATATATATATATATATATATATATATATATATATATATATATATATATATATTAGCATGGATACCAAGCGTTGCCCGGGTGTTTGGACATGTGTGTTGAACAAACACAAAGTGATAATAGGAATGCAGGCTCGAACCCGTACCGCGAAGGAGGAAAAGAACAGGGAAACACGTTACGTCTTTGCTGTTACGACCACCGCCAAACCGTAATTGATGTGGGTTTAAATTTAGGCTAAACAATCGAAAAGTGTGGATTTTCGATAATATCGGTGAAAATAGCAACCCTTCCCTGTCGAAAAGTGCCCAGTTCAGGGGGAAGAAATTAATGCTTTTAGGCAATTTTTCGGTATTTGTCGTCTGAAGGGTCGAGTTTCAAAACGATACCGATCTTAGGAAAAATCTGTCGCCTCCGTCGAAAGTTTTAGACAAACATGTTAACATACATACCTACATACATTTATATATTGGTAGCTCAAATTTTCGACCAAAACCGATTAAAAAGCTCGCCTTATCTCTGAATACCCTTTATGTAAACTTTAAAATATTTAAACCAGAAATTGTCTTAGTAATTTAGTAGAGATCGCAGATGAAATTTTTTTTTTAACCTTGCCCCCTATTATGACCCCTTAACATTTATTGTTTTCGGCTGAAATCAAGTGATAATGGCAGATCCATCTCAAAGAAACTTATATCTAAAATTTCAATTGTTTATGCCGAAAATTGGAGGAGGATTTTGTAAGAGTTCTCAAAGATCAAATCGTTGAACTTTGGCCCCTTAACAGCAAAATTTTGGGCCGCAAATGAATTACAAAGATTTTCCCAAATCTCCATACCCTGTATAACAACTTTCGAGTCAATAGACAGAAAATTGACAGAGTTATTGTGTAGGGAAATGTGTACATACAGACAGACATACAGACACACAGTTTAACTTTTATATATATATATATATATATATATATATATATATATATATATATATATATATATATATATATATATATATATACTCGCATTAAAGCCCGGCGTTGGCCGGGTGTTTGGTGGTGTATGTTAAGCAAAAAAAAAAAGAAAATTAATAAATAAAAAAGTGGTAGTAGGAAGATGGCAGTTCAGGACCTATTAGATTGGCAACTCTCTTTTGAACCGTGTCTAGGAGTGAGAGACTACTAGCAGATGCACCAGCCCAAATATAACTACAATACTCCATCATGGGCGAATGGTGGCCGTATAGAAGTACAGGATACTTTCAGGGGTAAGTAGCTTTCTAGCACAGTAGAGCATGCCTACCTTTTTCGCAGCCGTCCTGGCAATGCTCTCGGTGTAATTGTTTCAACTCATGTTTCCTGTGAACGTTAGGCCGAGGAGTTTAAAAGATGTGCTTTCAGATAAAGAGTCTTTGGCCATTGCTATTGGTGGTATAAAAGGTTTGTTGTAGTAATTGAAGGAAACAAGTTTAGCATTGAATGTGACCATCCATTTTTCTCCCCATTCCAATACAGATTGGAGGTCATTCTCTGGTGTTTCTGCCATGTCTTTAGATATGTGTCGATTTGTTTTCCTGTCCTGTCTGTTATAGAGCGTGGTGTCATCAGCCTATATACCCATCTCACAGACAACTTTGTCAGGGAGGTCATTTATGAATATTAGGAATAATAGAGCCCCAAGCACTCCCGCATTTATATCTTATTTTTTAGATGTACTGCCATCAAGGCCAACGTGGATTTTTCTCTTACGTAAGAAGGATTTAATTATGTTTAGTATTCTTCCAGTGATACCGTATGATCTAATTTTCCTGAGAATACCTTCATGTCATAATCTATCAAAAGCCTTAGATATATATAGAGCTACCGCTCTACCCTCCGCTGATTTGCCAAGTGAATGGTATATGCGCTCAGAGTCAGAGATTACATTTAGAGTGTCTGCTGTGGAACGGGCTTGCCTTAATCCGTATTGTTGGTCAGTCAGAATTATAGCATTTGTAAGTTGATGAACTAGAACTTGGTTAATTATGGACTCCAATATTTGGCAAAAAGTGGGAGGAGGCTAATACTGCGGTAATTTGCTGGGTCAGTTCTTTTGTCAGAATTCTTGAAAACTGGTACCACAGAAGCAGTTTACCAGCAGGCAGGAAAGCAAGATTCATTAAAGCATTTGTTGTAAAGTCTGGAGAAAATTAGAGCTACTTCGGCGGAGCACTTTTTTAATAACACAGCCGGGTTGAGATCAGGTCCACATACTTTTGAAGTGTCAATATTTTTATAATGGCATGCACCTGAGAAGGGGTGATTTCCAGATCGTCAAATGTGGTATTTGTCCGCAAAGGAAAGTCTGGGATAAGATTGTTAGCAGGGTCTTGTGTGGAGTTGGAGGCAAACCGACTGGCAAGCATGTTAGCCTTCTCGGTTGCTGAGCAAACAACTTCATGATTGTTGGATAGTGGGGGAATTGCTGATTGCCCATTATTTACTATACTGTTGTAGATTTTACAGTAGTCACGGGTTCCTAATTTTTGAGCTTGGATGCGTTTTTGTGTGGTTTTAGTAAATTCTCTTTTAGCTGTCGCTATTTCTTTCTTACAGTTACTTCAGGCTTCTATATACTTATGTCTGTTTGAACTGGATTTATGTCGGTTAAATCTGTGCTACCCGTGCGTCCTTTGCGCGATGATAGCTGCACATGTGTAAGTAAACCATTAGGGAGAGTGGGGCTTGCTATAACATTTTGTTCTGTTCTGATGCAAGGATAGTGTAAAACGCCCACGTATACAAGAGGTATCGTGCACTATCACACATACATATGGGACATGAAAAACAAGAAAAGAACTAAGTATTCTACTTAGTAAAAGGCGAAAGTCATGTTCTAAAAGAGGGCGTTTGAATATAGGTCTACCTTACACCATACTTCTTAGCCCCTGGATATGTTGTATGGGAAAAGAGGAAAGCGGCAATTTTCCCCGCCGCTGTGGTAGTATTTAATTACCTATTTCAAAGACGGGGCAAATTTCTACTTCAATAACGGTAAAAAGACTGGTTTCTGTTATAAATTCGAATTAAACTTTTAACCGGATAATTCGCCTCCCGGCCGTCTGGTTATTTTGCATTCATTTTTAGAGGATTTTCCTTAAATTTGAACTGATAAACAGAATTATACGTTTATATCGAAACAAAGACTGCTTTCCGAGATAAATTCGAAGTAATATTTAACTTTTTTTTTTCTTTTCTTTTTTAAACGAAAACTCCCATTTCGTTGGTTTCTTTAAAAGTGTTTTCTGTCACGGGTGTGCTAACCCCTAACCCTCTCTGAGTTAAATGTCAGGTCGTTGGTCAGTAAAGGGTAAGGGTAAGGACGGGGTAGCAGTCCTTTCTTGTACAAACATACGCGCATGTATATATGTATACACATATGCAAACATTCTGCCTGTCTTTACCAAAAAAGAATAAAAAAAGTGTTCCTCTTTTCAGCCAAGTTACAACTGCTGCCAGTCGCCCGTCGGATTATTTTTGCATTCCTTTTTGGAGGATTTTCATTAAGTTTTAATTGACAAATAGAATTATACGTTTATATCGAAACAAAGACTGCTTTCTGAGACAAATTCGAAGTAACATTTAACTTTCTTTTTGTTTTTAAAGACGGTATTATTATTATTATTATTATTATTATTATTATTATTATTATTATTATTACTACTACTACAACAACAGCAACAATAATAATAATAAAAAAAAAACTATTTCACGGGGAACATGGGCCCCTTCGTAAACAGCTTTACATTTAATGGGTGCTCCCTAAATTGCGCTACGCAAAACATTTTTGAAGGAACAAAAAAGGCCAAAAGCATTATCTGAATATGTATGAAAAAATAAATGTAACAAAAATATATATATTAGTGTGGAAAATATTATATGATAATCAAAATAAAGTCATATAAAATTAAAGTAAAATAAAAGCAATCACGAAATAAAAGTACGAATCAAATTTGATTAAAGAAATTTAAACAAAATTAAAAACATAAATTACACGCTCGATTCCAAAAAAGGTGTATGAGATATATAAGCAGGAAGCAACCATTAAATTAAAACCCGTTTACACAAGGTCCACGTTCCCAGTGAAGTGCAAAAAAAAAACTGTAGATGCCATCACACACTAGTTGTGAACGGTAAAGGAGGATGGAAACTCCGAGGTGGGAGAGTACCAACCAGAACTCCACTGGGGACTTGTTTTCACTCGGTTTCCAACGAATACCACAGGCTACTGCCAGTAAGCAATTGCAACTCATAATAGGTGAAATAATAATAATAATAATAATAATAATAATAATAATAATACTAATAATAATAATAATGTCCCCCTCCCAAATTCACCACCCCCCTTATTTAATACTGTAGATGTTTACTATATTTTCTTAGTTTTTAACCAATGCATGTCTTTTAGTAGTTATGTGTACTTCATTTCAGTATTCATGTATTCTGCACTCATATGAAAATGAAGACTATAGCGCAGTATAGGATTCCGAATTCCGAAACTGATAAAAATATACTGCACATATTGATAAAAACATGGGAAAAATGAACATAGAACAGAAAACCAAAACTTTAAATATAACTTTTTTATTAAAAGTAATAGTTATTTGAATGTTTCCACATATAATCTTGTGGGGAAAATCCAGCTCCCCAATAGGAGGTACTCTGGACAGGAACAAAAATAAAAATTGTCTCAGCAATCAAGGATTTCTCCTCCACCGACCGTGGACAGAAAAGGTGATCTTGTTCCGAAGGCCAGGAATTTTTTGTGTTTTATGTTTCTTTATTTGTTTTTTTCCCTAAATTCACAATTCATGTTTATCAGTATTAGATTGTATATTGCTTTAAAATTACATAATTTTACATAGATAATATTTATATTTTATATTGAATAAAGTTCAGTTTCATTATTAATCGAATTGGGTTCCATTCTTTTCTTTTTTCACATGTGTAAAGTGTTGAGACATTATGTTAAACAAAGATGCCGGTGAAGAATTAGTTCAGTTCCGATCCTGAGTGTTAAGTAATTGCCAGTAACAAAGTAGCAGCGAAAAATCAAATGCAGTTCCGATCCTGAGTTTTAAGTAATTGTTAGTAACAAAGATGATGGCCAAGAATCAAATGCAGGTTCATGACATAGACAATGGCGAACTGATTGAATCACAAAATTCGAGAAATTTTATAGTAAATTTGGAAGCTTTTCATTGGTTGGTTATAATAACGTGTAGTTATAAAAACGATCGACGAAATTATTGGTGTCATGCCCCTCTTTACCCGTGATGGGGGATGTGTCTCCTTGCGGCTTCGGCTTCAGAAGGAGAGGGGGAAGTAGTCGTTCTTAACACTCAGCCCGACAGGTGAGAGGTCAGGAACTGGCGCAGCACCTGTCGGACTGAGATACACCGCTTTGCTATCACCTACAAGGTTCACCTGCTAATACCTTGCCATCTGACTTTCGGGTGGGGCAAGTTTATGTCTTGTCACCTGAGGTGCTTCCACCGGGAAATGCCTACGGGGCTTCCCAGGCAATTTTTGTTGAGGCAATATTGCCCCTCATTTAGGGGAGCTTGCCTACTCTCCACCTTCCGTCCTTGCGTCACATTTTGCTGCGGTAAACAGCAGATAAATATCTACCCCCATAAGTCGTGATGGTGGATATGTCTCGTAGCGGCTTCGGCTGCAGGGAAACAGGTCGAGTACTCGTCAAGGATCTGTTCTTGACACTCAGCCCGACAGATGTGAGGCCAGGAACCGGTCCAGCACCTGTAGGACTAAGGTACACCGCTTGGTTATCACCTAGGAGGTCCACCCTATCAGACCTTGCAACACAGCTTTCAGATGGGGCAAGGTTATTGCTTGTCGCCTGAGGCTCCCCGATCGGGGAATGCCGACGGGGGTGCCCAAGCAATTTTAGTTGAGGCAGTAGTGCCCTCCTCGAGGGGATATTGCCCACTCTTAACTTTCCGACCTTGTGTCACATCTTACTGCGGTGGACAGCAGATAAATATCTACCCTCCATTAGGATCAAAAACATTTAACATGTTTTACTACTCTTTTTTAAAAAATGCGCAAATATAGTATCAACAGCAACAGTTCCGCAAATCTTACATACATTGCCTCCAGTCATTTTTCACTTAACAGACCTTCTATATATCGGCGGCCGTATCATAACGTTACGCTATTAGGCCGATGCTAAAATCTGTATCTTAATTAACAAACGCCCAACCTTTATGGTTTACACAAATAGCATCGCTTAATAGATCTAGTAATTTATCGCTTTTTAATATTATCAACTTAAGATAGGGGGCGTTTATAGTCATCAACATTGGTCACTGTATCAAAGCTCATCAGTGAGGCTGGACAAGCAATTACTTCAAGTTAGACTTGAAATTCGATATATACAGAGTTTTCCTTTTTTTTCTCTCGAATTAGAGTGTGTGATAGTACCGTACTCCCACCATGTTAATGAACGTTTATTTGATGTTTTCTCTTTGATATCATATACAGAGATCTTTTCGGATATACATTTAATACTATTCATGTATCTTTCACAAAATAATATTTTCATATTGTAACACATAAAAAGTGCGATTTGTTTCTTTAGGTACATGCTCGGAAAACATGACATCTATTATATCCATAATAATATGTACAATTCAGTACATCATATTTAGGACCTACTAAATATGTCTTCTCTTTTAAAGCTAGGCATGCCCACACACAGAATGTGTTTTTTTTTTAATTATATATAGACAGATCTAGTTATATAGGGATTATTAAACGTTCACAGAGAAAAGGAACAAGACAGAATGTTGACTAATAGATTGGGAGGCGTTAAGTACTAAATACATCACAATTCTAGTGCGCACAGTTATTATATTAAAAATATCAACATATGCTGTTCATTTCGTATGCTTTTATATTTAAAATAATAGGAGTATGGTATAGAAATACGCACTTGATGTTTTCAGTTTGACACTTTTCTTAATATAGAATTCAGATAGTTGTTAAATACACTTGTTAAACACCGTGAGAAAAATCAGGCAAACTTTTAAAGAGTTCTAATAAGATGCTTCTTCGCCATAGATCATTTAGACTTACAGGATAAGTAGATATTCGATACGTGAAGAATGGCAGAGAAATTCGCAACTACTTACCTTGTCCTGCCGAAAGAGTTTTATACATATGATATAAATTTCTTCAAAATTAGATATATTTGAAGTGTTAGAGGAGATCGGACCTACTTAGTACTTCCCTTGGTTTTGGAGGACACTTAAAATGTCTAACCACCATGATTGTTTTCTCAAGAAGATGTTATTTACTGTATTTCTATTGCATCAAAAAGATATATTTCATGTTTCAGATGTGTAGTGTTTTTTATACTACACTTGAGTTGCATTTAGACATTCGCTAACACTTACAGTATCGTCTATGTATCGGTATGTGCAAAAAATTGGCCGATTACACTAAGTGTCAAAACATTTGACGCTTCTTTTCACCAAAATCATCCAGTAAAAATAAGAAAATCAATCAATTTGATATAATTTCCAGTGGTAATTACTGATTACAAAATATAATCCATTAATGAAATTTTCTTTTACATCTTAGAGCATATTTCTAATTTTGTGTTTAGAAAAACATGCAAATTTTATAAAGTTATATTAGAAGTTACTAAAAAGCATTCATTTATCTTGTTTTTTTATAAAAGAAAAAAAAAACGTCACAAAAGACCTCAATAAATAAAATGTTATTTTCTAATAATTTTGTATATTACACACAAAAGAAAAAAAGTGAACAAGTAATTTTTGAATTAACGATTTTACAAAGATTTAACCATTGTTATTCAATAATTTCACCGGAAAAAAAATATAACTGCAACTAATATTTGCTATGATTTCTATAATAACACATTCTATGAAACAATGTAACTTTGACACGAAAACATCTCCTCGTACGCATTAACATGTAAGTATCAAGGTAAACCCTTCCTTTAAAATTTAAAAAAAGCAATAAAAAAGTAATTTTAAAACAATTAATTTAGAAAAGTGTCCATTAACTAAATTGTAGCACACAGAGTTTCTTAATTCATTATTGATACACCATTATTTTTGCATTTTTCTCAATGAAATAAATCTGACAGTGAAATCTAAAATGTTATTAAGTTGATATTATTCCCAACTAATATGCATGTTTGATTTAATTGAACAAACATCAAATACATTTGTAGTTACGCCACGTTCAATATTAAATTTAATCACCATGTAAAAAAATAAATAAATAAAATTAACACTGAAGGAATCTTACAAAAATTAATTAAAAAAAAATCTTACAAAAAGTCATCTGAAAAAATGGGTAAACCAACACCATACAAATTTCGAGAACGGAATTGGTATATAGATTAAAGCGTTAGACCTAAAATGTTGCATTGAATACAATTATTTTTAAGATATAACAAAAATACTAAATTGAATACAATTTTGGTAAATATGTAATAAAAATTTGTAATTGAATATATTTTTTGGATATAACAAAAAATAAAGCTTTAATATTAACTTTTATATGCAATAAATATTTTAATTGAATATTATTAATAAATATAATCAACATAAAATTTATATACACAATTTTTTCCAGATAATTAACATGTTATATTGAAAACAATTTTATAAAAAATATTTGAAATGTCTGTTGAATACAATTCTATTAGAGATAACAAAAACCGTAAATAAATATTAATTTAAAGATATTAATAGAATTGCATATAATTGATTTATATACAACTAAAATTTTAAAGAAAATATAAAAATTCAGATCAAATAATAAATTTCATTTGAATATATTTTTGATATAAACTATATTTTAAATTGAATACGAATTTTGAAGATATATATAAGTTATTAAATATTTAATATAATTTTTAGAGATATCAAAATTCAAAATTTTATATAAATAAGATTTTTTTTTTAAATTGAGTATAGATTTCAGGTATGATAGACACTGTAATTGAATGCAGTTTTTCAAATATGACTTAAATTTAAGATTAAATACAATTCTTTTAGATGAAACTAATATTGTAATCGAATATATTATTTAGATATAACGTATACAGGAAATTTAATATTAATTATTACAAATGATTAAATTCGATATTTAAACATATTTGTAGATATAACAAAAAATATTACTTTAAAATTAATTGTCGATACAGTAAATTTTTATAGATAATCATTGTTACATTTTATATAATATATATATATATAAATATATAAAAAGATAAATAAAACAATTTAAATTGAATAAATGTGTTAAGATAAACTAGAAATTAATTACATATTAATTTTTAGATATAATTAAAATATTAAATTAAATAAAATGTTTATAGTTAACTAAATTTTGTAAGTTCCCATCTATTTTACAATATAATAAACTTATACATTGCATACAGTTTTTTAGATATAACTTAATTACTTCATGCAATACGTATTTTTAAGATATACTAAAATAAATATTTTACATATAACTGAAATTTGTATTTTTAGATACAATAACAATTCTTAATAGCATACGATATTTGAGATATTTTAAATTGTATACTAATTTACAGATAAAATAAAATTTAAATAAAATACAATAAATATATAGAGAGAAACTAAAATTTGAAATACAATATTATATTTTAGATAATATAAAAAATAAATTGAATTTATTTTTAGATATAACAAAGAATTTAAATTGAAAACTAATGTTTTCGATGTAAATTATTTTAAAATCTGATATATTTGACCTGTCTAAAATTAATTTAATATTAATAAGATATGAATAAAAATTCAATTAATTATACTTCTGAGATATAATAAACATTTTACATTAACATATTTGATGAGAAGGAACTGTATTTAAAATAGACTACATTTTTAGATATAGCGTACATTTTAATTTTAATATATATATATTGTTATATATATATATATATATATATATATATGTATATATATATATTGTCATATAACTAAAAATTGACAGTTCATATATATTTGATATTTAATATAAATTTGGAGGCATAAAAATATCGTATATCTTAGAAATCTTTTAATACATAAGTAAAATTGTTTGTTAAAATGTATTTTAGATATTATGAACATTTTTAATTGAGTATAATTACTTGATTTATTAATAAGATTTTACATTGAATATGAATTTTCCATATATAACAAACATTATAATGGAATAAAACTCTTCAGATATAACACAAATTGTACGTCAAGTATTACTTTTAGATATGATAAACATTTTAAACGCAATATAATTTTAAATTGAATATAATTTTAAATTGAATATAATTTTAAATTGAATATAATTTACATTTACTTACATTTCGAATTTAACATTTTTTAACTTTTAAAATTTTTTTAATTCAATTTTCACCCCAAACAATGCAAGCACTACTTTGAAGGATGGGGCTACTATTGGGGCAATAATTTGCGGCGACATTATAAAGGAATATTAGTATCAAGATGTTTGTTGACATTACACTTGAATTCTTGATATCAGTACACGTGGGAAAGCAGTATCCCGGAAGGAAGTTCCAAAGGGTTTCAGTTCTGGGAAACTATTGGAGTAAAAGGCTTTCTTCCGCCTAGGGATGTCTACTGTAAAGTCTACTGTCTACTGTAAAGGGGTGGGACTTAGTATCTTGTCGGGTTTGTCGGGGGTAGTCACGTCGAGGATATATAAGTGTTTGCGTTTCGTCAGTGCATTCACCATTAAAGTATTTGTAGAACAAGGGTAGGGATGCAACACTTCATCGATGGGACCTAGATGCCAGTTATCGACCTACCAGGTTTCTTGTAGTTATTGAATGAAACAAGCTTAGTCTTGGAAGCATTGAATGTGACCATCCATTTTTATCCCAATTCTACTACAGATTCGAGGTCATCCTCTAGTGTCTCTGCCATTTCCTTAGATATGTGTTCATTTGTTTCCCCCTCATGCCTGTTATAGGGGGTGGTGTCATCGACAAATATACCCATCTCAGAAAAAAAAATTATCAGGTAGGTTATTTATGAATATTAGGAATAATAAAGGTCCAAGGATGGACCTCTGAGGCACTCCCGCATTTATATCATATTGTTTGGATATACGACCGTCGAGGACAACTTGGATTTTTCTCTTATTTAAGAAGAATGTAATTACATTATGTATTCTTCCAGTGATACGATATGATTCTATTTTCCTTAGAAGACAATCGTGCCATACCCTGTCAAAAGCTTTAGATATATCAAGGGCTACCGCTCTACCCTCCCCTGTTTTGTCCAGTGAACGGTATGTACGTTCAGAGACTACAGTTAAGATATCTGCTGATGAACAGGCTTGCCTAAATCCATATTGTTGGTCGGTCAGAAGTTTAACAGCTGTTAAGTTTTGGACTCGGGCTTGATTAACTAAGGATCAAATATTTGGGCGAAAAGTGGGAGTAGGTTAAGGGGGCGATAATTTCGTGGGACAGTTCTTTCGCCAGAATTCTCTAAGACTGGTACCACAGAAGCGGTTTTCCAGCAGGCGGGAAAGCAAGATTCGTTAAGTCATTTATTTTAAAGTTTGGAGAGAACTGGTGCAGTCTCAGCAGATCATTATTTTATTAGCACAACCGGGATGAGCTCTGGTCCAAATTTTTTTGAGGTGTCTAGGTTTTTCATAATACCATGTACCTGAGAAGATTTGATGTTCAAATCGTCTAGTGTTTCGTCTGCCCGCAAAGGAGAGTCGGGGAGGCAGTGGTGTGCCGGGTCCAGTGTGGGGTTTGAGTGAAAACGACTGACAAGTAGATTAGCCTTGTCGATTGCCACACAAGCAACCTTATGATAATTTGATAGTGGGGAATCGTTGACTGCCCATTATATACTACACTGCTGTATATTTTCCAAAAATCGCGGGGTCCTAATTGCTGCGCTTCGAAGCGTTTCCTAGTTGTCTCAGTGTAATCTACCTTAGCTGTCGCCATCACTCTTTTAAAATTATTTCTAGCTTTTATATACTTCTGTCTTTTTCAACTGGGCTATTGTCGGTTGAATCTGCGGAACGCATTCTGCCTTTGAGCAATGGCAGCTGCACAAGATTTTAAGATATAATTGATATTTTACATGAGATATAATTTTTTACATATGAAAAACATGCAACTGAATAGAGATTTTGTCGGTATAACTATTTTTTTTTAATTAAATGTATATTTTAGAAATAAAAAATATAAAATTGAATATTAATTTTTAGATATAATTAAAATGTTAAATTGATTATATTATTTATAATAATCTTTAAAATATTTATTTTTAGTTAAAACAGTTTTTATTTTACTAATTCTGTTTAGCTTTGATTATTTTTTTTATTGATGGTTAATTGTTCAATATATGATAAAATATTATAATTGAGTATTAATCATTGTATATAATATACCAATTACTTAAATATAATTTTTAGAGATATGACTAACATTTACATCACCTCGTAAATAAAAATTGAGTATAATTGTTACATTATATATAAAGTTTGAGATATGATTAAAATAATACATTGAATATATTTTAAGCATAAACAAAATTGTGTGAGAAAATTTTGTAGATATGATTTACAATTTTAATTGAGTACAATTTTTTAAAATATAACTAAAATTTAATATATTTTTAGATATACTTTCAATTATTATATAGCTGCCCTGTTTTAATCAATAATTAGTTTTAGTTAAATACATATTTAAGTGTTACTTATTTGTTGTATATCAATTTTAATTAAGTTTAACTTGATTTTAATTTTCTAGATATGATAATGATTAAGAACTAATTACTATTTATTCAGATAGAACTAAAATTTTAAAATAATATACTTTAAGATAATACTAAGATTTTCATCTGAGGATTAATTTTAGATAACAATACAATAAAAATCTCATCGATATTTAAATATTACTAAAGTTATCAAACTAATATCATTTTTTAAAATTTTAGATTGAATATTGAATTTTAGATATGAAAAAAAAGTTCTATCATATATATATATATATATATATATATATATATATATATATATATATATATATATATATATATATATTTGAGTATATCTTTAATTTTAAATTGATTGTTATTTTTTAGATGTAATCGAGAAATTTTTTAAAATATTATGCTTTAAGATTTTAATGCAATTATGATTAATTACGAATTGTTTACATATAATCAACACTTTTAATTAAATATATTATTTAAATATGGTTAAACATTAAATTGGATATAAAAAATCAGATAAAACAAACATTTCATTACATTCTGATGTTTGAGATTAAACTCAATTTTGTATATATATATATATATATATATATATATATATATATATATATATATATATATATATATATATATATATATATACGCCCTAATAAACTATAATTCTGCAACACTTAAAAAAATCATAATCATCACTCCTACACCTTTTTTCTTAATAATGCCAGGGAATTTCTTTATAGAAACATCTGTTTCATTCTGTCAATACAATCTCCGGTCACAGTAATACGAACTTTCACGTTTGTCCCCCGGTTGTAAATCACTTTCTCTTTTTAAGCCGATTATGAAGGTTCTCATTTTGGATTTTTCTCTCCTAACTATTAGGTCCCATTTTATTAGGAACATACTTCTCTTAGACTACTGCACTGCCCGAAAAAAAACAGTGTTCATTATTTCAGATGTTTTGTAAACTTTCCAATCGGATTTTTGAAAACTTTTCAATCCGATTATATGCATCGTCACTCTATACTTGTTTTGGAATACATTCTATCGAAAGAACTATTTTTACTTTTGGAGCATCTCTAGAGGAGTTTCATTCAAGCTGAAATATTATGCGCGATTTGTTTTTATATAAGTTTTTTTACATATCCAATATTTTGTCATTTTTATTTGGCAATTCATAACTACGCTAAATTGCAGTTTTACTTAATGCCTTAACTAGCAAATTTTAGCATTGCTACACATATAATTAGTTGATTTCTTTATTTCCTCTGTTGAGAATAAGAATAAGAATACTATTCTTTGAAATTCCGCTGAATAAGGACTTTGTAATATGTTTTTTTGGAGTATTCGGTTGAACAGTAAATTTGGATTGTAAAGTTCAACTTACAGTTTTAATTTTCTTTCTCTTATATATATATATATATATATATATATATATATATATATATATATATATATATATCGAAGTTAAATGTATTCAGCAGATGAAATCTATAAAACGCGGTTATTAAGATATATATAACATGGGTACACGGCGTTTTCCTGGAGGGGGAAAGTTGTATATTAAGGGAATTGAGAAACCAAAGTCCCTAAATAAAAAAAAATAGGAGTTCCCGTGTAAACACACACACACACACACACACACACACACACAAATAACCGCAGTAACCAGGCTTGAACCTGTAACGCGTAAGAGAAACATAGAAACAATAGTTAACCGATTCGACCAAGGCGCACGTAATGTCATGTAAAGAATATCGAGTTTTACAAGATGCTTCTAAATAAGGTTTGGTTTTGCATCAGATAATATGTTAAACAAAAAATCGCTCAAATTATTATATAGATAATCCAAATGTCTTTTGAATGTCAATCTTTTTTTTTTCTTTTTGGTTACTAAACAGTGTTTATAATGACTTGCATTGTTTATAGTAAGGTATTGTTATAAACTTTTGCGTCTTTTTTAAATTTACACCTTTTTTTTGTACATTCGCCAATTTTAAATTTTTGATGATAAATACATTTGTGTGATTAAGTACAACATGAACAAAGCTCAATTATTATTTAAAATTCGTTTTCAAGCAGATTGTGCCAGATTATTGTTACTGTACCAGATTATTGTTACTGTAGCAGAGCCGTTTGGAAATGCTCCGATATTTCTCCAGTAAATTACATTTGTGGATATTCTTTGTTTTTGCAGTCTATTTGTTTTAGTAAACATGGTAAATATATTTGACCCTTGTAATATTATTGTTCAACATTTTCGAAACCTTTAAAATTGACTTGACAAAAAAGAACTATTTAAATCCAAAATTTGAATATCAATAAATAATACTAACATTTATTTGAACATGTTTTATTGTTTTGTAGAAATAACAATTTGGTAACTGGGCTTACATATATTTTTTTTTAAAACTTGAACATACGCCTACTTCTTATAGTGCTTATTTTCCTTCAAGGCGTTTTTCCCCCTCCCGATTCTTATGCTTAGCAGCTCTCCCTTCTTTCGTTTTTCTACACTTAATGCTAAGGATAGTATCCCAACGTATCTTTTAAAATTTTAAGGTCATTTAAGTTTATTTTGATCTCAGTTCTTCCTTCAAGCTTTTCGCACATTTTACTATTATGTAACTTGCACTTAAAAAAAAAAAAAAAATTCTAATATTTTTACGCCCATTTTTCTTTTCTTGTACTATTTCCCAATGTTATCATCTTCCAAATTTTCTATACCTTTGACACGCGGACAAGGGTTAGACCCTTTGTTCCTCCGAACTTTATTATTCATCTTTTCACTCGCTATCAACGCGCAGTAGAGAAGCCATGCCCGGATTGATTTTTATGTTGTTTCTGTATTTAAATATGACCATGCGCCTTCATTGTGTTGTGACAGAATATCAATCATCTCTCATAGTGGGTTAAGTATATTCTATACTTTTTGATGAGCACTGAACATCTTTACAATTGCATACACTACTTATGATATCAAGTGCATAGAAAATAGAATGTTTACGGTCGGAATTATGGAATAATTGCCAATATGGCTATTGAACAGTACTTTGAAACACAAGATATGGCATTAATTTATAAAATTTGAAATACATTCAATATTTTGTGAGATACGTTGTCCGTTCTCACTTACATACGTTTTTGCTATATATCATTAAAGTGTAGGAATATACTTTATTTAATCGTAACAGTCATGAGTCATCACAATATTTGTGTCATAAAAAGCTGAATACGACACGGGATAAATTCTTTTATTTAGGCAGCAGTAATAATGATAGCTTTGCTCAGAAAGTGACTCGAGGTTAACTATTCAGATAATCGATGGTTGAGTGCCTGAATTATTGAGATTGATACAAGCATGCTTTAATTTGATACGGGACTGATTAAAAACATCTAGACGAAAAGCAAAGGGGTTATTCGTCAGACTCATCCGAATTGCTGATGTGAAAAATGTCTAGAAAACTGTATATGTGAAAACTGTATGTAGCTAATTTATATTACCGGTGGTACGAAATCTCTACATTGTATGTAGTTCAGGAAATCAACAGGAGGAACAACTTACATCATTGGCAAGTTATTCGATGAATTAAAATTCAATTGCAATATATTGATTATTTTTTTAAGAAAACGAGCTATTTTGATTATTTTTAAGGTTACATTTCTATTTATATTATTTCAACATTATCCAAGAGAGTTCGATTATTTAAAAAAATAAAATGAGCTTTTCTGATTATTCGAAAATTAAATGAGCGACTTTTTATTATTCTTGAATTAAATGACATATTTCGATTATTTTTGTTAATAAAATATGCTATTTTTGTTATTTCAAATTTAAATTAGTTGTTTTAATCATTTAAAAAATTGAATGTACACTTCGATTATTTTCAAATATCACTGTCACTTATTTTAAAATATAGGATGTGTTTTTCGATTATTTTATCTTATTGCATACTGATTTTTTCGTTTTGAGTATACATCTTTTTAGATCTTGCAATTTTGCAGTTTAAATGGGTTTTTATTTTGTATATTTTAATGGGAGGATATGATTATTTTACTTATTCGACTAATTATTGAAGTAATTTAACTAATTTGGTGATTTTACAGAAGAAATAATCTATTTAGCAATAACAACATCGGTTTTATATTTTGCATTACTAATGTTTGGTTCAAACAATATGCTGTGAACAAGTCTGTCAGATGTTTAAAATGAGTCTTATGCCAAAAATCATTGGGTTTTTGAAATCGCTTGTTTATTTTTAAATCAGTGTATCTTGACATTATCAAAGTAGATAAATAAAAATATATTAAAAAAAAACTTTATAATTTGTAGTTGAAAATCTATTATTTAAATTACAGCAATTTTATATAGATAACTCTTTGAGTGACGATGGAAATAAAATTAAAATCTTTAATGCTATGATTTAATACAACCTAATTCTTTATCAGCAAATCCCAAACCGAAGATCGATAGATAAATACATTTATTGATAGTTGATCTCATCTTTATTCTGACAACACTTTTTAGTTTTGAGAGTCATTAGATAAATCACTTAATTTCATTTTGTAAACAAGAGAAGGATGATTGTAAATGTCAGATCTGAACTAATTATCTCACGCACGAGTTGTTATTCATTTTTACATAAAACTCTTGCCGGGTTGGAAATCAATAGGATACATTATCTACAGTTTTGTTCCAGTTAGTGTGAAAATGATTTATTATTTATGCCGACAGTTAAACACGGTACGCTGTGTCAGCATTCACAGATGCTAACAATTAAACACATGCAAATAGCGACAACAAAGAAGTCGAAATTGATCGACGATAAACAGTGTTTACGCATTGAATATGTGTGATGCGTTTTGGGGACTAAAAGTTCTTTTACATTAAAAAAGTCCACTCTTTTTTTCACATACTCCGCTCTTCCTTGTTTAATAGAGAAATCTAATACACACACGCACACACACACACACACACATATATATATATATATATATATATATATATATATATATATATATATATATGTATATATATAGTATGTGAATGACTCATTCAACGTAAGCTGTTATTTTTCCTCAAATAAGGAGGCTCGGCTACGTTTCCCAATGGTATTACAATCTAAGTAGAAGCGACAGATCATTTCGAATTCGAACTCGCCTTATCCGATTCCATAGGCCGAGCTAGTGTCCATTACATGACCCGTGCATAACTTAACCTAACACAGTAACACTATTCTCAGATTACAAATGTGGAGGTAACCTTTGTTCATACAATATACAACCATGCAGAATATTCTTACATAAGTTAAATATATATTCATGAATATGTTTGGAAAAATGGCTGACTACCTGATGAATTCTACTCGTTCATATTGTCTACAAAATTAATTTCTATACCTCGCAATAAACTAAAGAAATAATCCCCTTAGTATGAAGTAATATAAAATATCTATGAAGAGTAAAAAAAATATAGATGTATACTCAAGATGTTCTTGTCCAGTATCAATATTGCCATTTATTTATACTGAACACTATCACGTATGATAATTGAGTTATACTATGTATATATATACATATATATATATATATATATATATATATATATATACATACATATATATACATATATATATATATACATTATATATATATTATATATACAAAACGCAATCATATATATATATATATATATATATATATATATATCCAAAAACATCTAACGTTGAAGGCGAAAAAAGAAACAGCTGCTAATATGATTTGAAATTATCTGAAATAATAGTAAGGAAAAACTTGAATCCAAAATTCAAGTATATTATTTTTAATTCTTTTATATTACTTTTTTTATATATTTATATCAGATGAATACCATTGATACATATCTCTCATATGTAAAATCACCCCTTAAATTTCACAGAATATTAAGTTCATTTCGTACTTGAGATACTCAAATTCGTATTTTATTTCAAAAAAAGGAGAAATATATTATATGAGTAATATTTAACAACATTATGTATCTGATATTACGATGAATAAGAATAATATAGAAAATAAAATAAATAATAAAATTGAATGTTGGAATCATGTATGTAGTTGCTTGTATTTCAGATCATTTCAAATCATATTAGGAAGTTTTAGTCTCCTCCCCATCAAGGCCATAAGTTCTTTGGCAAATATAAGATAATTTATAATTTATTTACAAGATGAGGAAAAAAATGATTGAAACAGTTTATGGCTTTGAAATGGGGTATAGATTTTACAAACAAATGAGAAAAACGTGTGAGAAACGGGCATTCGCTTTAATATGCGACATAAATGTTTACACTTACTATATATATATATATGTATATATATATATATATATATATATATATATATATATATATATATATATATATATATATATATATATATATACACGACGGACACACCCACATACACACACATACATACATATAAGTAAATAGAGAAATAAATAAATAAATAAAAATTAAAAAAAACAGCAATAACAATAATGGTAATAATAATAATGAGAATATCGATATTTCTCCCAACAGCCATCCTAACATTAACAACACGCATTATCCTCTCCAACAGTCCCCGTACAATTTTTGTCCACCCCTTTGTTTAACACAATGAACAAAATTAAAACTATTACCCTAATACTAATCAGCATATTAATATTAATTTCAGACCTCGAGCTTTTAATAAAATGCATACATATATCGGTACTACTTCAACATTAATAAAGAAAAGAATGTCAAACCACAATTCTTCTTTTAACAACCAACATTATAATAATAACTAAGGAACTTCTCTAACCAGTTTAATTAAAAAAAACTTAATTCTAACAATCAAATGGGACATCATAAAAAGGTTAAGTCTTATACTGCAGGCTCTAAGTCATGTCGCCTCTGCATAAGCGAAGCTATAACTATAATTAATTCCCATAAAAATAGCAATATAATAAACTATATAAACGAACTGATCTCTTTCTGCAAACATAAGTCCAAATTCAATTACGCTAAATTTGCAATTACATAGCCATTAATTTAACCATTCAGATATATCTACTTTTCTATAACATTATCGTTTTCTCTACATACTTTCTTAATATTTTACAACTTTAATTTTTTTTATTGTAATTCTTTTTTTTTTTTCCTCCCTGTTTGGCCGGTTTTTCATCAGTAATACCGTTTTTAGTGTCCAAATATTCCTATCTATTAATATATTAATCTACTTACAGATTTATATTTTGCAAGTATGTTTACTTTACTATATTAATTTACTTACATACTTACTTACATACTTACGTATTTACTTACATACTTACTTGCTATATCGGAATTTGCAGATACCGGCCTCCCTCTCTCTCCTTTAATTTTTTAAAACTTTTTATTTATGTATTTATTCCTCTATTTACTTATGCCTGTATGTATGTATGTATGTATGTATGTATGTATGTATGTATGTATGTATGTATGTATGTGGGGGTGTCTGTGGTATATATATATATATATGTATATATATGTATATGTGTAATTGTATGTATTCATATATATGTATGTATGTTTTGACATGTGTACGTATTTATGTTATATTGTTCTTATTTATTTTGCTTGTCCTTCAAAAACTCCTGCTGATAATGCAATTTTCAAATAATAACGTCTTTTGTTGCTTAAACTTTTTTGGCGCCTTTAACCTTATCTTGTCTGGGCCATTTGGACATTAGTTTTTCTATTTTTAAAATGATTCCAATCACAATTCAACTTTTTTCCCTCCCTTCTTTTTCTTTCTTCTTCACTCATTTTCCTGAATGCAATCTTGCCCGGACAGCCGAGCAGTATATTTAATCAATTTCTTTTTTTTCTTTTTTTTTTACACAGTGATCAACACTTATCAAGGCCCCGAAGCAACTCAGGGATAAGGGTTATTGCAAGAACATTACGTTAATGTGGAGATTTGATGAAGTGTTTACTTAAGGGGGTGGTTCATTAGGAATTTGTTAACGTTGGACTTGAAGACATCCAAGTTGTAGTCCGGTGGGAAGCAGACAGATCGAACAGTGTTCCACAGGCGTGCAGTTCTAAGAAAGAAACTTTGTTCATGGAATCTGCGTTTTGATTTAGGCACAGATATAGAGTTGGGGAACATTTTAACAGTGGATTCAGCTAGACGGGTGGTTTTCGTGAAAGATTGGCGAGGGGGGACCAGAGATTGGAGTTCAGACGAGCACCTGCCACAGAAATAAGGATAAAAAAGGATAGGCTCGCAACGTCTCTTCTGTGGGAGAGAGGTGGCAGGGTAGAGAAAAGGGCATCCCCCACTAAGCCACAAAGTCGATTTTGTACTCTGTCAAGGCAGGATACGCTGTTTTTAGCAGCTCCTCCCCAGATATGGCAACAGTATCCCATCTTTGGACGTACTTGGCTTTTATATAGATAGAGAATTGCATCAGTAGTGAGATATCTTCTGGAGCGGTAGAAGGATCCCACCATCTTTCCAGCGACCTTGGCAACAGCCTTGATATACGTGTTCCATTTCAGATCAGGAGTAAAGGTCAAACCCAGAAGCTTGTCAAACCCAGGGCCTCACCCAGACGAGAGCCATCCATCACAATTGATGGCATATGGGGATCAGAGCGTTGATGATGTAAGATAGCTACATATTCCCCCACTGAACCACGCGCTCGAGATCAGAGGAGAGAGAATCAGAGAGAACTTTGTCATTTACAGCCTTTGATGTGTTGCCGTAAATGGTCCTGTCATCAGCATAGATGTCAACAAATGATTTAAGTATGTGTTTAGGGAGGTCATTGATGTAGATCAGGAAGAGAGTTGGGCCGAGGATTGACCCCTGAGTGACTCCAGCATTTATATTGCAGGCCTCCGATTTTTGTTCATCTACCACTACTCTTATGAGCCTATCGGAGAGAAATGATTTCATAATTGAGAAAACATTTCCAGTTATACCGTAGCTTGAAATCTTGTGAAGTAGACTCTTATGCCATACCTTGTCGAAGGCCTTTGATATGTCAAGACCAATTACCCTAGAAAGGAAGCCTTTGTCAAGTGATTCACTAATCCTTTGGGATATAACCGTCAGCACATATGTGGTAGATCTTGCAGAGCGGAAACCATATTGGGTGTCACTAAGAAGGTTATTCCTGCTGAGGTGGTTGACTATTTCTCTATTTAATATGGATTCCAGCAACTTACTCATAACAAACAGGAGACTTATTGGTCTGTACTGAGAGGGAGATGACTTATCACCTGAATTCTTAAATACAGGGCAAAGTGATGAGGTCTTCCAGGGAGTCGGAAAGCACTTCACCTTAAGGCAGCGCTTAAATAGTTTCGTAAGTATGGGAGCAAGTTCTGGTTGAAGCTTTTTTAACACTATAATTGGGATGCCGTCAGAGCCAGTTGCTTTACTGGAATCTAGGTTCTTGCTTAGCTTGGCGACCTCATGCACGGATATTTGTATGTTACCTAGCTTGTTCTTTGTTATAGGGGGAACTATGGGGAGTTGATGGCCTTCGTCGCATAGGGTAGAATTAGCTAGTTCTTTGCAAATAGTTTGGCCTTGTCTGACGCTGACGAGATTACCTCTGGTCCATTGATAATTGTTGAGATATAACGCACACTTTTATTCAGGATCCTATTTGTTATTTGCCAAAACTGGTGGGAAGCAAACCGCTGATCAGCTACCTTTGATTTAACAGAATGGGCATATAGCTCTCTTGCATTTTTTATTACTCTTTTACAGTGGTTGCTGGCAGTCCTGAAAGCAGCTTTAGTCTCAGTGCATCTATTACGTTGGTAGCTATGGAAAAAGTGATTTACGCACATTTTATCTTGCTTTTAATAATATATTAGAATTCTTTCCTATTCCTTTTTACCTATTTTTGAATTATTCCACGGATTTCAGCCTTTTGGATTAGTTAGAATCATCTACCAATCACGCGGTTCCCTTGGATGTTACTTGTGCGAATGGAAATTTTATTTACTTTCTGGATTCTGCATCTTTGGATTTTACCGTCATTGGAAATTTTACTTTTTACCAAACTATCCATTCCCGTGAAATCACGTTTTTATTTACACTATTCCCTCTGCATCACTTTTTGTTATCAAGTAATATATTTTACTTACTTGTAGTTTGATTTAATACGTTTGCAAGCAAAATCGGATCCCGAATTTTGCTAAATCCGACTATCTTCTGAGAAGGAAACTCCGCGAATTAAGGAATATCCATTTATTTATTGTTTCCTTTTTAATATCAAATATGTTTTTAACTCTTTTTCAAAGTGTTTTTCACATGTTTTATTAACTATTTTCTCTTTCATATATATATATATATATATATATATATATATATATATATATATATATATATATATATATATATATAAAGAAAGAGAGAAAGAAAGAGAGAGAGAAGTAGGGAGAGACAGAGGGATAAAGCGAATGAGAAAAAAGAAAGTGATAAAAAGGAGCAAACCAAATTATTTGAATGAAATTAAGAAAACAAATCATCAGTAAAAATATTTGATAATATTTTTTGATATAATAAAATGTACTACCCGTTTTCATTTCAGAAACGAAAAAAAGTAATTTGAAATTCAAAAAAATAACAATTTCTTCAAGCAACCCTCTTAGTGAAGTATTTACCTGCCTTTTCTTAAAATTCCTAGAATCTAGTTCTTTCAAATTTAGATTAGTTCCAAACAAAATAGATACATTTACTACATTGCGATGTTTCTTCGTCAAAAACATGCACATAGATATTATTAAAGACAAATTAACATCAGCCGGACCTCCCAAAAAATTCACTCGTGAAACAGAAAACCATAACTCATTACCTTTTCTTGACATACTCATTACAAAGTTCCATAATAAATAATCCTTCAACGTTCACCGCAAAACAACACACCCATATGATTACATACATATCTACTCACATGATAATAACAAAATGAAATAGGTACAATAATGGGTTTCTTCCTCCGTGCATTCAGAATTTGCATTCCAAAATATCTGGCCGAAGAATTCAAATGCTATGCAATATAATGATTATTTAATAAAACTCGGTTTAAAAAGCCTAGCGTTGATGCATATTCGTAGCACCTAAATAACGAATCAAGGTGTTCATAGGAATAAATAAATGTAAAAAAAAGGACTTGAAACACTGTGGTATTTTTATTTTAAAATGTTGCTTTCGAGGAATCTTCACATTTTGTTGCAGAAAGCGATCAAAATCCGATTAACAATTTCCTTTATATTTCAAAATCCATCTTCTAATATGTTGTGCATTATCGTGCATCATGTTCTGCTTATTTTTTCATGACTAGTATCTCAAAACTAACAATTCATTATGTGTTTCTGCGTAGCCTAATACCAGCGTATGAAGGCATGTTGTTAAGAAAAATAAGGTTCACTCGAATTTCTCGAATTTTAACCACTCTAATTAATACACATACATATAGAGATTTTTATTATAAAGTAGTCGCCATTAATCAAGACTAAGAGGTCTCTCGAGGATTACGGTCAATCGGTATACATAAGTAGTGGAAATTTTGTTAATTAGATTACTTAGGGGGTTGTTTACGTTGGACTTGAAGACACATTCTTGTCAGTTGGAATGCAGGCAAACGGAAGAGTTCCACAGGCGTGCAGTTCTAAGAAAGAAGCTGTTTTCATGGGATCTACGTTTAGGCACAGATAAAAGGTGTAGGAAATTCTTGATAATGGTTATGGCAACCCACGTTTAGATTTAGGCACATATAAAATGTGTAGGAAATTCTTGATAGTGTTTATGGCTACACACGTTTAGATTTAGGCACAGATAAAAGGTGTAGGAAATTATTGATAGTGTTTATGGCAACACACGTTTAGATTTAGGCACATATAAAAGGTGTGGGAAATTCTTGATAGTGTTTATGGCTACACACGTTTAGATTTAGGCACATATAAAATGTGTAGGAAATTCTTGATAGTGTTTATGGCTACATACGTTTAGATTTAGGCACAGATAAAAGGTGTGGGAAATTCTTGATAATGGTTATGGCTACACACGTTTAGATTTAGGCACAGATAAAAGGTGTGGGAAATTCTTGATAATGGTTATGGCAACACACGTTTAGATTTAGGCACAGATAAAAGGTGTAGGAAATTCTTGATAATGGTTATGGCAACACACGTTTAGATTTAGGCACAGATAAAAGGTGTGGGAAATTCTTGATAATGGTTATGGCAACACACGTTTAGATTTAGGCACAGATAAAAGGTGTAGGAAATTCTTGATAATGGTTATGGCAACATACGTTTAGATTTAGGCACAGATAAAAGGTGTAGGAAATTATTGATAATGGTCATGGCAACACACGTTTAGATTTAGGCACAGATAAAAGGTGCAGGAAATTCTTGATAATGGTTATGGCAACACACGTTTAGATTTAGGCACATATAAAAGGTGTGGGAAATTCTTGATAATGGTTATGGCAACACACGTTTAGATTTAGGCACAGATAAAAGGTGTGGGAAATTCTTGATAATGGTTATGGCAACACACGTTTAGATTTAGGCACATATAAAAGGTGTAGGAAATTCTTGATAATGGTTATGGCAACACACGTTTAGATTTAGGCACAGATAAAAGGTGTAGGAAATTATTGATAATCGTTATGGCAACACACGTTTAGATTTACGCGCATATAAAATGTGTGGGAAATTCTTGATAGTGTTTATGACTACACACGTTTAGATTTAGGCACATATAAAATGTGTGGGAAATTCTAGATAGTGTTTATAGCTACACACGTTTAGATTTAGGCACATATAAAAGGTGTGGGAAATTCTTGATAGTGTTTATGGCTACACACGTTTAGATTTAGGCAGAGATATAATGTGTAGGAAATTCTTGATAATGGTTATGGCAACACACGTTTAGATTTAGGCACATATAAAATGTGTGGGAAATTCTCGATAGTGTGTATAGCTACACACGTTTAGATTTAGGCACATATAAAAGGTGTGGGAAATTCTTGATAGTGTTTATGGCTACACACGTTTAGATTTTGGCACATATAAAAGGTGTGGGAAATTCTTGATAATGCTTATGGCAACACACGTTTAGATTTAGGCACATATAAAATGTGTAGGAAATTCTTGATAGTGTTTATAGCTACACACGTTTAGATTTAGGCACATATAAAATGTGTGGGAATTTTTTGATAGTGTTTATGGCTACACACGTTTAGATTTAGGCACATATAAAATGTGTGGGAAATTCTTGATAGTGTTTATGGCTACACCCGTTTAGATTTAGGCACAGATAAAATGTGTGGGAAATTCTTGATAGTGTTTATGGCTACACACGTTTAGATTTAGGCACAGATAAAATGTGTGGAATATACTTGATAGTGGTTATGGCTACACATAGAGGGATTTAGTTATTTAGGATTTAAAAATCGTACGTAAATATTCTATTTGTTGCAATCTATTAAACCATGTTTTAAGATTTATTATTTCGATTATTTTTCTACTCTTCTGATCTGGGATATTATTCGCACACGTTTTTATCAATCAAAGTGCAGATTAATCTCGTTTCATCAGCCGGATAATTGCATAATCAACGTGCATTATATTCATAGTGCCTCATAAATTAAAAAAAAAAGAAACCGCCAAGTTGTAGAAGACTGTCACTTCGAAATAATGGTTTCTTAGTGTATTATCTTTTGAGTGAGACATTTCTACAGATTCCCGTGGTCTGTATATAAAGTTTTATAGAATCATCTTAAAAGGCAAACGTTTTTACTCGTTAGTAGTTCTATGAGAATAACTCCCAGATGAACAAAGCTGCCTGAATAATAAAAATAATACGATTATATATCAACATCTGGGACATTCCGAAAAATCATTTACAATTTATTACTATGTTATTGGCTACTTTTAACCGTGTGGCATGTATTCTATATACGCTTGTACTTTGATCCTTTTCTGATATGCATACTAGTCACTGTTTATATCCGTATATCATTGATTAATCTTTCCAATATTCACTAACTATGTAAAAAGTGTAGGAAACTACGCCTGTCGTCAATAAAAATTATCTCGTATCTCCCTGAAATAAGGTATTTATTCTGACTTTCTGTTTGGTTGAAATGCATTCCTTTTTTCGATTATTTTTTAATCGTGAGACACATTGCATATATTAAATTGCTTATGCCCCTTTGTCAGCAGCTGATCCTCTCAGAGATTACAGTCTTCTCAGATCTGCTGTCAAGATACGTAAAGTGTTTAATCGGTTTTCCTTTTTCTCTTTTTACAAAACAGATGTGAAAAGTATTCATCTCTTGTAAAGAATGAATTAGGAGGCAATATAAGGGAGATAAGTTACAAGAAAGATAAAAAGTAGAATGCGTAAAGAATAAATAAATATAATTGTACCAAACGGAGAATAAAAAAAATAATGGTTTAATAAACCCAACATGACTTCAGATTTAATAAACAACTGAGGTATATAGAAAAATAGAATAAAATTAGTAACTTATATAAGGAAAATGAAAGCGAAAATAGTGTGAACATGCATTGAACATAAATATAAGTATATGTTAATGAATGCAGGCATGAGAAGGCATATGGTTAAGCCTAGACATTTAAATTAAAGGACTAGTTGCTAAAACTAGAAAAGTAAAGGAGAATTATTCTAGTAAGAACTATAATAAATTTACAACTTGAAATATTGCAGCATTAAGACTTTTTTTAAAATTCAATTTAAAACTTTATATAATCAATTCTTAACGCTGCAATATTTTAAGTTATAAATTTATTAAATATTTTATTAGAATATCTTGTCCTTTGACTACAACTTGTATGTCTTCAAGTCCAACGTAAACAAATACCTGATGAAGGGCCCCTTAAGTAGGCACTCTACATATCCACACTAACGTACTGTACTTACAATAACCCTTGGCTTCTTGGACTTGATAAGCGGTGACCACCTTGTAAAAAAAAAGACGTACAAAAGTGAATACACTTTATATATATATATATATATATATATATATATATATATATATATATATATATATATATATATATATAAATATAAGTTAATTTATTTACTATTAATAATTTATCCTCAATACTCCCCAATAAAATTATATGTAAAATATAATAGTGCTTCGGTCCTTGTTTTGTTTTCACTAAATAATTATAACTAATTATTTTCCAA
>NC_136495.1:141904055-142011555 GCF_053919585.1 Euprymna scolopes | reverse complement strand
AATGTCTGAAAATTTGGGCCGCCAAATGAAAAAAGAACAGATTGCAAGAAAAATAAGCAGAGGTAATCCTGATGTTCATGTTTAAATGAAGTAGTTATATATATATATATATATATATATATATATATATATATATATATATATATATATATATATTGAGGCATTTAATTCTCGTCGACTGTTATTTTTATGATGAAAATTCCACTGAGCTTCAATCTTCAGGTTCAGTTTTAATTAAACATATATGTAGATTTTTTTTTTACCAAAATTGCGTATAGCTCTTTCGAATTTCTCTCCACGAGCAATGCGTTATCCATTATTTCAATTAACCTAATTTTTTCACGAGTTTTGCATCTGTGGAACACTTTACCACGTAATCGTTTCCCACGAATCGGAAGTTATTGTTAAAATTCAACATCAAAAATATTTGACATTTACCGACTTAGTATCATATTCGTCATTCTCATCTTTTAATAGTGACATGCGTCAACTAATTGTAAACGTATCTATCTAATTTCGGCGTCATGCTTAATATCTATCGGGCGAGAGTGTTTTCTCTTTAATAAACATAAAATAACTAACCTAATTCAACAAAAAGATATAATCTAAACCACCAGCATATACATAGCTCAAGTTAGTTTGTATAAGTTCTTTGTTTTTTGCACTATATTGCCTTTAGAATCGCTTCATTTATATCTTTAACAGCTTCCATATGTTGAAGAGCATTTGTTTTTTAATCTGCATAGCATTTACATTTTATCAGTTTGTTTTTGGTGTATTTTTACTTCTCTTTAAGGACAATTAACAATGAAATACGATCGTGGTCGCAGAAATTTTATTATTTCTTTTTATTTCTGTGAAAGCAAAACATTTGGACAGCTGTATTCATGGTAAAATAATTTCCTTATGTTTTTGTTTCTCTCTTACACACTTCTGGCTATCTGCAAATTATTGTCAATAGCTGCGACCGCTCCCTTGTCTATAAATAGAAGTTTTCTTCTTTTTTTAGAGGCGGCGAACATTATTGAAAATCACATTATTTTTAATAACCAATTTGCCGACTATAGGTATTTTGTAGGTCAACCTGGTTTGAAAAAAATCATAAAGTGGTTGACGGCCGGCAGAGTTTGTAAATTGTTAATAACACGCTAGATTTTTGGAACAATTGCATTGAAAGCATTGCCAGGGCCGCTGCAAGAAAGGTGGGCTCTCTCTACCGTGCTAGACAACTACTAACACCCGAAAGTATCCTGCCCCTCAATAAGGTCACGTATGGAGTATTGCTGTCACATTTGGGCTGGCTGGTGCATCTGCTACTCGTCTCTCGCTCCTTGACAGAGTTCACAAGAGAATCGCAAACCTGATAGGCCCTGAACTGGCATCTAAGCTTCAGCCTCTGCCCCATCGAGGAAATCTTGCATCCCTCTGCCTGTTCAGTGGTGAATGCTCTGATGAACTGCAAGCACTTGCGCCCCTCCGACGTGAGCACCCTCGACAAACCCGACAGGCTGCTAAATCCAACCCCCACACTGTAGAGATCCCTAGATGTAAAATATCTTTCTACTCCAATAGTTTCTTCCCCAGAACCGCCAGACTTTGGAATTCCATTACAGGTCCGTGCTTCCCCAACAGTAATTACGTGCACAAGTTCAAGTGTAACGTGAATCGACATCTTGCTGCCCAAATCCCTACCTTATACCCCCGTTAGTTGTTTGGGGTGAAAATGTAATGAAAAACCATTGACACATTTGATGAACAATCAATTTTACAAAGGAACCCTGTAAACTGTCCACTTCGCCTGTACAATTTTATCGTATAAGTTTATGTTCTTTGAAGATGTGTAAAATCCCTTGTATACGTTGATAAACCAGACGCAATAGGCCACTTAGAAAACGACATTTGGTGTGTTAGTGCATAAATATGTCCTTATATAATGTGTAGTTTCTTATTAATTAACCTTTAACCTCTAAATCTTTACCTATACAGGGAGGTAGCAGGGCCAAATGCATGGAATTGTGTTTGAATTATACATGCAAAAAATACATTTTTGAATGAACAATATTTTTATCTAATCAAATAGCTATATGTGATTTGTTTTGATAAATTTTCGTCACGACCAAAAACACCTTTTACAAGGGTTATGAATTAGTTTTATCTGATAGCACTCTCGCTTTCCTATCTGCCATAATAATTCTCTGCTCGTCACTCTGTCGATCACTTCCAATCTCAATATTTATTTTACGATCGCTCGTTCTTCTATAGTAGCCGATTTGGATTTGTCTGTTTACAGTTATTTTAATATCTTTACCGTAGTATTTATCACATCCTATTTGAATTATTGCTTTCATTACATTACATTCAATCAATAATGCATTTGTCATATAATTAGAAGTAAGATTAATTATATTGTGCAGGTTTTCAAAATATCATAATGTTCTGGAAAGTTGTAAAACTTTCTTTGCAATTATATTCAAGAGAATACAGTTGTATATGATTAGACGTAACCAACTTATAATTACCCATAAGAAAACATATTTTAATAAAACAATACATAAATAAAAAGATAATAGTACTATAGAAATGGCATTTCATTTAATCTGATAATATGCATTATATAAAACAGATAAATTAATATCGATTTTCTCTAACATAAGATCAGAATAATGTATAAAATTTACAACTGTATAATGGGAGAATCATAAAATAATAACACAATAGAGATATTGTATATAAATGCCGTTTTCAGTAGCTTTATATTAAGAAACTGTAAAAATAGTTGTATTCAGTGTTTTCCCTAATTAAATAAAACTGAATTTCGATATATTGTTTTGAAATATTTGAAAAGGTTTTACATATTCAAATATATTAATGATTATTCATTAGGACTACTAGTACTTTTCTCACCATTAGTATCAGTTAATATCCTGTAGATTCAAATTCGTAAAGAGTCTTGTCGGATTTCAATTTCTTACGAACACAAGTCGAATATAGTCTGCGTACAAGCAACATCTCTTAACATTTTAATCGCTTCTGATAAGAATCAATAACGTTCCCCTATAATCTGTGAAATAAACTACTTCAAAACGAAAATACTCTGTGCACGCTTTTTGTTTAGGCGTAGATCGCGTTTTCATCATATACCCTTCTAATATGTCAAAGTACTCCGGATCAATATGCGTTGTAAAACCGATGTTTGTGCCTCAGCAATTTGCCTCGTATTTTACAGGTAGAGGGAAAACATTATAATATGATTCGTCTGCAATTTCTATTGTCTAAGACTTTTTTCACGTGCATATATCTTGCTGTCTTTTAGGTAATCTATATTTCCTAAGCTCATCTGTAATTGTTCCATTTTGTCTTGCTGTACGAATGTGTCTCCACAATGTATCATTTCTTTTAATATCTTAATTGTTTTATTAGTATTATGTCAAGGCTCGCTTTGACACCAATAATATATTTGCTGGTTATCAAATTAATGTTTCATTAGTGACTTAGTATGATTCCTCAGATGGGAATGCTCACTCTATTCGCGATAGTTTTGTATAATTAGGTAAATGCAAAAATAATGTCGTTTTTAGACGTTCAACTATATATAGATAAAAACGATATTATTTTAGCACCAATCGAATAGCTTCCATTTATCCAAAGACTCAATATATATTTGTGATCCACGCATGTCGACATAAAAAAAAAATACTACGATAACTTTTCTTTGGTTTCATGTTTATTTCTATTTGGGCAAACTTTATTGTGTTTCATAGACTGCAATTGTGTCCGCTAAGAAGCTGAAAAATAGCTCGTCCCCGACCTTCGACAAATCGGCGCACATGCAAATCTGAAGAAAAAAAAAAGATAATCTACAATCGAACGGAACCGCCGTCAGAACTCATTTCGTTTTAATTAAATCACTAACACTTGATTGGTGTTCGGGGTGATGGAGTCAAAGGTTGACCGCCACTATTATACAGCATACTTCCTCATAATTTCCAGATTTTATATCTGAATTTAGTGTGTGACAAATTAGTGTTACAATTGTTTTTAAGATGAATGATATTGTTGTCTGCTTTCTCATAATTTTCACGTGTTTATTTTGTGTTTTTTCCGTTTCCTTCAGATTAACATTATTAGCAGAAAACTATTTTCTATCGAATCGACTATGCTCATATCTAAATCTATCGCATAGATAAATTTTCCTTTTCGTATTTCGTTACACACACTTATTGCTAAACTTACTTTTTTTACTGCATTGCTTTTTTGCATGTACAATATTTGCATATGCAAAAGCCAGACAAATCTTTTCTCAGCTTATGGCTTGTTTTACACTTTCGCCTTTCGTTGTCAACGATGATTATAGTTACCATTTTTGTGAATCCTATTTATATAAGTTCATATGTCGCTAGTTGTGATCGAGTTATTTATGTAACTGTTAGCGCCGATTATATATTTCTGTTTTCTTGTTTTCTTTGGCTATGCTGTAAACGTCTATTAATGTATAATAGTGTTTAATCAATATTACCCATGTTTTATTTTTTCATGTTTATGATTTATATTCTCATGTTTTGGATATTTTTTCTAGTGGTTAAATAACATCCTATACTATAGGTTTTCTTAGTCGTTTCATAGTATCGTCTATGAAATCGTGGTCTCATAAAAAGTAGCCCAGAAACCACATTTTCTACAGAGAAGGAGAATTATTTTATTGTTTAAGTTATATGTAGTATGTTTACAAGATGCCAGAATGCTCCTCATTGCCATCTATGCCTTTCTGGCACGTTTGAAGATACTGCCTGTATATTTTCTCTGGTTATTATCCTGATAGAGTTGGTAATGCCCTGTTTTAGTTGGTCTAGATTGTGAGGATTATTTGCAAAAAAATTTTTCTTTTAAAATCCTCAAATGGTGAAAATCACATGATTACAAGTCCAGGGAACGTAGTTGCCATAACCCTTTCGTTATTGTTCTCTGTTTCGTGAATATGTCATAAACTCGTTTCCGTGATCGGTCACGCATGTCGCATGTAGCGCAAATTTGTTGCAAAAAGGTATGTATTTTGTCTTGAGACGTCAGTTGATCGTTAAGAGAAAGATTTGAGATATTGAGTAACTTTAAAGTGAGCCACCTTGTATATTCATAAAGAAACTGACAAAACAACCAGCAGAAATGTAATAAAAATGCACAACACCCCGTACTCGATATAAGGTAAGGACGGATTTTATATAGAGTTTTATATATTGCTAATACTTTTTGCTGATAAATTACCTCAATTTCCCAAAAACCATAGATATTTTTTTCTGAAGATTAAGTCTGTATTTATTAATTTCTGTAAGTGTTTGACACTTTAATTCGTTTGCGTTTCATATTTCTTTTTGTAAAATACAAAAAATAAAACATTGATTGAAAAATAAAGTTAACGCAGCAACGCAGCAGTCCCTTAAAAAAAGAATGCAATGAAATAAAAAGGACAACGAGCCCCCTCCCGTACAAAAAGCACAAACCTGAAATAACAATGGCGTTTAGTAACCAAGGCGGGTCGACAATTTAACGGCTATAAAAAGTGATCGTTCTCAACAATCTGACAGCAAAAGTAAAAATAATAGAACGTCGAGATGGTAGTGTGGGGTCCGACATGCGTGTATTTACGAAATGATTTGTGACAGTATACCCACCCATACCCCACCCTGTATTTTTCCTCACGAGGATTTCCCAGGAAAACTATTACGAGGTATCTCTTAATGTAGATGTTGTCCCATAAAAAACAATGACACAAATTATCTAAAACATTCACTATTCTACGCTTTTTTCGATCTCAACTGAACTTCTATTGTGGTATTTGTAGAAACCAGCTCTTTTTGATGGTTCGCGTGATTGCAATGCTCTCCGTACCGTCTTAGTTAAATCCCGGACGATTGACAAGTTACTAGGTATTTCCAATCACCGTATTATTTTTATAACTCCAACGGACGCTAATACAACATCATTTCCCTTTTCATCAGTAAAAGAAAGTAAATTATGTAATTTCACTACTCTGAAATATTCAGTTTTATTCTCGTGTAATTAACGCTGTTTTGAAAGTATTACACTCAACATTACACGGAAGTCGATTGGTTTACGTGGCCACATGATATATTTTCTACAATCAAAACCTTTATTAAATACTAATCTTGTTTTTATTAGTGCCGCTAATTTTTATTACTTTTTCACTCTCTTTAATTTAAGATCTTTATAACTATTTTATTATTATTATTATTATTATTATTATTATTATTATTATTATTATTATTATTATTATTATTATTGTTAAATATTTGTAATGGTCATATTATTTTGAGAAATACATGTTTTTTTCTCAATTATCATAATTCCATTCATTTTTCTGGTAAGCTTCTTATATAAGCTTTGCTACACATTATTGTCATCCATAACCCTCTTGATACAACTAAATCTTTTTTTCTTTTTTTTGTAAATTGTTTGTTCAAGTTATCTTTAATTGCGTGTGCTCCTCTTGTTGAAAAGAGTTTTCGAGTTGTGTTTTAATAAATGTATTTTTTTCATTTTCTTACATTTGGATCTGATAAATTGTATCTAAGTGTGATAAATATATTAATCTGCATACATCTAGGTGGACTATTTTCCAAGCTTATACATTATTTTTATTTTGATGTTAGTTTGTTGCATTCCATTAGTAACAAATTATTCGATTTCTGTCTTTATCTAATTTTTTTTTCTGGATTTGGTTTATGTATTGTTCATTTTGTAGATCAGGATGATATATTTGTCTTGTGCGATTCTATGATTTCATCGTTTAGTATCCTATACGATGAAATTGTTTACATGTGCTAATCCTATAATTGACCCAATAAAAAAAAAAAATGAACGTAGCAACTTTTATAAATAGTTTACTTTTTTTCTCTTTTACAGTTAAGATTATCTTTGCCGTACCTATTTCCTGTCGTCTACATACTATACTAGCTTATATATTTTATTCATCTAATTATATCACCGTATATACTTCGATACTTACTCGTCCTCTCATCTTTTATTTTCCTTTGTTTTTGACGAGATATTCATTATTAGACCTTTTCTGTGCAACATATTATATATGGTTACTGTTCTCCTTGATCCTTGCCCAGGTACCTTTATATAATTTCTCTTGATTTTACATTGCCTAACGTATTTCTACAGGTCCGTATTATTTTATTAAGTTTTTATATGGACGTTATTTTCATGTTCTCTCCGAACATTCTCTATTAATCATCTCTTTCAACTATATGTATCTGATAGTGTTTGGTTTTACAACTTTTCTATATTTATCCATACGCGCTGTAATCATCTGTAATATCTACAATTTTCTATAATTTTCTATATTTATCCATATGCGCTATAATCAGATCTTATCTTATTTTATTATTATTTATTTTTTATTCATCTTAGTAGTATTATTAGTTGTTTCTGTAATAGTAGAAGAAATAGTAGTAGTAGTAGTAGTAGTATAGTAGTAGTAGTAGTTGCAGTAATATTAGTATTGCTGAAAGAAACATACTTCTAACAAGGGTCATATTAATATCAGTTTAACTAAAATTTAGTAAGTGGTTTTAAAACAGCTATGCAAATATGGTAGGTAAAACCAAGTTGAACAAACTCCTGAAGAGGAAGGGGGATAGAAATAGAGCACGATAACTTGGCTAATAATACGAGTAAAGAAACAACCTATATTGATTTCGTTCGTTTATTGTATCAGTTTGTGTTAGTTTCCAGTGAACGCTTAAGACGCGAGTAAATATATACGAGCTTATTATGATAATGAATTTCATAAATAATCACTTCGTGAGAAATATTAGTTTTTAAGATATATCATAGAGAAATAATCGGAATTTAGTTCAAGTACACGTTCTCATATTGCGTAGTGGTGAAAAAGATGTCTCTCAGACATGAAGCGTTATCTCTGCGGTTGTCTGGGGGCAATATTACGAAATAGATAGATGACCTGATTCCCCTTTCACACTGCAATGAGGATGTTCAGTGCGGCATTTCTAATTACCCATATGACCCAGCAAAAACTAATTAAAAATGGCAAACCGCAAAATCGAGATAAACGAAAAACAGATGGCGTAGACATAAAACTACACATTAATTAAACCAATAGCGGATGGGGCAAACTAAGTACAATGTAAGCCGGGGCATATTTTTTTTACACGAATAGATTAAATGCTGACACAATGTACTACATGAACACCATTGTGGTTTTACATGGTAACTCTTATGAGAACGACTAATCCCCTATAATAAAATAGAACTTATTTGTAAATAGGCAAGTTTATGGCTTTCCAGAAAATCTTAGAGTTACTAGAAGAGATGGGACATTGAAAAAAAAATCTAACATATCCCGAAGTGATCGAGAAACATTCCCATATTTAAGACAAATATATTTACAATTTTCTATATAATATTACTTTTGGAAATTCTTGGTTAATCTAGTTTAAATTGTGTATGGGCGTTTCTTAATGTAAAGTACACCGTACCAAGAATCATTGTATCCGTTGAATGCAGAGTTAGATTAACATATATTAATAAGTATTAGTCACATTACTACCACATATACTCAAGTAAACTAAGTATTATGGAATCCTTTCCAGGCACAGTAAGAGATTAATAAATATAACCAGGAATTCATGTAAGAATAAGCAGACATCTAGATTAAATTATCACTTTTGCATAAAACACTCATTCGGGATTTTTTCCGTTTTAACAAACGAAACATTAAGTTGGTATATACATAATTTTCTATTTTCTCATCATGATCATAAAGACTGGCTCTTTGCCCGGACCAATTTGACTCTTCCTCTCCAGAGTTTGCTGCCTTCCATGAGCTGCCTCAGTTTTTCAGGTTCACAGATGGCGTCGTGTGCTATTTGCTGATTAGACGTGGATCTAGGTCGTCCTTTGCACGTCCGTGTTGTTAAGTCAATAGCAATGCATCACTCACCAATAAGTGCTTGCACCTCAGACAGCAAATCGTGTGCGTCTTTCCCTGATGGAACTTGATATGGCAGGTACGTCGCCATAAAGTTGCTGCTTCGTGGGGTGATTTTGCCAATATATATTTAATACTGTTCGCTGCATACGGGTGTATGCGCCGTCTAGTTTTCTTTCCAATCTTTTGGTGAGTGTCCAGGTTGTAGCACCGTAAATAAGGACATACTCTCCGACTGCCCTGAACAACTGCCTTTTCAGTTTGTAGTTATACCCGAAATCAATACTGAACGCAGCCCATCCAATGCGGGTCATGCTTTAGAGATACGAATTTCGATATATCTCTCTCTGTGGAAAATATGTTGCTGCCCAGATACGTAAACTCGGCGATTTCTTTCAATGTCGTTCTCCTTTCACATTGAATGTCATAAATGTTGTCTTATCCGCATAAATGTGGACACAAATGTGACTTGCAGACTTTTCTAGCGTGCGTAATAGTGTTTGTATATCTACAGTATTATTCGCGAACAAATCAATATCGTCTGCGTAATCTGCATCAGTTAACTGTGCCGTTTGATGACGTCTGTTTACAATTCATTTAGATTGAAACCTAGCATGTTGTGTATTTTAATCGAGGGCGAAGTACAAAGTTAAGACAGACAATAAAAAGAAAAGGGGCAAGAGTATATCCTTGTAAAATCCCGGTGCAGATGTCGAAAACTTCAGTGCCCTCATCTGGGACCTAACCATTGCTCGAGTATGCTCATATAGCATCGTGATAGCAGTAATGACTTCATTTGGAATGGCATATGCTTTTAATATGCTGGCCATTTTTCACTCTATGTACGGAGTCGAATGCTTTGGAGAAATCTACAAGGAGCATTACTGCCTCAATGTTTTTAGCTTTGACTCCTTCAATTAGTCTCCTAACAGTAAGTATTTTACTAGTAGAATGTGATTCTTTCTGAATCCATTCTGGCTCTTCCTGGGCACTTCTTCGATCTTTGGTTGGATATGGGTGAGAAGCATGGCATTGTAGATTTTTGCTGCAATTGCAGTGTGTGGTACTCCTCGGTCGTTGCTTGGTATACGTTAGTCACCTTTTGGGGGGAACGAAATTCCCTCCACATATGAATAACTGTTTGATCATATACAACATTGCATGAATTAAAAAAATGTCATTGACGCCAGCTGTCTTCCATACTTCAGAAAGGAATGTTATCTAAACCTGTAGCTTCATTATTATTGGACTTCGTTATGTTTTCTGCTGTTTCCAAATGTTACAATCTAAATTGTTAATATTTGAATGTAAAAGAATATATGACTTGTTCCTATTAACAAGGATGGAATACTGTTGCAATATCTGGGGAAGGAGCTGCTAAAAACAGCCTATCCTGCCTTTACAGAGTACAAAATAGACTTCGTGGCTTAGTGGGGGATGCCCTTTTCCTTACCCTGCAACCTCTCTCCCACAGAAGAGACGTTGCGAGCCTATCCTTGTTTTTTCGTTATTTCCATGGCAGGTGCTCGTCTGAACTCCAATTTCTGGTCCTCCCTCGCCAATCTTTCACGAAAAACACCCGTCTAACTGAATCCACTGTGAAAAATGTCCCCCACTATATCTGTGCCTAAATCAAAACGCGGATTCCATGAACAAAGTTCTTTCTTAGAACTGCACGCCTGTGGAACTCTGTTCCGTCTGCCTGCTTCCCTCCGGACTACAACTTGGATGTCTTTAAGTCCAATGTTAACAAATTCCTAATCAACCGCCCCCTTAATTAAACACTTCATCAAATCTCCACACTAGCGTAATGTACTTGCAAAAACCTTTATACCTGAGTGGCTTCCAGACCTTGATAAGCGGTGATCGCTGTGTAAAAAGAAAAACAAATTCACAATGCCTCCCCACAGGACAAAGTTAGACACCAGGGTCGTTTTTTTAACGTGGAGAAAAGGATCAAAAATAAAATTTTCTCAGTCGTGAAGGATTTCTCCTCCACTGAGAGGGAACAAGAAATTGAAGTGCAGCATCTGAAAAACAGATACTGCACTTTGATCCCGGCCCGAAGGCTAGGTGTTTGAATAAAAGCAGATTGTTGACCTTATTTATACAACAATCGGTTAAATGTATACTACACGGTTATTCACGTTTTGGTACCCCGAAACAAGAAGGTGAAGCTGTAAATTCACCTGTGTCCGTTCGCCCGTTCGTCCGTCCGTCTGTCTGTACTTTTCTCAATAACAACGCCTTGGATTTTTTTTTTTAATTCACAAATATTAAACATGAAATGAGTAAAAAAAAAAATACAGAACCGATCTTCCGGGAAAACTCTGTTGTTTCCATGGGGATGCCTTTCGGTTTAAAATGGCTAAAATTGACACTTTGTGCTTATTAAAAAAGAAAGATGACTTGGATCGTTATAAAACTTTCTGAAAAGTTTTAACTTACTGATTTCTCTATAATTTTGTTTGTCTATATTTAGTAATAATTCTAGAGTGGGCTCCAAGTGTTCTTTTAGGGTTAATAAAAACACTCTATTTTGGGGAGAATTTCCCATAATTGTTCAAAATTTTATGTGTATGTCTATTCAGCAGTTTAGCATGGTGCTGAACTCAAATTTAAATATGTTCAAGTCTTGGGGACTTTTGGGGCTAAATGAGAGACAAATAATGGGCTTAGTCATTTTTTTTTAGCATTATGTAGAACTCGAATTTTCATATGTTAACGCCTAAAATTCACCGTTTGTTCATTTTCAGCGGGATTTGACGTCCCCTGGGAATTTGGGGCTAAATGAGTCGGTGGAGGTGCGGAAGGTGTCCTTATAATATAAACATTAAGAAGTAAGTACAAATTCTACATTCAAACATCGTTAGTCGTGCATAAAAATCAAATCGCATTTTTTAAATGTTGTCTGTGTTGTAAAATCCTGAATGTACCATAGGATTATTGATAATTATAAAAAAAAATGCCTAGCACATACTTAATATATAGCATTATGAGTAACATGTCCATAATAGTTAAATATTTACTTAAAAGAAAGCAAGCATGAAATAAACAAAGTGTGACGTATATTATAGAATTTACTGACATATACATTCTAGATGAATGCCGTAATGACAAAAAAATATGCTTCTCTGTACTTTTCGAAGTGTAAAGTAAAGTAAATTAATGGTCACCCCATTTGTGTTACGTTAATTTGATGTGCAAATACAAATACTAAAACTCAGATATAATAGCATTTAAATCTATGTTTACAATACGCACACTGATCTAAATACATTACATCATGTTGATTCTGAAAAGTGTACTGAATTGAATGCTTAATAATGAATTGCTGCAATGTGGTTTTTGGTGTCCAATTATATTGACTGAAGTTCAAATTAAATTTGATTTTTTTTAACTTTAAGTTAATAGTGGGTGTGCCATTTAAAAAATACTCAACAGAAGAAATTTATGTGTGATATTTATGAGCTGATGGCTAAGACCTCTTGAAAGAAAAAGTTCACAAAAACTGATCATATCTGAATTTTTATATCATTGTATCATTCTTACCCCATTATTTTAAAGTAAATTTTACTGCAAATGCCCTTTGAATATGTTACGCCAAAGAATATCTCACTAAAACGGGTACGAATCCGTCTTTAGAACGGAAGTTGGACATATAATATATATATATATATATATATATATATATATATATATATATATATATATATATTATATTATATAATATTATAATTGCAAATTTCTGTTTGAATGAGTTCGTTCGGTGTAGACTCTAAAAACGGCTGGACCGATTTTTATGAAAGGTACTAGGTGTGTCTGGCAGTATTTTAGGGTAGGTTTGTATAGAAATGTCTTTTTTATACAATATCCGCAACTTATAATAGCTATGCATTTTTGTACGTAGCAAATGAAATAACCGGCCATTGTTTCAGGTCGTTGCTTAGCGACGAGCCAGACCGACACTGACAACGTATTTCTGTTATGGAGAAGTTCGTGCTGCTACTTCATAATTCATAGCGCGCACACACACGACCATTACAGCGTGTTTTCTCTTTCTTTATTTCTTTTTTGTTTGACGACCTTGTGTCACATTTTGCTTTCGTGTGGAAGCAAATAAATATCATATATATATATATATATATATATATATATACATATATATATATATATACAGTGATGATCATATTTATTGGCACGGTAAAATAAAAGTTAAATTTTGTCTAATAAATTCTAAAAAAGGGATTAAATTAAAGAAAATAACAAAGTATATTATGTATTTTAACTGGCCTTTCCGATGCAGCAATCGGATTTTAGAAAAAATAAATAACAAAGGAACAACAAACATAATTGCAAAAAACCCTTGTTCAAAATTATTGGCACGGCTTTGTTTTTCTTTTAGTATCAGTATAATATCAATCAATTTCCGGTTTACGTGCTTTCTGAACTTTTTTATAGCCATATTATGTTTGTTTAACGCTAATTCAGTGAATTATTTTTTTCAGATAATTTTTAGATAGCGATTTATTTAAACTATTATATGTGACTAAATTATAATTTTCAATCGCCATGGTTAAAACTAAGGAACACAGCGAAGACGTCAGGAAGCTTGTTGTAGCATGCCATACCAATGGGGAGGGCTATGATAAGATTTCAAAGAAGCTAAACCTCCCCAAATCCACTGTTAGAGCCATAATAAACAAGTTCAAATCGCAAGGCCACGTTATGAGTTTAGAGGGTAGAGGGAGAAAAAGGATTCTTTCCCCAAGAGATGAACGGAAAATTGTTCGACAAGTAAAACAAAACCCAAGGATCTCTGTTGGGGAGATTGTTGATGAACAGAGCACCTCTGGAGTGAATGTATCTCGACATACAGTTGGTAGAGTTTTGAAGAGAGCTGGTTTAAAAGCATGTCGTCCGAGAAAGACTCCCTTATTGAAGCCTATGCACCTGAAAGCAAGGCTAGCCTTTGCAAAACGTCAAATTGATAAAGATGTTGCATTCTGGAAACGTGTTCTATGGACTGACGAAACGAAAATAGAGTTATTTGGCCATAATAAAGTGTCTTATATTTACAGAAAATCTGGCGAAGCTTTCCTGCCTAAGAACACCATACCCACAGTGAAGCACGGTGGAGGCAGTTTGATGTTTTGGGGATCCTTTGCTGCCTCTGGACCATGGCGACTTGTTAAGGTCACAGGTAGCATAAAAAAGGAAGATTATGTTAAAATATTGGATGAAAACCTGAAAGACTCTGCTAAAGAGCTCTCACTTGGTCGTCGTTGGTGGTTCATGCAAGATAATGACCCAAAGCATTCGGCTAAACTGACTAAGAAATGGCTTGAGGACAATTATATTAATGTTTTGGAGTGGCCATCACAAAGCCCAGACCTTAATCCAATTGAAAATTTATGGAGAACATTAAAATTGAGGGTAATGCAAAGGAAGCCTAAGAATCTTATTCAATTGGAGGATTATTTTCAGGAAGAGTGGGCTAAAATTACTACTGAAGAGTGCAACAACTTGGTTGTAAACTATGAAAAGCGACTAAGGAAGGTAATCAAGGCCAAAGGCTATACAATTGATTATTAAATAAATCGTGCCAATAATTTTGAACAAGGTTTTTTTGCAATTATGTTTGTTGTTCCTTTGTTATTTATTTTTTCTAAAATCCGATTGCTGCATCGGAAAGGCCAGTTAAAAATACATAATATACTTTGTTATTTTCTTTAATTTAATCCCTTTTTTAGAATTTATTAGACAAAATTTAACTTTTATTTTACCGTGCCAATAAATATGATAATCACTGTATATATATATATATATATATATATATATATATATATATATACATACATATATGTATATATATATGTGTGTTGTTTTCTTTTAAATAAACCCTGTTAATAGAAATTGGTAGAAAGTTTCTAAAGATTAGTAAGTAAATGGACGTCTAATCCTATCAAGGTCGATTCTTTAAAGAAAAATGCAGCCATAGTTGTTGCATTCCTAAGCTATCTATTATGTACTTTGTCATGTATGCATATGAGACATCTTGGTCTCAAGTAGTTAAATTACATATAACCATATGTATGCGCACGTGCTTGTGTGTGTGTGTGTGTGTGTAAATCAACAGTGAAAAGCTATTTCTATATCACTAAGAGCGAGAGAAACAAAAATAATTTTAAAACCATTAATGGATAGTATTAATAAAGGTGAACAAATGTTAACATTTTTACTTTATATTTTGTCAGGCTTTCAATAGAGGAACCAAGGACTTTTCAAATTATAACTCATAATTATCCATATTTACAGGTGCTTTATTTATTTATTTTTTGTTATTTATAATTTCATAATACTGTTTTGCTTTTTATTTATATTTTTCTTCTTTCTTTTTCAATAATTTTATTTTAATTTTACGTCTGTAAAATAATAATTACATTGTTCTTATACATATAGAATGGTTAGATTATAGATACATGCATACGCATAAACAACCTACTTTATAAGACAGAAACATTTACACGTTATTTCGCTGTTTATTTTTCTTTTTTTGCATTTGTTCTCAGTGTATACATTAGATTAGAAAATAAATGCGCTCGAAATTTGGGATGTGCACACATATCGAAATTAGAAAATAAGTTTTAATATTGAACCTTCTGTCTTAGATAATTTCCTCTACATCACTTAGCCAGAACAATTGGCTAATATTACCATTAAATTACTGATATGATGCATACAGCGTAAAATGTACGCATTTTAATCAAATATGCAATGGAAGCATTGTACAGAGCTTATAATTTCGATCTTAAAAGTGTTTGTCCTATTAACAATCTTCACATGAATCTTAAAACTTGTATGAGATTTACTTTACGAACTTGGCAAAGGCATTGTGCTCGGTAATTGTGTGTGGGCTCTTTCCCATTTGGCATGGTATGTGGCTTAAGCGCAATTTTCACATGCACGTAGATGCCTGTGCCAACAAGGCCAATATTCCCTTTGAACTGATTACAAAATGTACTGTTTCGTTTGCCAGGGACAAAGTGAAAACGGAAAGTAAATACACGCAGAGGTACCGTGAACCGTGTTTAGAAAGACAGATAGAATATAAAAAAAGGGCATGAGTCCAATGATATGTGCAAACTTTTCCCGAGTCAATCATTTTGAGAACAGAAGTCGACTTTAAATTATAAATTACATTATTATAATTATATTATACTAGCAGGACCCGCGGAAATTCCACGGTAGTTAAAATCTTTTAAAACACATCAGTAAGAAATTCCTTATTGTTATATTACAAAAATTAATGTATAGAAGCAAGTAGAACAAACAAAGAACTTTGGTTTAAACTTTTATTGAAGGTCAATGCGATCGTAACTGATGCTGTTGATATTGTCAGTAAGTGCTGGTGATAATTGAGGCGGTGACAGGGACGTCGATCAGCTGCTTGGAGTGAGAATAGTGATCAGTCAGCAGGTTCCGGGGAGTTAGACTGTGAATTAAAAAAAAAAAACTGTGTGACATTGTTGACATCGATTTTGTGCAAGTTCTGATGACCCTAAGTTGTTCAATATTTCAGGACATTTTGGATTACACGTGTGAGTAATGAATAGGTCACAGAAAACTGCCATTGCATCTTGATAAAGCTGTTGTAGATTCCTAGGACTTCCTGTAAATGTAGATGGTAGAATAACTGGTACACCAGATTAACCATCTTCATTCCTTGAGAAATGATCCATTAAGCCAGTATATTGAGCAGCTCTCAATAAACTTTGATAGCACTATTGTAAGAATCATGCTGAAAGCCATTCTTAATATGGGGATGGGGGGTAACTATTCTGAAACTACACTTAACAATGTAAAAAAATAAGGGAAAATATATGTATGAACAATAAATATTTCTTCAGTTAAATAAAATATTCTGTAAATCTTTTAATAAGGAATATATATTTATTTAAACCATAATTATTGAAACAAAGTATTTTACTGCATAGAAAAACGGTTATGGGGAGAAGGGTTAACTATTTTGGGGTGCACAGAAAACTCGTCTCGGGAAAACTCGACCCCGGAAAACTCGTCCCCTTTCGCTAGGTAGGAAAACTGGTCCCTTATTGAATAAATATCAATTGAAAACACATTTTATGATCATTCTTGAAGGAGATATTGTTTTTTTTTTAAATAGACTATAGCATCCCCATAATATTACAAAAACATATTTTTACTTGTTTAATGTTTTTTTTTTAAAATAAAATCGATTTTCTAAGTGTCCGTTTTCTACCTAACTGGCTAAGTTCTTAGTGGTTTCACTTATTTTAAAGCGTTTATGTTCATACAAAGTTCATTACAATTTTTTTTTTGTTGTTGTTATTTTTACGATGTTTTTTTGAGTCATAAAAACAATAATAAAAAGCAAAACCAAAAAATTAAAAAACGGAGCGATTCGATTTTTGTTACTTTTTGTTTTGGATTTTAATTATAGTTTTTTTTTTTGTTATGTTTTTGTTTTCTCTCATACCAAATACACTCATACGTTATTAAATTAACTAATAAATTAAAAGCGAAATATTTTTTGGCGCGAGAGATGCCATGTGCTAACAATCTCTCGTTAACTCATTTTTAATTTTTTTAATTTTTACTTCAAAATTCTTAAATCAATCATTAAGAGAAAAAGTATTCACTAAATAAATTTATTATCAATTTTATTGAAAACTCCGCTATCGTTTATCAAGAATCTTTTTAATTTCATTTTTTGTTGGTTGTTTTTCGGAGGGAGATATAGTTTTTACCCCCCCCCAATTATATTTTAAAAAATATTAAAATGTATTATTTTCTTTTTAAAACCAAATCTCCCTCAGTAATTTCTTTAATTTTCTATTGTTTAGCGATTACCAAGAATATGTGATATATACCGGACATTATTTCTCGATCTCACGTAACACTCGACATGTTTTTTGTTTGTTTTCTGTGGGTTTTTTTCTTTACCGAATAAACGATTCCAAATAAATTAAACATCAAACAACAGTCGGCGAGGTAGAAAAATCGATTTTACCCTTTTATAAACAACAGTAAATAAGTAAATTCTTTTTATATTAATATAAAAAAAATATGCGGTCTAGTTTATGAACATAATAAACACTTTAAAATAAGTGAAGCCACTAAGAACTTAGCCAGTTAGATAAAAAACGGACACTTAGAAAAGCGATTTTATTTAAAAAAAAAACAAACAAAAAAAACCTTGAACAAGTAAAAATATTTGTAAAAAATATTATGGGGGGCTATAGTCTATTTAAAAAAAAAACAATATCTCCTTCAAGAACGATCATAAAATGTGTTTTCAATCGATATAAATTCAATAAGGGGCCAGTTTTCCTAAATTCCTATTTTGGACCTTCACTTAAATAGCGATTTAATGAAAGAAAAATTAATGGTCTTGTATCTTTTTTAATAATTTGTTTTAAAATAAGGAAAAAAAATATTTGATACCGCTATTGTAAGAATCATGCTGAAAGTCATTCTTAATATGGTTTAATATGGTTTTAACTATTCTGAAACTTCACCTAACAATGTAATAAAAATAATGGAAAAATTCTTTAGTTAAATAAAATATACTGAAAATTTTTAAATAGGAAATAAATATTTCGGTTTGTATTACTGTACACATAGATTCGAAAAAGTTGTCAAAAACAAATATATAACAAATAAATGTTATCAAAGGCAAGATAAGTTACTTTTCTACCAAGCTGGATATATTTTTTTGTGTTTTTATTTAATGTAACATGTTTATTCAGCTCGAAAAACATGCAGTGTTTACCGATGTATTCGAAAATTCAAGATGGCGTCTCACACCCTCTTTAACACCGTAAGTTTGGAAAAAGGTGTTATAAATAAAAAAAAAAACTATGCAAAATACTAATAAAAACTCGCCGAATCTATGTCACAGTAACATGTATTGAGCGAGTTTTTAACAGTATTTTATCCGGTTTTTTTATTTATAACATCTTTTCCCAAACTTACCGTGTTAAAGAGAGAATCAGACTCCATCTTGAATGTTCCAATACATCGGTAAACACTGTATGGTTTTTGAGCTGAATAAACATGTTACATTGAATAAAAACACGAAAAATATATCCAGTTAGGTAGAAAAGTAACTTATCTTGCCTTTGATAACATTTATTTGTTATATATTTGTTTTTTGACAACTTTTTCGAATCTATGTGTACATACAAACCCAAATATCTATTTAAATAAATTTAATCGTAAGTAATGAAACAAATATTTAAAAAAATTGTTGTGTTCATTTTTTATAGTATTTAAAAATGTATGCCCTTCGGTGGGCATTAGAAGATGACTGCATGTAAAAGCAAAATAAAACGAACATACGTAATAACTATGTAAACAACGTGAAGCTGTATAAATGTTACAAAATTACTCGATTCAGCATTAAAAACACGAAAAAGGATTGATATGCCGTAAAACAAAAACAAAACAGAACAAGACGTAAAATGTTTTGACTCTGTGTTACTGTTACTCAGTGTATTTGCCAATGGTGACTGGTGATTTATTCTTGACTTTTGTAACATTTATTTCTAAACATATTTTTTTTATGTAAGGCTCACTCAAAAGTAAATAAAAATAATAAAAAAGATAAAATGGCACAATAAAAAAAACGAACTCGTAGCGTTAAATGTAAAAAATATATTTATTATTGAATACAAAAAAAACATAAGCGTTCCAGAAGACATCGTTAAAAATGTAAGTAAAATACTATACTATATTTAAACTGATAAAGATTGAACAATAAAGGGAGATCATTCACATTAATTTATGTTTGCGATGATGATGACACGTTTCATTAATTAATGTTTGCGATGATGATGACGTGACACCGTACGTACAAGGAAATTAATATATAGATATTATATTGCATATTTTTCTTTAGATTAGATTAGATTAGATTTTTAATTAACAGAACGTCCGAACATTTTCGCCAAATGGAAATAAAACAGATTGCAAGAAAATTAAGCAGAGATAATCCTGAAGTTCAACTAAACACACATGCGCGCACACACAAACACACACAAACAAACACACACACGCACACACACACACACACACACATATATATATATACTAGCATAGAATCCCAGCGTTGCCCGGGTGTTCTGAGGTGTGTGTTGAGAAAAAAAGTGGTAGTAGGACGGTAGGATCGAACCCGTAACGCGTATTATTATAAAAGCTAATAGCTTTTCTTTGTTCGTTTTGTAGGAATACAATATATATATATATATATATATATATATATATATATATATATATATATATATATATATATATATATATATATATATATATATATATATATATATATATATATATATATATATATATATATAATTTTTTTAATGTTTTATTTCTATACTTTGTGGACCAGCCAGATCAAACATATCCATTCCATTTTTCTTTAAATTCCTCCTCTTTATCCTGTTATGTCTTGACGTTCTCTTTGACCCTATCAAAATGCCCCTTAATCTACCGCCCCTCCCGTTTATATTTAACATTTTATTTTTATAAATTAAAAATATATATATATATATATATATATATATATATATATATATATATATATATATATATATATATATATATATATATATAGTCCGTTTCTTCCATTTGAATGTGTGTGTGTGTCTGGTCACGAATAGGCTCCTCTATGGTTGACTATTTTAAGAAAACTGATTACATACAATGATAGAAGATGTATCAATACACAGAAAATGGGTATGTTTGATCTGGCAGATCAGTGGTTCATTAAAATTGTAGGGGCTGCGTTCGCGCCTGGTCCGCGAAGTTTGGAAATAAAAATTAAAAAAAACAAAAAAACTTTACATGTGTTTTTGATATAAATGTATATAAGAATATTTTGATAAGTATGTTTTAACTTAAATAGGGATGGTATTATAAAATTGTGGGGGTCTTCGTTCGCGCCTATCTTCCATAGAATGGAAATAGGCATAAACTTTAATAATGGCTTTCCATATCTATCTGTGTAAGTATATTTTGATAATCATGGTTCAGTTTTAAGAAATATGGTATGATAAAATTGAAATATTGTATGATTAAAATGGAAATATATCACAAAGTTTAACAAGGGTTTTTTTTTTAATATAGATCCACAGAATATTGTGATAAGTGTTTCGGTGTGAACAGGTATGGTATAATACATTTTGGGGGTTATCTATTTTATTTTTACTTTCATCATACTTTGCTTTGGTTTTGATACCTACGAATTAGAAGCTATCTCTTTACAACTGTTCCTGTTCATAACCTATCACACTTTCATAAATCAGAGTCAATTTTCTGTAGGCTGTTTTTAAACCCTGTCAACGACGGCCACTTTTGCTATATATATATATATATATATATATATATATATATATATATATATATGTATATGTGTATATATATATATGTATATATATGTGTGTGTGTATGTATATATATATATATATATATATATATATATATTTGTATATATATATATATTACCGTTTTTTCATATTGCCCCTAAACATTTTCCTATATGCCTAATACAGTGTTGGTGCTTATTTAGATAATACTGTATTCTGTGCACGTACAGGATCGGATAGAAAGATAAGCGACACATGAAACTTAAATAGCATTCGACGTAAGACACTTCAACTACTTAAAGATTATCATAACCATAATAAATTTAAAGGAATTGTATTCAAGTAGACATTTGATTATTAATTTTATTGGATTACCGTTTTTTGCTGTGATTCTAAAATTAGAAAATTTTCAAAGATCGAAAACTATTAAGATTTCGAGAATTTTTCAATTGCAATATATTTAAATTTTTAAAATTTCATAACAAACGGGATAGAAAAATAGGAGTGTGTTCAAATTCAATCGCGTACGCTTAAAAAATTATAACTAATGAATGACAACGTAAAGAAAATTTAACTGGGTAATTCCACATTTATATTTACTCTGAAAATGACATGACGTAGAGGATTGTGTCAGAAAGGATATGCGTCTCTCCTTTTCTTACCTCATTAATTATTTTAAATAAATGTTTCTAATGTTAGAATTTCCATTTATATTAAAGCGGGCCCCAGATGCCAAAGCTCACTCTTCCTTCACCGCTGGCAAAAATACATTTGGATGTTTTAATGGTTTAACTGCCAGATTAATGGCTCCTCAAACAGTTAATTAAAAACTTTAAAGCTTTATTTTGCTAAGACACTTGTATATATATATATATATATATATATATATATATATATATATATATATATATATATATATATATATATATATATATATAATAGACCAATAGGGGTACGAAATTAAGTCACAAAACTATATATTGGTGGATATAGATTGGTTCATTTATTGAGTAATGGAATACTTGCAAGTATTTGGGGGAAAGGAGGGACTCTTTATTCCAAGACATTTCGAAGCCTTATGCGTCTCATCAGAAGTGTAGAGAATGTGCTAAGTATCATGGTTAAGATGCGGCGTCTAGCATCGGTTTCATTAGAAGCGAAAAGGACTAAGTGAAATTATAGAATGTTGGGGGAGCGTTATTGAATTATAAATAAAGCAGAAGCTTGTTATATGTAGTATGATGTAAAAAGTGTACATGGTATTTACCATAGTGTTGAGTTTATTTTAAAATTCAAGGGATATGCGTTTTAGGTTTAAATTGGGGGTATATTGTGGCTGCGTTGTAATTCTTTTTAACAGTTTGTGAGGTGTCTATTATCTATGGAGTGGTATTTTTGACCGATGCAATCGATACGGCAAATACCAACTATAAAATCGCGTATAATTTTATGAGGGGTAGTTGCAAGGCTATAACATTGATGTTCAGAGCTCGGTATATGTTAGGTACTATGCGGCAATATTTCTAAGTTCCTTCTGTTATATTATATGTAGTGTGGTTATAAGGCGGCGGTAGGGGGATAGTATGGCAATGTCTTTGAGTGTGTTTAACTTGATAAAAAAGGCGTTTGGATACAGATAATTGGCGTGGTGGAAGATTAAGGGGAAATTTACTGTTTATAAAAATGGTAATAATGCCAATAATAATAATAATAGGGTGATTATATTAATGGCATAATAATAATAATAATAATAATAATAATAATAATAATAATAATAATAATAATAATAATAAACGCTACGCTAGACGCCGCATCTCAATCATTCTACCTAGCATCTCCTCTACTCTTCTGATGAGAAGCATTAGGCTTCGAAATATCTTGGATCCCCTAAATAATTGCTGGTATTCCATTACTCAAAAAATAAACTAATCTATATCCACCAATATATAGTTTTGTGACGTTATTTCATACTCCTGTTGTCCTATTTCATAGACACCGATGATAATTGTTGAGCTTGGCATTATCCAGATTAGTCTACTCTGGTGGAATTGAACTCTCTCTGCTCCTCTAAAGCATTAATCTCTCTCTCTCTCTCTCTCTCTCTCTATCTCTCTCTCTATCTATATATCTATCTATCTATCTATATATATATATATTTATATATATATATATATATATATATATATATGTATATATGATTAGTTTTATTTTGGAAAAAGAATTCCAGCAGAGTGCTCAATTAAAAGGAACATCCAAATTTTAAGAGCGTATTTATATTTTGTGTACAGAAAGTTTTTAGTTGAGACAGATCATTGGTACCGTCGGTTTCAAGCCCGATAATAAGGCCTGTTTAAGGTATCCTTATCAAGCTCTCTTCGGCCAATATTCGTCTGAATTTAAATAATTCAAAGTTTAAAATAAGGTATTACATCATCCGATAAAAAGGGGGGGTTAATAAAACGAGATTTAAACGTCAATTCGCGAGGTATATATACTGCACACTTCCGGTTATAAGATAGACGAATATTGGCTTAAGAGAGCTTGATAAGGATACCGTAAACGGGTCTTATTATCGGTCTTGAAACCGACGGTACCAATTATCTGTCTCAACTAACAACTTTCTGTTCGCAATATATATATATATATATATATATATATATATATATATATAGAGAGAGAGAGAGAGAGAGAGATAGATAGATATATATGTATATATATATATATATATATATTCATATATATACATGCGTGGGTGTATCTGTGTGTGTCTCTGTATGTCTGTGTGTCTCTGTGTGTATGCGTGTGTCTATGTGTCTGTGTGTATGCGTATGCAACGTTGACGCTTTTGGATCGTCCGAAAACCCTGTATTGATTAATATCTTCGCCCGAAATTTCTGTTTATTAGTTATTAATTCTCTTCATTCTCGCTGCAATTGTTTGGTGTCTGCAATAAGAATATTGAACACATGGACTCAAGAATTGCTGTTTGATCCGTAAAAATTGTTACTTCCTGCCCTTGTTTTATTGCTATAGTATGAATGTGTTCAAATACAAGGATAAATATGATATGATCAATTTATTATACATATATCTTCTCTTCTCTATATAAATAAAATGAACTCATTTTTCCCGTCTGATTTTGACATTAATAGGATTAAAAATCAAGATATTTCATGCAAATATAACATGCACAAACGGCGGAACTATATCTGAGGTGTCATAGGCTTATTTTTTCTAAAATTCCTTGATAATCTTAGATTTCTATACTTTTTCTGCTGAGAAGTAACGGCCAAAATCGGTTAAGATCAATGGAAGTGGTAAAATATTTTCTCTCTAATAAATTCCTCCTCCCCCTGCCACCACTTAAAACCGTTTGGGGGTCGTTCACAAGGAACAGTTGAGAAGAGAACACCGGTTTGGCTTCGTAGTTCTTTCATGTGAAGTTATTTAAAATCACTGAACTAAGCTGCAGTGCTCTGTGGCGTAGTGGTTAGCGTGCTGGACAATTCACATTTTATTTTCACGTTCGCGCCGACCTACCGTAGTCGTTTTTTTTTTGTTTTTTTTTCCTAAACAACTGGAATGGACTTTTCTTTGTGGCCGAACTGTTAACGTTGCAGATGTTTTTTTTTGTTTTTTGTTCACACTTTATTTTCCTACTTTTACTCATGACTCCGGGTTTGATCCTTCCTACTTACCTACCATAACATTTTTTAAAACTCCCCTCACGTCCCGGAAACAAACACTCGGGCAACGCCGGGTACCCCCGCTAGTATATATATATATATATATATATATATATATATATATATGTATATATATATATATATAGATGGATAGATAGATAATTCGCGACAATGTATTATTTGACAAGAAATACATTTTGAAGCTTGAATTTTCATTTTTTCGAAGAGTTTAAATATAGCCATTATTTTCAGAGGAAAGTTATTCGCAAAATAATATACATTGGTAAGCGATAATTTTGTTGCTTTGCAAGCAAGATTTAAAGTACATATTATTAGACAATTCGTACTGGTATATCTGTCGCTAACAATGTGAATATGAATTATAGATGTATATAGTGTAGATGTATATAGTGTATGTTAATATGATATTCAAAACGAAAACCCGATTTATTTCATAAACTTTTAAAAATGTGGTAATTTAAATGTAAAATTGATTAGTAATATGGAAATAAAAATAATATAATAGTAATAGTAAGATTCCATATGGTTTATCGATAAATATCAACGAAGTACGTTTTTGCATATATATATATATATATATATATATATATATATATATATATATATATATATATATATATATATATAGGCAGTATGACGGGCAATCATGTAACCTTTATCTATTGCCGTGCACACAACCTCATGAGTGTTGGTTAGTGGAATCATTGACATTTTTCAGGGAGAAAGATAGAAGACCAAAGTCATTAATACGATAATGGAGGAGAATTGCTTGTATTTCAAAGTGGAGATAGGATGTATATAACATGGTTACTGAGTTTGCAATGGTAGGATATAGGATATGTGTTCAAAATATCGGTAAATATGTATGCTATCGGAAAGAATATGGGAGAAAAATTGAAGATAGCTTCTCTAATAATAATATAGAGTTGGAAGGGTATAGCTAAATACTGTTCTTTCTTAAAATGGGAGACTTATGCTAGGACCCATATATGAGACGGTGTATTCGAGTTACAACGTATTAAGAATAACTTATAGAATAGTACAAGAATAAAAATAAAAAAAATAATATCATAGAAAAATAAAAATAGGATTATATTTTATTGTTTCATTTATTTTAATATGTTTTATGTTTTATCTTTTATTTTTATTCATTTTCGTAAGTTTCATATTCACAAGTTTTTAAGATGAGATTAAATAATACACATATAATATTCATGTATTTAGGCGATGTTCAATGGTTTTAAAATTATATAGTCACACTAAAAATCTAAAAGTATATGAAATAAATATCAATAGTGTCATGGTAACTATGAAAGGAATCGCAAGCAGATTTATAATTGCTGGCAATGGACAATACATGCTTTGAAGTGCAAGTCTACGGTAGTGTATGTTTCTGCAGTACTGTCACTTAAAAGCTGTCTTATTTCGGCAATGGAATTATTAGATTGAGGCATAAAGGTAAATAAAACTCACTTACGTAAAAATGATTCTGTATTACATATATAATTACTTCAGATCCCATAATATATAGAGGAGAATACACCTAGCTTAAGTACACCTATCATTTACTTCAAGTGTGATGACATGCGAAGTCAATACTCACGTGGAATATCTGTATTTTACAATGATTTGCATTACTTTTCGCACAACTTTAAATATATGCATAATGTTTATTTATAGCTAGTAAAAAATATGGTACCGTAGCGATCACTTCTTACATAGTAAGAAAAATATGTTCATAACAATTTTCAAATATATTCATAGGTTACAAAATGTCTATTTAAATTAAGGGCTTTGCATAAAACCAACGTCATTCAGTGTGTACTAATTTTAAGAAGAATTAATATAGATTAAATCATTTACACCATGTATAGCTCAGCAAATCTAATCCGATTTGCTAGTATTATTTTGAAAAAAAAATATTATACATTAATATTTTGATTTAGATCGATGACAGAAGTCGTTTTGTCGGTGTATATAAACTTACTGATTTAATGTTATTGAAAATAACGTTTTCTTTTTCATCAGCGATTTAGATGAGTTTTTTTTTTCCTAAAAACCTTCGTTTGTCTGTAGAGACTAGACGATGTTAGAAACTCTTGATACACTGAAACAAATAATGCATTACAATTATATCTTAGGACATTATATACACACTTTTTGATATCATAATGGAATAATAATAGAGAAACATGGGACCATGGCGGGGAAAGGAAATGAACATACTAAGTCGTATTTAATTACATTCGAACTTAGAAATTAAGAAATCTCGATTACAAGTGCCAATGTTATTTTAACACCTGTTTTATTTTTTTGTTCGGATTTATTTTCCAATCATTTTTCTAATATATTTTATCGCGGTGGATGCAAACGGGGAAAGGAAAGTGCATTACTGATTAGTTCACGCTGAACAGTGGACTTATATTCCGTTCAATCATTCAGATTAATTTGTTTTTGTCCAGATCATAGTTTTGCGTCATTTTGGGCAACGAGACCTCTTGGCATAGTGGTAAACTTTTTTCTGAATAATCGTTGATGAATAATACCTATATTTGTCATCGCATCGAATAAATATACTTGACACATGATTGAAAATGAGAAAAGAATAATACATTTTTTGGCTGCAGTCTTTGTTGAAATACACTGCTTTATTATTATCCAGTTTATTATCATACATACTTTTTCAATTTTCTTTTTATCCTCATTATATATATATATATATATATATATATATATATATATATATATATATATATATATATGTGGGTGTGTGTGTGTGTGCATGTGTGAGTGTGTGTTTTATAATTAACTTTTTGTATAAGCACACAAGTATATATATACATATATGTGTGTTTATGTGTTTGTGTGTAGTGAGTGTGAGTGTGTGCATGTGTTTATATATGTGTGAGTATTTTTGTACATATACATATTCAGATATCCGCCATAAAAATAATAACAATAAATAATAATACTAATATATTGTTCTACTTTAATAATATATGTGCATCAAAATTATAAATTGATGAATAAATTATTTTCATAATAAATTTAGAAGAACACATTTGAACCATAAAAAAGACGCAAAATATAAATTTCCACCAACTCTTATACAATCTAAAGCGTGTAAATATCTTATGCGTAATAAACCTACGGCCAATGACCATTCAGTATAATCTCGTAATATTCAAATAGGTGAATGTGTTTCAAAATAATACATGCCTATTTTTTTATCGTCATTTATCAACATTTAATAGCACATGGCAGTCCGTTAAAGTGAATTAATTAATATACTCATATAAAATACAGCAGACTTCGTGGCCTCACATTGTAACCTGCGTTGGTAAACATCAAGGTTTTTCTAATTCGAATAAACAACCGACCCTCAACCAGACTCTATACGGCTAGCTAGATTAAAGTTCACCTTGCGGTGTCTGCTTAAATGTCACCTCACTAAGACTTCTCCCTATGCTGAATGATTAGCTACCTTTTACTTTTCATAAATTCTCTACTTGCTTCCTGACAGGTTAGTTCCTGCTTAGAGGTCTAATCTAAGACAACATCATATACAGAAAAAACAATCAATTCACATTAAAAGATTTTTAAAATGCATCTCTTCATAATATTGCAATAATAAAATTATTTACTAGTATGAAAACCTTTATAAGAAGACTCACATAAGTGTATACTATGAGGAGTCATTTAGTAAATTGATTAACAAATCGAATGTTGTTATGAAGAAGAAATGGGCGTTAGAAAAGTAATCGAAGAGAAACACTGAAATAAAAAAAAAACAGGAAAAATCTTTAAGTAAAATCGGAAAAAAATGGTTTGAAAAACAAACGACACGTAACAGCGGACCTGCCTTATAAACTCAGAAAACGAAAAGAAATATAAGAAACCACTATAGAAAAGGATGAAGTGATAGTAATAATAAATAAATGGATGGAGAAACAAAATTACGAAGAAAGGAAGAAATGAGACAGAAAATGAGTAGAAAAAAAACTGTAAGTTTGCCATATTTTTTTTATATTTAAATCTATGCTAGAAAGAAAAAACGGTTCCCATGTAGTTTTGTTACCGTGATTTGTCCGAACGTTTCCGGACAGATATCGAGAAGAACCAGGAGACGCCGAGTCGTTCATGAAATCGAATTTAACTTAGGCACTAAAAGAATTCAATTAATTTTTTTATTCGATTATTTTTTTATCGAAGTAAATACTATGATAAAGGGTTTTTTTTTGTAAAAAAACTCCCAAGTAATTAAAATAATGAATCTATAAACTTTGTTGAGGTACTACACACGCGATAACGAACGGCGTCGAGAGAATGTGAAGGAGAGCAAAGCAAATAAACAAAACCGAATAGGGAACTCTTAGAAAGCTGTCTGACAGAGTGCCTGTGTAGCCAAAAATCCAAATATCCTTTAGCCTGCATAATAACCCAGGTAGCTCAATATTACCATCAACTTCCGTCCACTTTTTCTACGCCGTCTTCTCTACCTTCGGGATTATCATCTGCAGCAAAAGAAAATTTTCCAATCACTCTCTTCTCAACATTAAAAATGCTCATTAAAAAATAAAAAGAGAACAAACAAAAAAACGTAAACATGACCACTAACAATCGGCAAAAAAAATTAATAACAAACAAAAAAATTCATAACAATGTCCCCCCAGAAAGAAACAACAATGCCGTCCAGACAAAAATAAATAAATAAAATAATAATTAAAAGCTTTCATAGAAAGACACATACAATATATTTTTATTCATATCTTGTTTAACTTCTTTGACTTATTTTTCGTTTTCTTATTAGAAGAAATGTTTAAGATTACTAGCAGTGTTTTAATTATCTTCCCCCAAGCTATATTAACAATTATTTTGCGTTATTTCGGTTTTGGTCTCCATCGAGTTTCTGTATCTTCATATCCCAACTCCTCCTAATATCTGCTCAGAAATACGCGTGAAAGTTCGGTAACAAATTTTTAATGTTATCTTTACAGTTTTCATTCATCAACTCAAATTTGAAATATACATCTGTAAAAGAAAAATAAATTTTCCTTGCTTCAATTTTTCAGTCTGTTTTGTAATTGTATTTATATAAAACAAAAAGAAAACAATTAAATAGAATAGAGTGGTAAAAACCAAGGATAATAAGCCCCAATAAATATGTTTATATCCTCACATTGCATAAAACGCTACACTCCATCGTACGTTTATCTTCAAAAGAAAATGTTCACTTTCAGAACATTTAAATGCAAATCACGCCAATTCACAAAAGAATGTACATTCGATATTATATCCATAGAATGAATGTTGTCTTTTTTCATTGAGGCAAAATATTCAGTGAAATTGTCAATATCGTTTTGTCTTCTAAGTTCGTTTTCAATTGACAAAACAGCCAGATCCGACACTTTTAACTCATGGGTGAGTGGAGATAATTTTTTTATAGGTTTCCTTTTGGAGAAACTTTTTTCACGCGTTGCAACAGAAATAAATATTGTCGGAAGTAATTTTTAAAACCGCAGAAGATAGCGCAATTATTCAACAACTTGATGATAAACTGTAAGGATTTCAATACACCACCAGTACTTACTGTCCTCCAAGTTTAATTCGGGTGCTTGTAGTTGTCGCCTTAAATGTGGAATTTCTAGATAAAGGTCTTCTTCAGATAGCTTATCATACCCAGCTTGGTAACAGACAACTTTATTGCTTCCTCGCTGGCACAAATAATACAATCTGGATAAACGGCAGAAAATCAACAACATCCCATTCACTGCCTGTACTCTGGTATCAATCTCGATATGGAAACGACAAAGACACTCTAACATTGCTTTCTTAGTCTCATGCTGTAATGGCAATTTAACATTTCTGGCCTTCTTTCCTGATATTCCGGTAATCTTATTCTCCTCGTTGTAGAGATATCAAGTTCTTCACATTTTGTTTAGTGCTTGCTGGACGCCAGTGTCAACATTATTCGTACGCTGCTCTTCCAAAAAGACCTTGAGGGGCCTTAGCTTGGAAGCAATCATGTCAGGAGTAAGACCTGTTGTTCAAATGTTCTTCTGAACTACGTTTACCTCTTGTAAAACATCACTCCAGAATAACAAGAAAGCAATCAAAGAAAAGTCGCATAACTGACAACAGCTTGCACGCAGCACCCCGTCTTGTTGCATTCGTCGACATCACACAGAGCTTAAATAGCTATCACAGTCTAGTTAAACCTCTGTCTAACCGACTTCACTGCATAAGCATGAGCACTCTAGCGAGTATTGCTTAATTTATTCGCTTTAAGATCTGTGTACTTTACTAATAGAAAACGAATGTTTCGCACAAATATTCAAAGAATGGTTAGCAAAAAAAAAACGGCCCATGGATTTATGTTCCTCTTTGTTTGTAGCGCACCCCCGTGGGTTCCGCTATGTTTGCAACATTATCGTACCCTTGACCGGACTGAATTTAATATCTAATCCCTTGTTTTCCAATTTCTCGAGAATATCGTAAGTCAATGCAGTAGCTAGTTTATATTTCAAGTGAAAAATCCCAAAAATGACTCCCACACTGTTGCATATTGATTTTTATTAGAGACGATGATATATTAAAACGTGTCATGTGTTATCTAGTGGGTGTTAGGGTTAGATACTGTTCTTTTAACAGACATATAATAAACGTATAAATCGTGTGCATGTTGTTTACCCAAGAGGACATTATATTGACGTGTAAAATAAGGCATGTTGTATCAGACTTATCACATGGGATATTTTTGCAGTTCATATATAAGAAGAATAGTATATGCTTCATACCATTTTCTTGAAGACTTCTTTTAACTTCCTGCTGCTCCGTGACGAACCATGAAGCGATCATCACCATCCAATTGAGACATCTGCTTATTTGTGAAACCATTAAAACAACTCTTTATATTTTTATAATATACATTTATTACAGGTGTCTCAAATGGTTTTCAAAGGATCTGCAGTTTGTCTACATTTTCTATTCTTACAGCTCGCTCTCTAGCTGTCTGTCCACCCCTGTCTAGACGTCTGTCCACTTTGGTGGTCAATCCTCAACCCTCGGAATCTCTCCAAAACTAACTACATCACGTGTTCTCTTACGTCACCTAATTACGTGTCTCAGACCAACCTAATGTCCACAGCTAGTTGTTTGTTTATTCAAAACCCCAAAACAATGTTTACATATATTTTCTATTTTCACATTCCTTTTGCGATTCGCACGTCAATCATTTCTTCCCTAATTTAATTGTGTATTCTTCTACTCATAATAAGTGATCCAGGGACCATCTGTCGCTCAAATCAGTTAATAAGAATACAATAACAACAATAATAATGTTTTGACCCTTGCCCCCGCTTGCCACAGTTAAACAAATACTACGCTATGATCACAGCATAAAGGGTCATAACATTACAACAACTCAACCGCTCCGTCGCTGATGTACACATATCTGATTACTGTTGATATTCAATCTGCATGCGAAATGTCTGGTGTACTATAAAGAAGTATATCAAAGTACTTTGCATTTTTGATGTCAGCACGAATTTTCCAACCACATAATCTTCCAAATGTCTCGTTCTGTATTTCGGGGGGACATGTATGAACATATTACCTTACATTCTGCGCTTTGGTGGGGTTACCTTTGATTAATGAGGACATATTCTCGCAATGTCCTCTAAATGGCAGATTCTGTCATGCAAGAAAAAGTATCACATCTACGAGTAAATCCCTGTGCAGAATGTCTCTGAACTTCCTGTTCTTTTTCTCCATCAGGGATATGTGCGCTGTATCGATAGTTTTTGCAGCTGGAGCCATAAAACCAACGTGTCACAATTCTCCCAGCACGACAAAAGATCCTTTGATTGAGGAATATAACCAGGTTGTGGAAATTGTTGCAATTCCCTTTTTAACTCTTACACATGGCCTTTTAACCGTCTTAAAAGCCCCTGTTTATTCTCTAATGACCTGATTTCCCTTTTTATATCAATGCTGACACTATCAGGCAAAGTAATTTGCCACAATGACACATCCTTGAATGTTGACAAATTACTGACGGTGCTGCCAGTCGAAGCTTCAAACTCTTCTTCTGTTCGCGCTGCAATGGATGTGCCATAATGTTCCTCGATATCAGTTTGTTCTGTGTCGATGTTTATGTAACAGTTTATTTGCCAACATTTAATGACACTCATTTAATTATTAACTGTGAAAAAATGAAATAAGAAAGAAAGGATTAAGTAGATTTATATATAGTCTTGGAAGTTTTAACCTTTAAAACTATACAAAAATAATTTTTATCATTCGTTAGAAAAACCATCTAGTCAGTAAGTCATTTATATATATATATATATATATATATATATATATATATATATATATATATATATATATAGGCTCTCCTAACCAGCTTTTGCAAACCTTACAACGGGTAGTAAAAAAGAGTGGAAAAAAAAACTTCTAGCAATTTCAAAGTATTGCCGTCAAATAATAGAAGGCATTAATAGAAATGAGTGAATTTAAAACCTTTTAAAGGCTACTTGCTTAAGAGGATACATAAAGCAGAACCTGTCCAGCTTTTTGATTTTATTGAAGCTGCACGAACGTCGGATGAAACACAGCTCGAAGGGCAATTTTCCAGTGATCCCGAGCATCCGAGAGCCCTTCCGACTACATAGTCTACCTTTCTCTCCTCACCCCTTATGGTCTCCAACTCTCTAACTGAGTCCATCACCGTGTGTGATCTGCTGTGATTATCATACAAATTAGCCTGATTAAATTCGAACCCTCGATTCCTATATTGAGAAATCTCCTTTGTTTATGACGCCAAAAGTGTGGTCCCCAACGTGACTACTTTCATTCTAAATTCTAATCTTACCTATTTTTAAACAATATTTTTTAACTCGCATTGTCCATTGTTTTAACTAATATATTTAATAACTTTTCCCTACATACATAATATTTCTAATAGAATTAACAACTGACTGGATTCCTTAGATTTCAATTATCCATTATATTAAACACTTTCCTACAGTGTTCGGTTCTAGTCTTTTCCTAATATCATTTTCACTTATCTAGTCTGTCTTCTTACTTACATGTAAAAGTACTATCAAAAACTTCAAAAATATAGGTTAACATTTTTCAATAAAAATCGTAAAAAGAGATTCTTTACTACCGAATTAATGTTTTTAAGAGGTCGTAACATTTTAGAAAAAAAAGTGCAAAAATTAAAAACTTTAAAATTACATAATATATGATTAATAAATTATATTTCCGACTATTTTCGAACCTTGGCTTGGCTGAAAATTTTGGGGTTTGGTGAAATTTTGTCACCCCTGCGCAACACCCCAGTTACGCCACTGATACGAATAAGGCGATACGCTTAAATATTTTTAAACGATATTAATAGATATTTTAGAGAAATACACCAATTGCCTTTCAGTAATTAGATACGTGTTTTAATCGGAAACGTCTGCAGTTGTGGCAAAAGTCTGTTTACACTCGAATACAACGTTAAATCACTGGCCAAATTAGAAATATGGATCGGAAGAGAAAAACACATTAAGTCTTGCTATATATATATATATATATATATATATATATATATATATATATATATATATATATATATGTATGTATGTGTATATATATATATATATATATATATATATATATATATATGTATATATATGTATGTGTGTGTGGTTTTGTGTGTAGGTGTGGGTGTGTGGGTGTGACAATAAAGGGAATTATATTTCGAAAGGATAAAGAGAGATGAAAAGAGAACAAATACAGTTACATGCTGATCATCATTTCAAGACTATCGGGATGGTTATATGCACCTGATGAAACCTTTGGGCCGTCAGGCGTCGAACTCAGACAGTTATAATATTCTTGGCATGTTCGAGTCCTCGCATCTAAGTTGCGATTTGAGCTGTCGGCTTCGGTTCGGTACGGTCTTTCCTTTTTAAAACAAAAATATCTTAGCAAGAGTAAACGTTCTCTCTGAAATAGAACTGTTATACGATTTCGATGAGGAATAGTTATTTGTCCCAAATTCTCTGATGTGTTGAGTACCACTTGAAGAAGGGATCCAAAATAGACGCTTTATTACATCTCGCTCGTTCTTACGTCAGCGTTATATTGTCGAGTTTTTCTGTTCGTTTTTCATCTTGGTTCTCGTCGGATGATTTTTGCCAGCGCAAGACAATTCATACAAAGGTAGGTGGGGTGAGTTAAGAGAAATTCCACTTATCAAAACCAATAAAAATTCCGTCACATCTCTAGTCCCTAAACATTGGTCAATCCCAATTGAAGAAAATAAAATACTACTAAAAGTCAATTCATAATAAAATGATACGAAAGGAGATGAAGAAAAAATGGTCAATGCTTCACTTGTGATGATGATCGCAAATATGTTTGGGTCAATGTATGTGACCTATGTTCGATCCGCGAATGGCGCTTCGGGTAGATTTCTAATTATCGGTTCGTCTCCAGTCATTTGCTTCTAAACCCAGACACACATTTTCAGTTTCAGCACTTCCGTCGCCATAAATACAATCGAAAAAAAATCATTGTCACTCTAATTATCTTTTCAGATAATTATAGGTTAGTCGTTTGATACCTTTCTCGCTCAAGTGTTCCAGTCGAAATTGTAATTCGTTTAATTTATCGTCTCTGCTCTTTTCAGGAGAACTGGCAATGTCCGCTTCAGGAACGAGAACTCCCTTACATTGATTTTGGAAATTTTATCAGGTCTAGTGGAAATTGATCTCATTTGGTGTTCTTTTACCACATACCTATCTTCTGTCTGATAATAAGGGGGTAAGGCGACGGCCTTTCTGTACGCCCTAAACCACTTCCCCAATTCAATAATTTTCAGGGATTTAGTGTGCATTATGCTGTTAGAGAGCTTATCATCGCACAACTTTGGATGCCGCTATTGATTGGCAATCGCCCAGATACTGTCAGAAATTCGCTCTGCTATAGTCAATAGCGAATTCGTGACCATTTCAACCTTGCCTAAACTTTTCACTCTCTACCTAGTTCCCTCGGAATAAATATATTCCGTAGAATCTTCGATCAACCGTCACTCAAATCCGTCTTCCCGACAAATAAATTACCAAGATGCTGAGCTGACATTCTCTGCCTTCTGTCACGTGGGCAGCATATATATGGTTCGGGCCATCTACTCGACCAAATATTTGGTATCGACTTTATCACTTGCAACTGCTTCCAGACGGGGTTGTAAACGAGAGGAAAGAACAAGTAGGGACACTATTGGTTGACTAGCAGAGGTATTGACAACACATCATACTATTTATTTTCCTCCAGTAAAGTGCCACACCTAAACATATTTAAATATTTCTACAATAATCTCTTAGAGTGCAAGGACAACGTAAGACAATCTTCGTCATATATCTATTAAATCTTTCTTTAACATCCAAGGACTGATTACACTGGAAGCCAAATGTCATTTAATTTCATTTTTATATGATCAGTGACGGTTTATCACAGATTGTCCAGTTTGAGACCATCGTCTTTAGACATTTAATAGTCGAAAATATCTCCGCTAAACGATGTCTCTCCATTCCATTCTTTGAGTCATGTTCATTATTCCTTTCTTGAAATTCAACGGCTAGTTGATCAAACATATTATATGATCCTGATTTTCAGCTTATTCTCTCCTGGTAATTATCAGAATTGTGAGGTGCTCACCCGTCATCTGCATTGACGTTTATTGGTGATCTTTTCCTGATCAATCTCATATAGTCTTCGTCTACTACCCCAAAAAGTGTCTCTACGATCTTACCGAGTATAGGTAATACAATTTCTTAGGTATTGAACTAAACTAGTTCAGTTCCCTTTGATATAAACCTTCCTCCCTCCATCGGGAACGTAACAACCGAGTATTTCATTGTAGGGGCGTAAATATTGCTTTACCTCCTTATAATATTTAAATGTCCGCTGTCTTGCTTGACCAATTCAAGTATTCCATTTTCACGATTCTCTTATACTTTCGCACACAACCTACACTTTTTTTAAGGATGACACCCTTTCCAATTCTCAGCGCCTCAGCCATCAGCCATAGCTTTAGCAGGAAAATTGTTATTTTTAACAACATATTCTGCAAGGTAATATATTTACCACTTGAAAGTAATAGTCTATCTGTCTCTCCTTTCTTTCTTCTTGTTGATAATTCCCTAAGTACTTTGTTTCGAGGTTGATGTTTGATTTTTGGTTAAATAATAATAGAAAATATACAACTGCCCTTTTAAATATATCTCAAATTGCCTTTTATTCAAACTGTTATAACTGTTAGCGGTAGAGTAATGGCTTAAAATTACTCGAAAAATAAGATAGTAGAAGATGCACTTGGCCTTGCCCGGTATAAACGTGATGTGTAAGTCCTTAACATTTGAGGGAAACGACAACAAGAACTAAGACACTATCGGCGCCTTCATATCTTCTTGCAGTCTCTCTTCAAATACCCGCTTTGCCAATCGGTCTCAATTAACCCTACTTCTTTAGATATTCCTTCATCTCATTTGTTTCAATTACTCTTCCCCAACATACGACGTAACGTACTTAACAAAAAAAAAAAAAAAAACACTTACTAAAGACCGTCACTGCGAAAAGGTCACATGCGTGTCTTCTAGTCGTTCGGTTTCAGTACCTCTTGTATAGACCTTAGTTTTCTCCTCCACCAGTCAACACCAGCCTCTAACTTCGTGATCATTCAGACTGCTGCTGCGTTGTTAATAACTCTGCGTGTTTCTTGGTCTCACTGCAACCAATACAAACCTGACATAAACTGCGTACATATTATTTGTTGTCAGCTTTAATAATACATTATTAACGCCTTAAACAAAAAATGTACGCATTGAATCAATGTATATGTAAGAACTTATAAGTGCCTCAATCAAAAAAAAGTGCATATAACGTCGATATGATTGTCGATGAATATACGTTAAGACACAAGCGAGGTACGATTTATTGATAATTGAAAGCTGCCTCAGAATCCATGACAGATACTTTACACAGAAGTCGACTTCTTATATTACTTTCTTAGTGCAGTGCAAAAGTACTGATATTTTCTTATTGCAAGGAAGCGGTAAAGGGCATGGTAATCTATTTGAAGAAAGCTGATATCAAATATAAAAATATTGTTCTCCGAAATTTCCGAGTATTTTCAATGCATTGAATTAGTGCGGAAAATGAGAAAAAAAAGGTGTGAGCTCTTTAATTCCAATTGGCTTGTCCTTCTTTCGAGTTAGCTTAGTAATTAAAAATCAACATGGACTATTTAATCTAGTGGAAAAGCGAAAAAAAAAACTCTTGAGCCTGCGGCATGGATATGAATGTGGAATAGGGAAAGTAATTATTGCCAAACTATTAGAAACTCCAAAGCATAATCATTAAATGCAGGAAACCAAACGCCTTAAATAATTCTAAATACATCGGGATTTTTGTAACGGATGAGGGATTTAATCATGAATATCTTATTGGGTAACACTCATTAAAATCACATTTGGCGACGTTAGGATAACTATAGAAAGGGAGAGGATGGCAGAAATGGAGCGATTAATATACGTTAATTCTTTTGTACCCTCTGAAATCAGGATAATAAAAATAAAAATCTATATTTAATATTTTAGAAGGAATCCATACATTTTCGGTCAAACTAAAAATAATTAGTAAATAAATAAAAACTTCATATGTTTGGTATTTTAAAGCTCTATATGTAACCATGTAATTTATAACCTATGAGATGACTTTTGCAAATCTCACTCTCAAAATAACAAATTCCTATCGAGAAACTCGGTCCTTTTGTTGCTAGAACTTTTGCATGACTATATATTTACACACACACACACACACACACACACACATATATATATATATGCATACATATATCATTATTATAGTAAATAATTTTGTCAGACCCTAAAAGAAAATCACTTCTTATCGTAAAACACTTTCAGTTGAAATAAAGACGTTCAATTTAGCTCTTATGCGCAGATCATCATATAATGATTAGATTACTCTGACAGACGTTAAAAAGCATTTAAATAAATGTTTAAATTTCACCAAGATTTCTCGAGGTAAAAGGTAGCCGAATGGAGCATGTCCTTGCTAATGAAGCCAGAGATGGCTTCTGTTGCCGTTTTTAAATCTATCAACTAGTGTCAGTCGTGACACCCTGCATTGATGATTCCCGGAAGGATTAAACACTAGTTTATGTAGGTATTTAATAATTGTTATAATAAATAATTATATATATATATATATATATATATATATATATATATATATATATATATATATATATATATATGACTCATTATTAAAATGTATGCTGACCATCAAATTTTTTATTTTACTATGTAAGAAGCGCTTCAAAATTCATACATATTAAGAAATTAGGATAATTCTCCAAAGATTTTTACATATGTATTGCTACGGTGCGTTTCAGCAGTAAAACCTCTCATTTTTCCACACTACTGTATCAAAAGCGATTGCATATTACATTATTATGACTTAAATTTTGTCTTATATGATCTGCAATTTTCATCTCTTATTGCGGATATTCATGTTGTGAGACTCAGGGAAAGCAAACCCATGTCAATGACGTGCAGCAAATTCAGCGACTCAGTAAGAAATTCGTCACAAAATTAAATTGAAAATGATCATAATTGTTGAAAATTTTAATTCTATTGCACAAGCATGTATTGTGGAAAATAAAATATAGTCCATATAAATAGTGATGCTTTTTGATTTGTATCACGTTAATATTTTGAGCTGAAAACCTATTACAAAGGTACTCTTGAATTGCACCTTTAATTAATTTAGCATATCATCTTGTGTGAAATGGATCGTCCAAAACGTCATACATTTTTAGAAAACATTCAAAAATATCGTCTACAAGACTTTGCCAACAATCTAAGATCCTAAATAAGCAATGGATTTTTGTTGAAATACAGAGCGAGTACCACTTCCACTTATTTGCCCATGTTAAAGTAATTGCCCTCATCACATATGCATACGTGCGTAAGTAGGCAGATGACTACATTTATCAATGACATTGTAATAAGTACACCTTTAATTCTATAAGGAAAGAAAAACAAATTGTTGTGAAAATAAAGCTTGTCTTCTAATAATTGTAAGATTGTGCGTTACTTATCTACTTGGCCTTTTGGTCAAGATCAAAGTGTATTATCTGTTCTTCAGATGCTGCACTTCCATTCCTTGTTCTCTTTCGGTGGAGGATTAGTCCTTCACGACTGAGACAATTTTTTTGTACCTTTTCCGCACGTTAAAAAACGCCCCTCGTGTCTAAATTTGTCCCGTGGGGAGGCATAGTAAATAGGTACTTATCTACAATATTATGTTCCTGGTTATTTGCTCACAAATATTTCTTCTGTATAGTTTATGTCACCATATTGACTTGTCCTAAAATCCTAAAGGTATTGCAATAAATTTTGAACCTGAAAGCAACGTGTTAAACCTGACATTTAACGATGTATACTGCTGGCATTCATTGAGGAACTCTTTCATAATATACAAATCTCAAACTCCCAGTGAAGGAAACAAATAGCAAAACTCACCCACTTCGATCGCATGTTTTAACTCTTTTCGTTTTCGATTCTCTCTCGAAATACTACAAATATTATTCAGGATATATTTCGAAGAGATATATGTAGGTGTACAGCTGTTAATGTTTGTTTTCGAGCTCGATATCCACAACGAGAAAAGTCAATATTGTGTTATATTTTGAAGTTATAGAGATTAAAATAAACTAAAAGCAGACATGTAAATTAAATGTGAACTTGTACATGAGTTAAGGTAGATTACTGTTTAATTGTAGGTGTACTTGAGATGCGTTTTAATATGTTAACATTTTGTCGCTGATAATCTGAAATCGTGTAGGATGTTCTGCGCTTTACCTGTTTTCAGTTATTAAATTTAATTTTATGAAAGTGAATATAACCAATGAACACTAATGTTTTGCATTTGGTTTGGCACAATGTTACTAATGGATTTTGCATTCAATTTTAGCAACTTTGTCATTACGCTGTTATATCGCATTTTGACATAAATTGTCGAAATCCTACCAACTACTTGCTAGACTAAGGCTTTCTCTCTTAAAAAAAATTGATTATTTGGCTAATAACCTATTCGAGGTTAATTGACCGGCAAATTCGTTTCCATGTAAGACAGTCTACCCAACGAAGATCGAATGTAATCAAAAGTTGAAAAATTTACCCGAGCGACAAAAATTTCAGAAAACATTACGGCCATTTAATCGTCCATAGGGGCACGGAAAAATAGTCTTTTCTCGTACTGAGTAATTAACACGTTAACTTATTTGATATTTAAATACACTTAAAATATTTCGCATAGAAATTTAACAATGCTATTTGCTTTAATACACTAGGAATTAAGTTTTCATTCATGCAAAGCATTTAAATTTTAAAGAATTACAAATGGAATTACGCAGACACACATACACATATATGTACGTGTGTGTGTAATTCCATTTGTAATTCCTTAACATACACACACGCATATATATATATATATATATATATATATATATATATGATGATTGCAAGGTCTTGTAAGACGAGTGCCACTTCCTCAGACATTTAAAATCCATGAGCCCAAATACCTGAGGGAGTATCTATACAAAGATGATGTTACAGAGTCTTAGCTTTGTACGACAGCTAAGTCTCTCTCTCGGTTCAAAATGCTGAGATCCAGCAACAAGCAAGAGCAAGATAGCCAGCAACAAATTAAACTGCAGACCAGCTTAATGCGGGTACTGGTCTTCCGCTTTATGGTTTTTTAAATCAGAGATTTGCTTCTCCTAGAAAGGTTGCCTTCACCACGGCTTATGGGAGCCCTCTCCACCCCAATACACATACACACACACACACACACACAAATATACACGGTGCTAGTTGGCCGTTGACCCAGAAAAAGAGTTCATTCGCCCTTTCGAAGGTCTTGTTTTGAATCCTTCAGGGAGACTAGCCTCCCTCCTCACCAAACAAGTCTGGTGGGGGAACCAGTTTAGTCGCCGGTAACCCGACCATGAGGCAGGTAGTACTGGGTTACATGGTACCAGTAGCATATGACATGACCTGACATAATATATATATACATATATGGGTGTGTTTGACATAATATATATACATATATGGGTGTGTTTGCATGTATTAATGTGTGTGTAATTGTTTTATTTTAATTATCCCTGCAGATTTAAAAACAAATGTGATGACGTTCCAGGTCAGTAGAGATAGAGCAAGGACGGTGATTGCCTTCAATTCATAAAAAGTATAGTTTATTCTTTAGCTCTTTTTTTTAAATAGTTTTCTAAATATTGTGTCTTTTTTATTCAAATTTGCATAAAATTTGGAAAAAATGCACTAAATAAATAGAGGGAAATAAGGAAAAGATTATATTATCACACACATTCCCATCCTACGAATTTCACAATTTAAATCCTCGTTTATAGAGGAAACAATTTTTTTTTGTATTTTATTTATAGAATGTGAATGCAGTATTGTCTCGGTAATTATTGCCGGAGGGCTGCTTTTTAAATAACCGTCCGTGCACAACGGATATCACAGAGTCTGCACGTAAATAGACCAAAGAGATACGCCTCCTCGAAACGAACAAAAACGGAAAAGCAAAGCGTAAAATAAAAATCCATTATGACTGACAATTTAAATTTAAAATTAAAATTTAAAAGAAAAAGAAAAAACTAATAATGTTTTATATTGCTATAACTATTGTATTTTATTTCAAAAAAGATTGGAAACTTAAAGAACTACGAAAGCAGGCTGAGCGCAAATAAGTTGTCGTAATATGGTTCAAATTGAAAATTGGAAAGAAATAGGGAGAAAAAAACAAACAAATAACAAATTGAATTCAGAGCGACGAATCCGGCTTTCTTTTAAATAATGATGCGAGTAAATGTTGTATTTATTAGTAAAGAATAAGTAAGCCAACCGTAAAGAGAAGTAACGAATTCGTAAGCAGAAATGGTAGAAAAAAACAAAATACTTTTTTTTAGCACAAACACCTGCATTTTCATGACGTTTGAAATGAAAAAGATCATCATTCATTTATTATTCAGTCAAGAGGTTATACACAATATTAATCATGGTTAAGAGAAGTAAACCAAATGCAAGGCACGCTTATTAGTATTCACATTGAGTGAATATTTTGCGATCAGCAGTTTTCCTATTGCCTAGTCTATCTTATCTCATCTGCACCGACTCAAGTTAGTAATAATACCAAAACCTATTGAGTGTTCTACACAAAGTCTTCACCAATATAAACAAAGAGTCTGTGGGATTTCCGAGCAAATAAATTGTTGTGGCAGTAGCTCATACGTCGAAATCGACGGGAGGGTATGTATATATCTATATGATTACACTATATATATATATATATATATATATATATATATATATTTATATATATATATGTGTGTGTGTATATATATGTGTGTATATATATATACATCTATATGTACATCTATTTATATGTATATATATATATATATATATATATATATATATATATATATATATATATATATATACACGGTACTCATTTACTTGAAACGTTACTCAGTCAATAATTACCAATGGTAAGGGATTACATATAAAATAAAACGTTTGCTATATTAGGAAAAACAATTTTCTTAATGAAGGGCTTTTATGGGTTCCGGAGTATATATAGTATGAGGAGTATGTGACGAAAATGAAGATAAGACATAAATTTGCTGCCTTGTAATTTGCAAATCAAACAAAATTCAATGGATACCTTTTATAAAGTAATACATGACTGAGAAACATGCTATTTGGAACTAATATATATATATATATATATATAGATATATAGATATATAGATATATAGATATATATACGAATATTAAGCTAAAATTTCTGATCTCGAAACATTATCCTGATCTTCTAAGCCAACCCTTCTTAGAGCAGATCAGAATCAAGCTCACACTCCTTAGTATGTGACCTGCTATGTAATTATTACGAAAATCTTGTTCTGGTCCGCCTTATCATATGCTCTGCTATGTATACGTTTGACTAACACAGGCTGTTTTCAGTAAGATTATTAAGACTATGCTATAAAAATAAATATTTTCTATCCTCCAACCCGCTTAATTTTTTAATTTTTATTTTCCAAATTAAATACGCGTTAATTATCCGTATAAAATAGTTACGATAAACTTTAATCCCTAGTCGAATAGGATATAAGCTAAACTAAAGTGCTGTTCTATGTTTCGTAGAAATGAAGAAATTAAGAACACATAAAACTCCGAGTACTTTTTACCCTACTTTGAAAATGTTACGATTAATGAGAAAACCTTAATCTGCGTGTAAACTAGTATTAAATAGATACATAATTATACACGTTTTATATATATATATATATATATATATATATATATATATATATATATATATATATATATATATATAGCCAAAAATTTGTTTATTATAATTATTAAATATTCTTCGCCAAGATGTATACTATGATTGATGGACCACAAAAACTGAGTTTAAAACTGTATAGACATAATACTGAAGAACAAATCGAAAAAGCGAAACGATCACATTGTATGTATGTTATCATCCTTTCAATAATAATAATAATAATAATAATAATAATAATAATAATAATAATAATAATACTAATACTAATAATAATAATAATAATAATAATAATAATAATTATTATTATTATTATTATTATTATTATTATTATTATTAGTATTATTATTATTTCGTGTATCTATGTCTCTCTGGAAAGGGATGAAATTCATTTCCAGAGGATTTCCATAAATCCAGTCTGCAATGTAGGAGATTTAAAGACCAAGGATTTTCCCAATTATGTCCGTTGTATCTACAATAGCAGAGGTCTGAAGGCCGCCTTAAAGATCAGGAATTCGTATTTTTTTCAATTGTCCTTTCGGACGACTTAATACTACTCCTAGCGTAACAACTCCGACCGGGATGTTTTGGTTTTTAACCCCGTGTATACGCCTTATCACTAAGGCCAAAGGAGTATAATTGCTCCACTCCTCGTTCTCTTTCTCTCTCACATTCCTATCCCGGGGTACTAAGAAGTCTACAACCTGACAGTTTTTTTTTAGACTTTGTCAACGACGACCAAATCAGGGCGATTATGTTCCAATTGCTTGGTCGTTATGAAACTTTAGTCCCAGCATATCTTTACCTTGCCATCCTCACTTGTTCTCGCTTCATCAGGCATCTCCTCAAACCCCTTTCCAGCACATTTGACCCCAACCTTCTACACACCTCTCAATATCCGGAGTCCCTTGTCTCGTGTTTTTACGGTACTCTCTGTCTCTCTGTCTCTCTCCCTCTTTAAGACAATTCGCTGTACCCTGCTGCAAGGAACGGAATTGACCATGAGGTCTTACCACAAATTCGGCATTCTGCAGCAACTTCCTCTCCTAGAAATACTTTTTTGACCAATCGTGTTCCTAATGCCTGTTCTTGTGCTGCACAAACAAAACCTTCACTATTCTTAGCTAGATACCCAGCTCTACGATATTGTCACGATCTTTTATCAGCCACTTCTTCTATATCCTGGAAGTCTCTTCCATGTAGTGTCTTCCTAGTCAGTTTCTCTGCCCTTTCTGTATCCATACGTTTCAAATAATCAGCCTCGCTATGACATACCTCGACATCATTGGCCACAAACTTAAGCATCCACTCCTCACATTTAACTACATGCTCCTTCAACGACATCTCCTCGGTTCTAACAATATCTTTACACTTTTCAATACTCTCCCACCATCTTTTCTCTTTTGATACAGCCTCGCTACGCTGCTTCGAAAGTGAAATATGCCAAACATTGCTAAAACTTTTCTTGTTTTGATATCCATGGCATGCAATTCCTTGTCAGACCATTCTAAAATTCCCTTCTGTGTTTAATGATAATGATGCCACTGGGTATCCTCTTGAAGAGAGGAAAACTGGAGTATAACTTTGGATCTATGGCAGAGGACTCAACCTTCTACTGTTGATGGATGATTTAAAAAAATATGTGGTAGAAATGAAAATGTTTTCTCATACAATTCTTGACAGTATATGTTTCGTAGCGCAAAACCAATCACTTAATTATTATATCAATCAGTGTTTCTGTTATTCCTTTAACTCATCAGAGGAAATAGCAACAATCAATCCGTCAAAAGGAAATGAGCTGTGATTTGACATGATTAATACTCGAAAATTTAAAGAGAAACATACAACCCCCTTATTATGTTTCCATTACACTATATTGAATTTTAAACAAAGTCATTAAACCACACACCCCACACAGCCTTACCTCCTCCTCCTCCTAAGAATCCCCCTAAATCCAAAAAAAATAACACATAGCCACAATCACCGGCAACTCTAAACACCACAAAACCTAATCCCACATAACAACCCAAAAATCGGCATCATTTCCCCCCTCAGCCAACACCCCCCGCCAAACCCCAACACACCCTACATGCAACCTCCTCGACTTAACACGGAAATTGTTTACATATGACTATGTGGGTTTACACCTGCACAGGTAAGTGCACATGGAAGTGTACAACTAACCGATACCTCATGTGCATAGACGCACACCTTAAAGTATAACACCCCAATATAGCCTTCTGCCAAAACTGATCGATAATACCATAAAAAATACCTCAACTTAGAACAATAACTACAGCACTCAATCTCCATATAAACCAATACAAACTCCTCCCCAAAATCTATAAACACGGTTACCTAGAACCACTATCCCGGGTACATGGGCGCTTATTAATGCGTATGTTAAGTGTATGTGGATGACACCCGCGCCTATATTTACGGCAGGCCACGCTACATACCCGTATGTATATGCGAATCAGTATGCTCATAGAAGCCCATATAATCGCCTCCTTGGGGGAAGAGGCGTCGATGTATGTATGTATCTGTGTATGTGCGCATCCATGCCTACGCGCGCGCACCCAATCTTAGCACCTTAAAGGAAATTTGACGCAAGCGAGAACAACGCAGGGGTCTATGCATGCAGGCGCACATATGGACATATTTTTGCACGCTAAGGCGGGCATGTATGTGTATCCGTGACCGTTTCTTTTAAGTATATATGTGTGTACGTGCGCATGTGTGTACCTGTGGCTGGGACCGCTAGCTGACGCTCTCCAAAAAATTAACAACAAAATAAAAAACTAAAACTACATAAACCGAATCATAGCCCCCCTCCGCCTCCAAACATAAGCGAACACTCAACAGCTCAATACATTCTTACGAAGAAATCACCTCACCAACGAGACGCTAAAAACTAAAAAAAGACTTTAACACCAAGACTCGAATTTTAAATTAACCCCCTCCTCCCACCCCCACATATTCCCCTTCCCCTCATGTATCGCTATGCCCTCAGCAACACCAGAAATGAACTTCCCTGAGCCCCACAAGTTCCTTAAACCCCAAAACTAAAACATTATCGACATACCAAACGCGCCCATCTTTCCTCGCACCCCTCCCTGACTTCATTAACTCTTCCACTCTTTCATCCCAAAATAGCGAACATCTCTGTAAAAGTCTGAGGACGCCCCAGACAGCCCAAAAAACGGCCGTGTAGCCGAAACAATAATGTAACTTAACAGAAAGATACGGTAACAAAAAATAAAACGCATTTATATTTATATATATATATATATATATATATATATATATATATATATATATATATATATATATATATATATATATATATATTCAATATGGCGTATTGGAAAATTATAAAGGTATTCTGCAGCTTCTCTTCAAAGTTTCGGATTTTTACCATTTCAATTCCTTTTGATGAGTTGGTGGTTGCTATTTCTTCTGATGAGTTTAGGGTATAAAAGATTCAACGATTGATATAATACTTAAGTGATTGATTTGGAGCTAGGAAACAGATACGGCCAAGAATTCTATAAGTTAACTGAATTAAAGGAATAAATGATAGGATGGTCAAATCATGAATTCTGTAATATAACTTTTTTACATTTATTCTCTCTCTTGCTCTCTTTTTCTCTGTCTGTCTGTCTGCTGTCTCTCTTTATATATATATATATATATATATATATATATATATATATATATATATATATATACCTTTGCATGTATGTCTGTGTGTATGGATAAAGGAATTGATAGTTAGAGTGATAGATAGATGAATCTTTATGTGTTTGACAGGCCAAAGGTTGTAAGTAGTAAATCTAAACTTTATGACGTCAAAAGAAATTGCTTGGGCACTACCAACATGCCCTTTTTAGAATTAGTGACAAGAATCATCATCATAAATTCTGGTCCCTTTTAAGGGAGGCAAGGGGAACAGTTTTATGCCTCACTATTCTTTAAATCGAACAAATAAACAAATACAAATGTGAGACCAAAAGATCATTGCCAGCAATAACTTCCAGTTCGATTTTATTCTATGTTATTCACGCTTTGAGGTTTTTTTTTTCATTTATTTGGTTCGCTTTGGAAATTTTAGGGATGCATAGGCAAGTAGTATGTCTAATAAAACAAACGGACACAAAAAAAAAGTCGAGCCTAGTTTATATTTTATCGGGATTCGCGTTTGTATTGCTTGCTTCTGACTCAACTTGGCGTCAGAGTTATAAAAAACAGCAAGTCTAATAAATAAGTATTCCCTTTATACTGCGTTTCCTTATTCAGACGTTGGGAGAAAGATGTCCGATTTACTTTACGACAGTTCAGCCGAACGAGTATTCTCCGAAATGAATTGCCAATTCGTAATTATTTAAAGAAAGTTTTCTCTGGTTAAGATTTTTGGACCGGGTTTTATAGAATAGAGTTCTAATCTAACTTACCTTGTTAAATTGATTTATGTACAAAAGACGTTTCGAACAATAACGAACAATCGGGATTAATTTCACTCATGAGATATCCACTTTATAATTGATCAGAGAGATCTCATCTAGAATGACAGTTACTTATACAAAAGAAAAACGTGTTGATCGGCAGGCTACACTGGGGTATAAGCACACGGCGTCTTCATAGTATTGTTAGACTCAGCGTTGTTTAACTTCAGGGACTTGATATGAAACAGTGTATTATATTAATTGCGTAATATTAATAATACCATTGATAAACATTCGAAACTTTATCCTCAACAAATCGGCTTAAATTATATATATTTAAATATATCTTAAATACTATTTAAAATATTAACATATAGGATTATTTGTTTTAAATTTACAGCTTTCCAAGAGGTTATACACACAGTAAAGGGGAGGTTGATTTCCTGGAGATCAGTATGTTTTACGAATGCGTCTATACTATCTTGTTTGGTTTAACTTCTGTAAAATTGTTATTGTTGAGATTTTTTCAACAAGTTAATAACAATGTCTATGATTAATTCTGTTGGACAAGTTATTTCTGAAAAAAAATGCATGAAGTTGTGTTCATACAAATGTGTTCATAATATATATATATATATATATATATATATATATATATATATATATATATATATATATATATATATATATATATACATTAATTGACTTTCCAATATGGATTAATTTAATTTCCAAGTCTTCGATCTCGGGTATATATTAATTTACGTGTTAATTTGAAATATATGGAAGCGACCTCCCTTTTATGAACAGTGTAATTTTCTGTGAGGGGACATGACAAATATATTCCTTGTGTAGGTAATATGTATTAATTTCAGGCATTGGTACAATGTTTAAATTTAAAAAAAGGTCTAAACCGAGTTGAGCGTTTTACCGTTTTATCGGAACAGCATATTGGATTGTATGTGAAATGTTGTATTTACTTTTGAAAATTTATTAGCAACACTGATATCAAAGATTTCCGTCTCTGAAGAAATTCTACAGTGTAAATATACTCTAATTCCCATCGTTTATTATATTAATGAGTCCATTTATATTATACCTGAGTGTTCTACTAATCATATAACATCAAGTAAATATTATAATGTATTTACAAAGTATTTTCCTAATATAGTATAAACATATATATATATATATATATATATATATATATATATATATATATATATATATATATATATATATATAAAGACTAATAGGTAAGTAATATACTTATGTAGTTTTAAGTTCCGCAAGTTTGCTTTAAATAGATACAAAATTAATAATACATATTACCAGAATATAAACCCACTCAGTGACATGTATGCTTTTAGTGGCAATATAATCATGTTTACTATCAATATTCTTCATAATTATGATGTGAAATGCTCACACCCTGTGACGAGCAACTTGATGGTGCAAAGTTAATTGCGCGTAACAAGAAAGAAAAATTATCTTCCGCCTTTCACATCCTTTGAATGCGGAACTGCATGCGGTCGCTTTAAACTATCCGACCATGTAAACGATTAAATGAAATCGGAGCGTTATCATTACTAGTCCAGGAGATATCGTTTTCTCGTATTACAACGTTTATTTGCATAGGAATTTATCTATAACCATGATGCATTGCAAAACAAAAGTAAAAACCGAAGACTACCAGAGAACAAATATATAATGCTATTTTGAATTTTACCAATGTTTTTATACTTTCAACAAATATTTCGAGTAAAACTTGAGCCTTTTCAGGATGCTTCTTGAAATGGGCAGTTATCTCCATCACTTTGTACTAAAGTTATGTAACCGTTGTAGTAACGGAAGCACAATGAAAGAACTTGTACACGTCTCCACTGAAAACCGAACTGCATCAATGTGTATCTCTGCCATTTATCTTTACCTAGACAACCGCACACAACTTCGGTGCAAAGTTATGTTAAATCTTTTAAACAGGAATCTTTCGATTATTTCATCAAATGTTAATAGTCATTTTTTTTAAATTTATATTTATCTTTCCAATCCACATCAATAAACGTATCTTGCAGTGTCAGTCATGAGGATTCTCAACGTTGAAGTTTTGTTGTAGTATAAATATACTTAATATTTAACCCTAGAATGTTGTTCCCCTATTAAATCTTTAAGCTAATATTTTAGTCCTCAAAAATCATTTTTTAAATGTTCTTCTATGACATAGGGTGTTCGTGTAGTGCAGAGGTAGTCAGTAAACAAGGGCCAGGAAACGAATATGTGATATGGCAGGTACTTTGTAAAGAAACAATAAAATTATACAGAGAGCAACAGTCGTAGCATACACCGCCAAGATAAAGTACTACGAAAGAACAAAGGTCACCCGAAGAATCGGTAGATTTTGGTATATGTATAGAGTTCTAAAGAGGTACATACTTGTACATTTGTGTTGTGTAAAACATTACTCAAATGTTTTTGCTGCAAATTTTCTTGTTCCGTCTTTTGATTCTTCAGTAATCCTATTTTTCCAGTGCATTATTCCATGGTATTAGATTTGTTGTTTCTGGACTCCAATGTTTTCTGCACTCAAATATTTAAGATGACTCTTGTGTTTTGGATTGTTTTTTTTATGTCACAGTAAATACCCCCCCCCCAACAAAAAAAGATAGCTATGATGTAGATGGTTCATCTTATGTTGAATTAATATCGGAAAATGATCCACCACTTTTAAACAAGAATGTCATTAGATCTTAGAAACTACTTGTTTACTAAAATTTAAAACTTGATTTTCATTTTCATCACCCTCGAAAATCTATAATGGTGTTACTTTAAAGGACGTTTCAGAAGGAAAAAGATACTGCGTCTTTACTAAAACATTTTAGGGTAGAAATAATGTGCGAAAATTAGGATATGTATTATCGATAACCCCCTTAATTTTTGAAGATAAGGGACAATGTCACAAAGCCTACTAAAGGGTTCCGGTCATTACCTTTGCAATGAGCTTTCATTTTGTTTAATTCTCAACTATAGTCGCCTACATTTGGAATTTTAAAAAATGGCTAAAAAGGTGGCATATCTTTATCTTTATTGTTGAGCTTTATAATGTCCAGATAAGTCTCCTCTCATAGAATTGAGCTTGCTCTTTTCCTCTAACGCTCTTTATCTATAATGATAAAAGCCCACGTGTGCATCCACAGCAGTTGTTTCAAAGTTATGAGAGTATTTTGAAGCATAAGCTTGAAATCACTATATCTTTATTTATGTATTAATGTATATTATTATAAAACTCATCTATAGTAAAATTTTATTACAATTGAATAGAAAATATATTTTTAAACAAGAAAATATGACCGAATTTTGCCTACATTTGTATATATAGACACATTGCAAGATAACCTCAATTTTAGTAATTGTCTGTATTTTTGAGATGAGGTGTGTTCATTGATTGAGATTGTCGGACTGACTTCCTCATCTTGGTTGTTATAGACACGACGTTTCGGCCGTGTTGCCCTCCGGAACATATGGCCGAGTGGTCCTAGACGTTGTATCAAAGTTTACAGCTACCCAAAGGTTCTGAGTTCAATCCTGATCGAAGGCAGTTAAAAGTAACATTAACAGAGAATCAGCAACTATGTCCCAAAGCCTGGCTGGAGCCCGAACACGGTACCCTCGTAATAATAATAAAGGGTTGGGTTCCAGACTCCTAACAAACAGTTCGATACAAAACACCTGATGAAGGCCGGAGGGCAAACCGGCCGGAACGTTGTGTCTATAACAACCAAGATGAGGAAGACAATCTCAACCTCAGTTTTGTTGATTTATGGTGAAATTTGCTTAGGGCTTTTTTATTGGATGTCTCCCCTATTAGTTTTATATACATATATATATATATATATATATATATATATATATATATATATATATATATATATGTATATATATATATACATATGTGTGTGTATGTATATATATATACATATGTGTGTGTATGTATATATGTATATGTATATGTGTGTGCGTGCATATATATATATATACATAAGAATATATATATATATATATGTATGTTATATTTCTTTTTTTACCGATTTATGTGCATAGTAACACGTATTAACGATCCAGTGATTTCATTAGAAATTACAGAAAATGTAATGTATAATAGAATTTACTGGATCATAAATACGATGCGGTAACCGAAACATGTGAAACTAAGATGATAAATCAGGAATAAAAAATAAAACATATATTAGGTCTGCAATAATATTGAGCACTTTTTTCAGGCTTTTACTAATTACTATTTTTACTATATATATATATATATATATATATATATATATATATGTATATACATATATATATTTAATATAGATATTTGATATATTAGTTTAATCTATAATATAAAGCTGGTGGTCTGTGCGTGTGTGTATGCGTGTGTGTGCGTGTGTGTATGTGTGTCTGGTAACGAATAGGCTCCTATATGGTTGACTATTTTAAAAAACTGATTACATATAATGATAGAAGATGTATCAAGACACAGAAATGGGTATGTTTGAACCTGTAGAACGGTGGTTCATTCAAATTGTGGGGTCTGCGTTCGCGCCTGCTCCACAAAGAATGGAAATAAAACATTTAAAAATTAAAAAAAAAACGTTTACATTTTTTTTTATATAGATGTGCATGAGAATACTTTGATAGGTATGATTTAACTTAAATAGGGATGGTATAATAAAATCGGGGGGTATACGTTTGCCCCTGCCCTCCATGGAATGGAAATAGGCAAACATTTTGATAAAGACTTTTCATATCTATCTGCGTAAGTATACATTGATAATCAGGTTTCCGTTTGAAAAAATATGGTATGATAAAATTATGGGCTGTCGTTCGCGCCTAACGTCCATTGAATGGAAATATGTCACAAAGTTTAACAAAGTTTTTTAATATAGATCCACAGAATATTGTGATAATCTTTCACGGTGAACAGGTATGCTATAATAAATTATTGGGGTTATCTGTTTAATTTTTACTTTCGTAATATTTTGCTTTGGTTTTGATACCCCCGAATTCGAAGCTATCTCTTTACAACCCTTCCTTTTCATAACCTATCATACTTTCATAAATCAGAGTCCATTTTCTCTAGACTGTTTTGAATCCAGTTAGCAACGGGTAGTTTTGCTAGTAATATATAAACACCTATCTTTTTATTTAAAATTGTTAAAACGAACTGTTTAATATACATTGTTTAGTGAGTTAATACATTAAGATTACTTAATTTGGATATTAATTTAAAAAACGAGTATTAATATTTTCCAGTCTTCTTGTTCTTATGTTATTCAAACTATGGCTGTTATCTAACCAAACTTGGTGCAAGTTGCGTCATTCAGTGTCGTCCTATGATCTCAGAAATAAGAGGCTTGTACATATATTCTAGAAGCGTTCTACGCAAATTGGTGACGTGTTTATCGAGGCACATTTAATACATCTTATCCGCGCTGAATAAATCAGTGTGTTAACTTACTTGAATTTAAATTGCAAATAAATGCTTATAGGTCAATCCATTCCAAGAACAAGAATGCCCGTAAAAAATTAAGCTTAACATGTTTTTAAAGATCTGAAAGGAATTACGAAAAGAAGTATGCGGGGGTTTATCAAATCGCTTTACGAAAAATAAATATTATTCACGATCAAATTCAAATGAAATATAGAAAAAAAAACGAATATAAAAAGAAATACAATATATTTCTGAAAAGTAACGTACGTACACAAATCCACGTTTATTTTTTTGTGGTTATAATTTAGCTTTTTCATTTTCCGTGGGTAAGTTACTTTATTTAAACACGTAGAATAACATTATAGGTTCACAAGAAACGGAGCGCTCATTTCGGTTCATTAGCCTATATATTTCCTTGCGTAGGAATGTGTGTATGTAAGTTGAGCATGGTATCATTATATTGTAAGTAAAGTTATTACAATCATATATTATGACATTGTCTATCTTTTATCCAAATGTTTAATAGTCATAAACAGACAATCATGTATATGATATTAGTAAATGATCATCAACTACTAAAAACAGTGTTGGACTATGTCCATGCACACAGGAAAATAATTATAAACCATTACAAAAGTATTTCTGTTTATGTGTTTTAAAAGAAAAAAAAACACTGTTGGGAGGGGACATACTTAATATATTGTTTTGTGTTTATATCCTAGAAACAGAAATAATCCAGTGACGGTAAAATCCATTATTTTGGAGTTTACCGTCACTGGATTATTTATTTTCCACCAGACTATCCATTCATGTGTAATCACCTTTTTCTTCACCATATTCCCTCTGCTTCACTTTTTTTTTTGTTTTCAAGTAAGATCTTTGACTTACTTGTTGTTTCATCAAATACTTTTGCATGCAAAATCCGATCCGGCACTTTGCTAATTCCTACCCTCTGATGAGAAGGAAATTATTTCTTCGAAACTCCGCGGATTTAGGACTATCCACTTATCTAGTGTTTCCTTTTCAGATTAAATATGTTTTTAACTCATTTCAAAGTGTTTTTAAACATGTTATTTACTATTTGCTCGTATTATAACTCTATCCTCTATTTGGTTTTATCGAGCTTTTACATATTGCTGAGATAACTTTAAAAATATTAATTCTGTAATATTTATAATATACTTTAAATTTACCATCTTGGATCATTTTGGTAAATTTAATTGTAATTTATATATATATATATATATATATATATATATATATATATATATATATATATATACATATATATATATACACACAAAATTATTCTTTATATATATATATATATATATATATATATATATATATATATATATATATATATATACAAAATCATTCCCAGCAATCTGTTTCAGCGAATCAGAATGTGTCAGTTTGATTCGGTGTTGGGGGCTTCTAAAACTGATTCACGAGCATCAGCGTAGAAAGCAAACGTTCACTCACATACATGATTAGATATATAAGAAATAGATTCAACAAGATATTTAGATAGAGGAGAAATGAGCGAAAAAGTAAAGATCGAATCTATAACAACAAGTAAATCTTGAATGGAATGTTTGATTTACTTGTTTCTACTTACGACAGGCAAATAGCCAATTTGGCACAACATAACTTTCATCGTCACTGACAATGCATCATGATTTTTATGCGTTCTTTGTTTTTTGTACTCATGAGCAGAACCGACAAAATCTATTTGTTGACATTGTAGGTCAGATCAGATGATTTATATGAACCTTGACACACGATGGTTTTCGAAAAAATATATAGAAAATAAATCACGACGTAAACGACTTTCGTTTATCATTTGTGATGCATTCGTTTTTACTAACTTATAGACTTCTGTTATGTACTAGTCGGAGAGATTTTAATCAGGCTCGGAGCATCCATATTAGTCGAAAAACAATATATTCTAAATGTGGTGTTTTTCAGCAATGGGAAAATTAGGATGGAGTGGTTCGGAAATCAATATTTTTAAACATACGTAATTACACACACACATATATAATTTTGGGATATTTATGTATTACTATAAATAAAAAAAGTTAGTGTGATATATATATATATATATGTATATATATACATATATATATACATATATATATAAATATATATATATATATATATATATATATATATATATATATAGGTTCCTCGCCTTATCTCCGGTTAATTTTCCTTGCTGACTATATATATATATATATATATATATATATATATATATATATATATATATATATATATATATATATATATGTATATATATATATGTATATATATATATGTATATATATGTATATATATACATATATATGTATATATATATATGTATATATATATATATATATATATATATATGAGTATTTACTATAATAATTTTAGATACCTACAGACAATAGTGTTTACTCCTTTCGGGAATTATCAGTATAGAGTGTCACGATTAACACTGGTCGACAGATTCGAACACGACAACAGAAGCTATCTCTGACTTTATTAGCAAGGATATAATCTATTCGGCCACCGTTTACCGAGAGTAATAATCTCCCCAATTGTTTACCTCTATTCCGCAAGTACCAGTGCTCAAAGGAAGCATGCGTATTGCAGCTTTATCCGATATAATTCCAGTTCAAACAGACAGAAGTATATAGAAGCTAGAAGTAACTGTAAGAAAGAGATAGTGGCAGTTAAGAAATGATTTACTGAAACCACCAAAAGACGCATCGAACACAAAAATTAGGTGCCCCTGACTTCTGGAAAATCTACAACAATGTAGTAATAATGGGCAATCAACAAGTCCGCCACTAACCAACAAACCCGAGGTTGTTTGCTCAGCAACCGAGAAGACTAACATTCTTGCTAGTCGGTTTGCCTGGAACTCCACACAGGACCCTTCCAACAATCCCCTCCCTGGCTTTCCTTAGCGGACAGACGCCACGTTAGACGATCTGAAAATCACCACTTCTCAGGTGCATGTGGGCCTGATCTCATCTCGGCTGTGCTATTAAAAAAGTTCTCCGCTTAAGAAGCTCCAGATCTCTCCAAGGTCTGCAACAGATGCCTTAATAAATCCTGCTTTCCAGACTGCAAGAATTCTGGCGAAAGAACTGACCCAAAAAAGTATCGCCCCATTAGCCTTCTCCCACTTTTCGCCAAAATATTTGAGTCTATAATTAACCAAGCTTTAGTCCATCACGTTAAAGACGCTAAACTTCTTACTGACCAACAATAATGATTTATGAAAGCCAGTTCCACAGCACGTAACTGTAATCTTTGAACGTATATACAATTCAAGGGACAAAGCGGCAGAGGGTAAAGCAGTAGCTCTAGATATATCTAAGCCTTTTGAAAGGACATCGCATGAGGGTCTCCTCAGGAAAATGAGATCATACGGTATCACTGAAAGAATACTTAACATAATAAAATCCTTCTTAGATGAGAGAAAAATCCAGGTTGTCCTGGACGGTCTTCCATAGAAACAACATGATATAAATGCAGGGGTGCCTCTATTTTTCCTAATATTCATAAATGATTTCCAAGACAAAATTGCCTCTGAGATGTGTATATATGCTGATGACATTACACTCTATACTAGGCACGACAGGATAACAAATAAATACATATCTAAAGAAATGGCAGAAACACTAGAGGATGGCCTCCAATCTGTAGTGGAATGGACACAAAAATGGATGGTCACATTCAATGCTGCCAAGACTAAACTTGTTTCCTTCAATAATTACAAGAAACCTTCTCTACCACCAATAGCAATGGCCGATGACTCCTTGTCTGAAACAACATCTTACCAACTCATAGAAAACATGAGTAGGAACAATTACATTGAAAGCATTGCCAGGACCTTTACGGAGAAGGTGGGTTCTCTTGCTACCGTGCTAGAAAACTACTAACACCTGAAAGTATCCAGACCACCATTCGCCCATGTATGGTGTATTGTTGTAATATTTGAGCTGGTGCATCTGTCATTAGTCTCTCGCTTATAGACAAGGTTCAAAAGAGAGTCGCAAATCTGATATGTCCTGAACTGTAATCTAAGCTTCAGCCCCTGTCCCATCGACGAAATGTTGCGCCCATCTTCCTTTTTAGTATTTTAATGGTGAATTCTCTGACAAACTGCAAGCACTTGTGCTCCCACGCCGAAAACATGCTCGACAAACCCGACAGGCTCCTAAATTCCACCCCCACACAGATCCCTAGATGTAAAAGATCTTACTACTCCAGTAGTTTCTTCCCCAGAACGGCTAGACTGTTGAATTCCATACCAGGTTCCTGCTTCCCCAACTGTACTGACATTCAAAAGTTCAAGTGTAACGTGAACCGACATCTTGCTGCCCAACTCCCTACATAGTACCCGCATTTTGCCCCTGATAGTAGCCCCCTACACCAAAGTGGCAATGTTCATTGTGTGGGGTGAAAATTTAATAAAATAAATAAATAAATAAATAAATAAATAATAATAATAATAATAATAATAATAATAATAATAATAATAATAATAATATATATGTGTGTGTGTGTGTGTGTAATTTGGGTAATGTATTTTATAACTTTACAAAGATTTCACGACGTTACTAATGGTAACGTTTAATTTATTGATATTATTTTTTTTGTTTTTATTAGTAATGCTTCTAGTATTTTAAGTTTTCGTTTATTATTGGTCAGTTTAAGTGTAGATGTGATGTCTTTATTTTGAAAAAAAAGATAGTAATGATTATGAGTAAATTCCATAGAAATAAATAAAAAATAAATAATTTGTTCAAAAACACAGATTAATATATCCCTGACTATAAATCAAAAAGGATAAGAAGGTACTCGAACTTTAGTAAAAATGACGATTGCATAAGCCAGTAATTTCCAAAAGTGTGGAGCGTTACTTGGAAGTTAAAAATAATTAAAAAAAAACAGGTTTATAGCTAAATTACCTATTTTATTCATTTCTATATATTCCACAGCAAAACAAAGTTGCAGCTGACAGCAGCCATGACAGCCAACATACCGGAACTTAAAGACCCGAGTGTCGCCCTGATTTTGGCTCATCAATTTGACATACCCGAACGCGGTATTCGAAACCAGATCTTCTGGCTTGCAAGATGAGTACTCTGCATCCGGATTACATTTTTTACTTTGTCATTATCCGTTGATTTTATTTTGTTAGAAATGAAATTAAATTGAAAAAAAAAATAAAAATGCGTTTAATGGAATGAATTAATCTTCGACACATTTTTCATATTTCATATGAGATACAAATCATGCAAAACATTGATTTAATATTCTAATTTTTGAATAATTTAAACTTTAACGTACGAAATAATTGAGATGTTCATAGAAAAATTCATATGCAGTATAAATCCTTTAATTTGAACATCCGCTTCGTTCAAATTAGAGGATGCTGTTCAAGTTTCATTATAAGAAAATGTGATGCAGTTAACTTTAATTTTCTAAGAATTAAGAAATAGTAAATGAAATGCATTGCTATATAATACTTCAAGTATATATTAAGTTGAGTTTACGATATATTGCAAGTAAGACTCGTTAAATAGTATTACCAGGAAGAAAAAAATTGATAATAAATTAAATTTACTCTTACTTGTAAGGTATTTATTACCTAAGTTATATATAGAAATGATAAATTTATGTAAAATACAGTTTTTTTTTAATTTATTCATTGAATGAGTTTCATTGCAGTTTCTATTTTGATCGATTGAGCTCTCGGGCCCTGCAATTGTATTCCGTAAGCGATCACGAAAATCTACAATTTCTTGATTCTGTAGCTTCTTCATGATTATACCTCTTCGGAGTGACATTGCTTGCAAAACATAGCTGTCACTAAAGTAAGGACTTTTTTCTAGAAATGTTATAACCGTCTCCATAACCCTTTGTGCATCATCCCATGATATTACTTCATCAGAGTGTTCTTGGTTATTTACATTAGGGTCAAAAGAATCGGAGCTGTCGCTATTTTCATCACCATTACTGCCTTCAGGGTATTGATTAGTAGTTTCTTCATCTTGTTGCACCCACATTTCAACATCATTTGCATTAAGTGATTTAAGAACAGCGTGGATGGTCGGAAACCGTTTGGTTTAAAGAATTTTTCTAGACCAATTGTGAATGGTTGGTTTACACTATTTTAAATATATCAATCTGAAAAAAAATTACAGTTAGTGTAAATTAATTATCAATAGCTAACATTAACATAGCTTCATTAATTACGTAGTAACAATATTTACATTTCTGTGCAATATCTGACTAAACTATGACAACAGTTTTATTGCAACTCCGCATCAAATATGCTAATACAATTTCAATGACGAGACAGTTCAAGTTTAGAGAAATTACAGGTTAGGAAAAGTCCAAATTAGAGGAAGTCCAGATAGGAGGAATTCCAACTTTAAAGGAAGTTCAAATTAAAGGGCTTTTACTGTATATTTATGTCGCCTGAATATGTGTGTAAATTTAACTGGCATTGTAATAATATATGTTCCACTTATATTAGAAGAATTCGCATAATCTCGCACATGTACATGCATACATACACACACACACCGATATATATATATATATATATATATATATATATATAAAATATAAAATATATTTTAGTCATCGACATACAGACCTGTTTCGTTGTATCACAACTCATCAGTGCCGCTAGACTAACACCTCTCCCAAGCCGAGGATCGAACCTAGAACCGTCGTGATGACAGTCGGCAGTCCTATCCCCTTGACTACGGAATCGGTGGCCGAAATTAACTTGTCAGAACGATTATTTAAATAAACATTCGTCTGCTACTCGTAGAGGGCTCAAACGTTTGTTTGTAAACAAATCGCGAGCTACGCATTATTTCAGCTAAATTAAGTAGCGAGTAAGATAATTTACAAGAGTGCTCTACCAAAGAGGGGAGCTTTATAAAATATATTTTAGTCATCGACATACAGACCTGTTTCGTTGTATCACAACTCATCAGTGCCGCTAGACTAACACCTCTCCCAAGCCGAGGATCGAACCTAGAACCGTCGTGATGACAGTCGGCAGTCCTATCCCCTTGACTACGGAATCGGTGGCCGAAATTAACTTGTCAGAACGATTATTTAAATAAACATTCGTCTGCTACTCGTAGAGGGCTCAAACGTTTGTTTGTAAACAAATCGCGAGCTTCGCATTATTTCAGCTAAATTAAGTAGCGAGTAAGATAATTTACAAGAGTGCTCTACCAAAGAGGGGAGCTTTATAAAATATATTTTAGTCATCGACATACAGACCTGTTTCGTTGTATCACAACTCATCAGTGCCGCTAGACTAACACCTCTCCCAAGCCGAGGATCGAACCTAGAACCGTCGTGATGACAGTCGGCAGTCCTATCCCCTTGACTACGGAATCGGTGGCCGAAATTAACTTGTCAGAACGATTATTTAAATAAACATTCGTCTGCTACTCGTAGAGGGCTCAAACGTTTGTTTGTAAACAAATCGCGAGCTTCGCATTATTTCAGCTAAATTAAGTAGCGAGTAAGATAATTTACAAGAGTGCTCTACCAAAGAGGGGAGCTTTATAAAATATATTTTAGTCATCGACATACAGACCTGTTTCGTTGTATCACAACTCATCAGTGCCGCTAGACTAACACCTCTCCCAAGCCGAGGATCGAACCTAGAACCGTCGTGATGACAGTCGGCAGTCCTATCCCCTTGACTACGGAATCGGTGGCCGAAATTAACTTGTCAGAACGATTATTTAAATAAACATTCGTCTGCTACTCGTAGAGGGCTCAAACGTTTGTTTGTAAACAAATCGCGAGCTTCGCATTATTTCAGCTAAATTAAGTAGCGAGTAAGATAATTTACAAGAGTGCTCTACCAAAGAGGGGAGCTTTATAAAATATATTTTAGTCATCGACATACAGACCTGTTTCGTTGTATCACAACTCATCAGTGCCGCTAGACTAACACCTCTCCCAAGCCGAGGATCGAACCTAGAACCGTCGTGATGACAGTCGGCAGTCCTATCCCCTTGACTACGGAATCGGTGGCCGAAATTAACTTGTCAGAACGATTATTTAAATAAACATTCGTCTGCTACTCGTAGAGGGCTCAAACGTTTGTTTGTAAACAAATCGCGAGCTTCGCATTATTTCAGCTAAATTAAGTAGCGAGTAAGATAATTTACAAGAGTGCTCTACCAAAGAGGGGAGCTTTATAAAATATATTTTAGTCATCGACATACAGACCTGTTTCGTTGTATCACAACTCATCAGTGCCGCTAGACTAACACCTCTCCCAAGCCGAGGATCGAACCTAGAACCGTCGTGATGACAGTCGGCAGTCCTATCCCCTTGACTACGGAATCGGTGGCCGAAATTAACTTGTCAGAACGATTATTTAAATAAACATTCGTCTGCTACTCGTAGAGGGCTCAAACGTTTGTTTGTAAACAAATCGCGAGCTTCGCATTATTTCAGCTAAATTAAGTAGCGAGTAAGATAATTTACAAGAGTGCTCTACCAAAGAGGGGAGCTTTATAAAATATATTTTAGTCATCGACATACAGACCTGTTTCGTTGTATCACAACTCATCAGTGCCGCTAGACTAACACCTCTCCCAAGCCGAGGATCGAACCTAGAACCGTCGTGATGACAGTCGGCAGTCCTATCCCCTTGACTACGGAATCGGTGGCCGAAATTAACTTGTCAGAACGATTATTTAAATAAACATTCGTCTGCTACTCGTAGAGGGCTCAAACGTTTGTTTGTAAACAAATCGCGAGCTTCGCATTATTTCAGCTAAATTAAGTAGCGAGTAAGATAATTTACAAGAGTGCTCTACCAAAGAGGGGAGCTTTATAAAATATATTTTAGTCATCGACATACAGACCTGTTTCGTTGTATCACAACTCATCAGTGCCGCTAGACTAACACCTCTCCCAAGCCGAGGATCGAACCTAGAACCGTCGTGATGACAGTCGGCAGTCCTATCCCCTTGACTACGGAATCGGTGGCCGAAATTAACTTGTCAGAACGATTATTTAAATAAACATTCGTCTGCTACTCGTAGAGGGCTCAAACGTTTGTTTGTAAACAAATCGCGAGCTTCGCATTATTTCAGCTAAATTAAGTAGCGAGTAAGATAATTTACAAGAGTGCTCTACCAAAGAGGGGAGCTTTATAAAATATATTTTAGTACAGATAGAGAGAGAGAGACAAAGAGAGAGAGAGAAAGGGAGATAATTTCTTAAGTTTCCACTTTAGAGGGTAATTTCTTATTTTATTTAGTGCAACTAATCAAGGTCTAGCAACAAACTGTCTCTTTTTCGGGTTCGTAAAGCGGTATTTAGCTGACGAGTACTCATAAAAGTAAGTGCTCCTCAACTCAACAAGTGCGTGTCTCCGTTTTATAGAGGAACTGGATCAAGTGCTTAGACATATACAAAAAATACACATGGGATAGACTCGGCCTTAAGTCAGTCTAATCAAATTACATACTAAATAACCTCCTTCAGATATGAGATGTATACCACGCAGATATCTATATATACGTACTTCTCTACATGTATAGACAGATATGCACACACGCAAAATAACACACACATAGTTCAGTCACCCCAGGCTGCAGGAAAATCTGTAAAGCTTTCTGTTTCTAACATCCAGTCACATATATCTGTCGTACATAGTAATATGTCAGGCATTTTTCTATACTACACTAAATTCGTTGAGTGAAATAAATGCGTACGTATATATAAACCGATGAAGACTGAAGGATCGGTCGAAAATTATGTACTTAAAAAAAAAGTTTTTTAGTTTTTTTCACAATATTATTTTGTATTCCTGCACGTCACCAATTGAAAACGAATAAAGAAAAGTTATAAGCTTTTATACTTTTCGTATTCTTTTTATTCATATATATATATATATATATATATATATATATATATATATATATATATATATATATATACATTAGGGATTGGGCAACTCCAGTATTTTTACCGATTCTAAAACAATTCCCGATGTCGATACAATTACCGATTCTGATTCCGATTCTTTCTAAATCCTTACATATTTAACTATAGAATTATTTCTTACGATTACCGTCAAAACACATGTTAAACGTGCAGATATTTTCTTAAACGTTAGGATACACTGGTAAGGGATGCTTAATCGATTTTAGTTTTACCAATTGGTGAAAATCAACAGATATTCACTATTTTACTATTTCCATCAGCGGTATAATATTTTTCTTGAAAGAAATCAAATGAACAGGTAAATTAAAATATTCCTTGTTGGCAATGGGAAATGGACACACATTATACCGACTCCTATACCCCAAAAGTTTCCGATTTTTCGATTCCCGACTCCGAGTAAGCGACCTCCCACACACATACACCCCACCCCACCACACTCACTCACACACATACACACACACACATATATATATATATGTGTGTGTGTGTGTGTGTGTGTATATATATGCATATATATATATATAAAGAATACGTATATATATACATATACATATATACGTATATATAAAGATGACGTATACACACACACACACACACACACACACACATATATATATATATATATATATATATATATATATATATATATATATATATATACGAGGGAAAAGGTAGTTTGTTTGAATCACTCCTGATAAATAAATATGAAGAAGTATAATAAAGTTATAGCAATGAATAGAACAGGGTTTTGAAGCAATGTGAGGTGTTAGAAAATATAATCGAACCGAGATCTTGTAAAGCATTGATATTCATTTCGCTTCGTATATCCACTTTAACAATTACAAATACAAATTCGTAATTGGCTTACTGTCAATGGTATCATAGATTGTAAAAATCATAAATAATTTGACAATATCATTACCTTTTTTTCGAAAGAAACTGACCAAAAATTTTTGTTACCGAAATTTTGTAACAAAATCGGATCTTGGGGAGGTATAGGAAGCAGAAAAAAATATGCACCTCTTTTACGAGCAGACAATCTCAGCGGGCATATTTTGAGAGAAAATAGAAAAATAAATAAAAAATAAATAATATCTAACAAAATATCTTAAATTTCATACCGAAAAGATTTTTAAAAAGAGGAACTTTTTAAGGTATTGAAATCGGAAAAAATATACCCCTATTTTATGGGCGGCACATGCCAGGGGACGGCATTTCGGAAGGTTAAAAACAAAAAAACAGAAATAGAAAAAATACATAAAAATAAATAAAAGCTTGCAAAATATTGGAAATTTTTTAACGAAATGTTGTAAAAAAATCCGAACTTTTGCAGGTGTCGGTATCAGAAAAGGCGAAAAAATGCACGCAATTGAAATTCATGAAAAAGACTTCTATGGCCGTAATGGCTGAAACGAAAGGCGAACATCATGCTGAAACGGAAGATAACGTTGATATTACTTACGTTGATACTTTTACTTCGGAAATTGACATTGGCAGTTTTGATAAATCAAAAATTGTCAATAATGATGATGCGCCTGCAGTTGAAGATTTGGAAAGGCAATCACTAGTTTGCGCGAAATCATACACTGCACGCGATTTTACAGATGTTCGTTTATGGCCAGTTGAGATTACTCGTAACATTTGTCCTATGCTTGTTTGATAGGGATCCTCTGCTGTGCAGCACAATGATCATGAATTCAAGGGAGGTGTCCGACCAGGTACAAAACCAAATGTGACGTTAAAAGCTAACTAAAAATACTTCTATCATGAATTGTGCAACTGTCAGACAATTTTGGGAATATGGATGGTGTATTCTCCTTCCAGAAAAGCCTTATTTTTTTCAATTGGACTGTCGAGATTTTCTGCTGATGTGAGTTGTACGAATTGGTAGAAATTAAACCCAAACGTATATGAACATGAAACTAGCACATCTCATGCTCATGCGTTTCTCAACTGGAAGGATCTAGGGATTCGAATTGCTGAAGGAAACGTAGTTAACAACATCTTATTTAGAAGGAAATCAAGAAGTGGCGGGAAATTCTAGCTAGATTGCTGGACATCATAAAGTTTCTCGCCAAAAAGAGTCTGCCACTACGGACTCACCGGGAAGACACCTATAATGATGAAAGAGATCAAGAAAAAAAAAGGTTTTTTTTTAGAATTGGTAATTTTATTGGCCCAGTATGACCTTGTCCTCAATGAATATTGGGTGAAAGTTAACCTGGGGTAAATCGCTACTTCTTATATATTGATAGAAATTGAAAATGAATTTGTGATCATTTTGGCAAAGCAGGTAAGAAAGAAAATCATCGATCATATCAAAGAAAGCAAACATTTTTTTATAATTTTTGATAGCACTCCTGATGTATCTGACACGGACCAGATGAGTGAGATGTTGTGCTACGTAAAAATTGCCGAAAATAAAGTGACAGTTGAAGAGTCTTTTCTCTGTTTCATCGAGACGACAGATACAGATAAAAGCGCGGAGAACATTTCTAAACTGATTTCGAGAGAATTCGTGAAATATGAGATTATGATTGGTGAATTCATTGGCCAAACATTTGGCAATACTGCTATTATGGCACCCTACCGATCGGGTGTGCAGAAACGAATCTTCGAAATCAACACAAAAGCTCTATTTGTGCCATGCCTAACCATTCATTAAATCTCACTTGTGTACATGCCGCTTCTGTAACTTCACTCTGTTACATATTTTGGCATACTGGACGGCTTATTCGCGTTCTTTTCTGCATGTACACATCGCTGGGGCGTTTTGACGCAGTTGACCTTTCTAAGTATCAAGCGGACTGAGGAGAATAGATGGATCAGTCAAGCAGATGTCGTTAATGTTGTGGTAAAAATAATATTGGAAATCGTCGTTGCCCTCGAATACATCACAGAAGAAAGAGAAACTGCAACCACAAGATCAGATGCATCTATACTTCTCAAATCGGTATTGTCGATTTATTTTATTTCTGAGCCCTTGGAAAGCTATTCTCCCAGAAATCTATTATGCCCAGAAGCATCTGCAAGAAAAGGGGTTTGATCTGCAACAAAGTTATGTCAGGCTAACGGGGTTGAAAGATTGCCTTCTTCAGAATAGAGAAAAGATGATGGGCACTGCAATAGACGAGTAAAATAACAACTCTGCTCTGAAATGTAGATAAGCATGGAGCATCGTATCCGCAAAAAAAAAAAAAAAACGAATCGGTGGTGAACCATTGACTGATGCAGCACTAGGGTTTGATACTGAGTTGAGACGGGGAATGCTGTCTGTCATAAACAGATTGAATGAAGAAATATATTGCAGATTGCAACAAGTTTACAATGTTACAAGTAAATACGCTTTTTCTTACACCGTCAAATCTGCTGGTAGATAATTATGATTGTCAGCTGGGCAAGGTAGACATAGATATAGAAAAAGATAAATTCTTTGTTGAAAGGAATGGATTACAGTATTGTTTGAAAGCTTCAGGAAAAGACACCATCAATATTCTGGTCTTGTTGCGCATTTTACTTGTCCGAACTATTAGCGTTGCAAGCTTTGAGCGCTCTTTCTCGAAACTGAAGCTCATAAAAATCTACCTTCGATAAAAGTTGAGCCAAACAAGGCTTACAGACTTGGCATTCCTCTCCATAGAGCGGGAACTTGTCGTTAGAGTGAATTTTGATAGAGTTATTTATAACTTTGCAGAAACAAAAAGAGAAAAAGTATGTTTGTAAATTGTCAACCGACTTAATACCTAGCGAGAGTTCTCTCACAAAAAATACATTTATAGCCTTATATTCAATTCATGAATATTTTATTGAAAAAAGACAAAACTATTTTAAAAAGGATTAACACATTATAAACAACAACAAATTTCTTAAATTTCGCACTTAAACCGAGCGATTACACACGCGGATTTCAAAAAGTACCGATACAAACGTGCTTTCTCTTCGCGAAGCACGACCTCCTTATAATAACATTATGATGAAAAAGAAAAGACAAATAGATCGGGCTATCCTCTCCTTCATACACCTATGTTTTTTTGTGAAAATTCGGAAATAACAACAATGAATAAAAAATATTTTATCATGTTTAAGCTTCTCAATATTTTATCATGTTTACGCTTCTCATATTTTCAAATGTTCTGATTTAAATGTATGAATTACAATTTCAAATATTCTCATTAAAATTTATAAACAAATGTTATCTAAAATGGGTGTTTTTCCATTTCTACAACTTTGACGCTAAAACAACACGATTACACACAGGGATTTCCAAAAGCGCCAGCACAAGACGTGTTTCTATCTTCGAGAGGTTCGACCTCTTAAAAATAATAAGATTATTCAGAAAAAGAAAAAAATACACTACGTCGGACTTGACTATTCTCTCCTTGATCAGCTTTGTTATTTGACGAAAATTCGCATTTACCAATAACAGCAAGAAAAAATAAACATAATTTCATCATTTTATACTATTTTCAGGTGTATAAATGTCCGCATTTAAATGTCTTATTAAATGGTTTTATCTAGCCAAACATTTAATTTAATATTTTTTTATATAATTGGAATTATAGGTTTTTGTGTTGAAAAAAAGATTGTTTCATATATACGTTTACATAATTCCCTTCAGATTAATGTTTACGTACTTATTATTATTAATAAGAGTATTGAAAAGTAATTTTTAAATTAAATTAAAATAAAAAGAAAGATAATTGTGTAAACATTAATTTGAAGCGAATTGTGTAAATATGAATTTAATGAAAATAAATATTTTGAGGGCTTTTTGGAATTTATATACCAGCGTGGGGAAAAGGTAATTATATATTATATACTGATTCTACGCCACTCCTCCCCATATATATATATATATATATATATATATATATATATATATATATATATATATATATATAAGAAAATAAAAATTACAATAAGTATACCAAGGTAACTAAAATGGTACACTTAAAATATATTATAAATATTAAAGAGTAAATATTTACAAGTGAAGTTACCCTTCACCGGACTATCCATTCATGTGAAATATTTTTATCATTTTTTCTTTTACCTCCTATTCCCCTTACCTCACCCTTCTTTTTAACCAAGTAAGATCTGTGACTTACTTGTGGTTTCATTAAATACTTTTACATTCAAAATCCGATCCCGCATTTTGCTAATTCCTGCCATCTGATGAGAAGGAGTGTATTTCTTCGAAACTCCGCGGATTAAGGACTATCCACTTATCTTGTGATTCCTTTTTTAAATTAAATATGTTTTTAACTCTTTTCAAGATGTTTTTTAATATGTTTTATTAATCATTTGTGTATATATATATATATATATATATATATATATATATATATATGTGTATATATGTATATATGGAGAGAGATATATAATCACGATTATATTAAACGTTAAGGAAGGTTATTAGTATTGTTTTAAGTTAAATTTTAAGACGCTTTCTATTTTGTTTATTGTGAGAAAAAGATGTTAAATGGAGGTTATTTCAAAGTGTAATAACATACTACACAAATCCATATGAGTAGAATAGAACATTTACGACAACTATATAAATAATACGGTAAATATCAAACAGCTAAACACTTAAAATACTGGTCACATAACACTGAAATACTAATAATATTCATGCACCAAGAATGGTTTGTAGTGAGTAATGTGTTTGTTTGGATACATATATATCGCGTACAGACATCGGAAAATTTACATGCAAAAAGTCAATTCCCATTAACCGATATTTTTGTTTCTATTTACATGCGCAGGTTTGCTTCATTCCGTTTACTACTAGGCTTAATATACATGAGACAACATCAGGCTGGAACGTTAGATGTTTTGATTTTAATTCTAATTTTTTATGTATTTGTATTAATAAAAATTATTAAATAATATGTAAATTTTACTCCGTGTTTTGAATTTGTAAATAGGAAAGACCCCCCCAACCAACACTCACACAGACACACACACTCACACCCAGATACACAGGCACAGGCACAGGCACACACACACACACACACATATATATATATATATATATATATATATATATATATATATAATTTATTTATCGAGCAAACAAACAAATATTACTTTCAAATTAAAAATTCTAACGCTTCGGAAAGCGTCTGGTTTTACGTTTATACTTATAAAAATAAGCATCCCGGGCATTCAAATATATATATTAACTAACATGCCTCCTCTCTATGCTAAAAAAGGCTTTCTACATAACTTTTTTTTATTTCAGCACAGTTCGTATACTGCACAATTACCAAAAATTGGTACGTTTCCGAATGCGTGACTTTTCTTTTCTTTTAACGTACTAAGAATTTCAGACGTTGTTTTTCCTTTAATGATAAAGACATACGAATTTCAGAGGTTTTCATATATATGAATACATATCTATACATATTCTTTGTTCTTTAACCGATTAGATAAATAATAATCAATTTCATATGAAAATCCAAACGTTTCCCAATGCGTGCGTTATTTTTTTTTCTCAGAATTAAGAATTTTGGGCGTTCCATTGCATATGAAACCACATGTTTATGTATATGCTATCCATTTATCGATGAGATGAACAAATATAAAAATGTCCGACTGCATGCGTTTTTATTATTTTGTATTTTTTGATATAATTTCGCATGCGTGTTCGTGGCTCTGTTTTGTTGTCTGTTAGATTATTTTCCTGAAACATTTATTGCATTCAAATAATTTGAAGGTAAATATAACACAATATAGACATTTATTTTCATACAAAATAGAATTTTTCGTAACGAGGTAATTATGAATAATCATTAAATTTTGAGTAAAGTGCCTTTCTTCACATCTTTACAGTTTTCATAACAAAGTTCATAATTCGTTGTAATAAATGAATGAATGAAATCCATCAGAACCGAAGACGAATACAGATACTAAGTTAATTTGCCCATTGTTTTTAAAACGACAATTAGCTTACAGTAGAGTAGTTAATTTCTGTGAATATGATTTCCATCACAATAAAAACAACAAAAAATAATATATATTTACCATTATGAATTTATGTTTCATTCTATTTTATTATAAAGTACGGGACAAAATATTCAAATATATCATACACAACCTGGCAACGCTGGGTACGTAATCCAGTCATTAATATTTCCTTGATCATGGCCCCAAAATCAACACCGGTCTCTCTCTCTCTCTCTCTCTCTCTCTCTCTCTCTCTCTCTCTCTATATATATATATATATATATATATATATATATATATATATACATATATATATATATATATATATATATATATATATATATAGGTCTCCGTCTGACCTCATGATTCAACAAATATGGATTATTACTCTATAGAACTATAGTAATACTTCGAGCTTCTAATCATAACTTATATTTCTAAGTATATATATTTATATATATATATATATATATATATATACGTATATATATATGTGTGTGTGTGTATGTGTGGGTGTGTATGTGTGTGTGGGTGTGTGGGAGTGTGAAAATCGACTACTTTCTATTTCACTACGTGTGGTGTTGGTGTCTCTTAATTGTTTCTTTCATTTGTACATGTGCTCATTTGAGTTTGTTTATTTTAGTTATTTTATAGTCAACACCGGTCTCCGTCAATATATATATATATATATATATATATATATATATATATATATATATATATATATATATATATACATACATATATATATACATATATATATATATACATATATATATATAGGTCTCGATCTGATCTCATGGTTCAGCAATGTTGTATTATTAATCTATAGAACTATAGTAATAATTCGATGATTCTAATTTTAACTTTGACTGTTAAGTATATATATATATATATATATATGTGTGTGTGTGTGTGTGTGTGTGTGTGTGTGTGTGTGTGTGTGTGTGTGTGAAAATCAACTACTTTCGTTTTGACTACGTGTACGTTTTGGTGTTTCTTAATTATTTCCTTCATTTGTACGTGCGCTCCTTTATTGTGTTCATTTTATTTATGTTATAATCCTCCCAATGTAATTAGACAAATTTATTCAGCGTAAATCCCACTGCTCTACATTAAGCGAATTCATTTCGGTAAATATGACTGAGCATCCGCCCGGCATGCTCTTGTGATCAGGTTCTAGTCGATATCCAATAAACTAACCATTTATCAAAATAGATGGCAAGCATAGGATGCTTAACCTTCTTAGAGGAAACTAGAACATTCGCCTATTAAACAAGAAAATTTCACTCTCTAGCTGATTGTGTCGCACGTTTACTCGACTGATATTAATAGAAATAACTGGATTCATATTTGCCACGTTTGCGTTTTTGTGTCAGTCTCTGAGTAAATTAAGTAGTGATTATGATTATAAACTATAACCTTAACATAATAATTTTCAAATCATTAATCACTTCTTTAGAACACTACATAAAATAATATTTGTAAGGTGTGGGTTAGATTTTGTAAGCATGCTTCATAAAAGAAACAGGCTTATGTTGACGATATTGAAATTGTATGCGGCAAATCGTGAACATATACACAAAGCAAAGAAAATATTCCTTCAATCGTCACGAATTTTATAATTTAGAAAATTAAATAATTAAAGACGAATACTACCAACTGAGGTGTACTGGTTAGCGTGAAGAACAAACAACTGAGAATGAAATTTTAGCTATGTTGGAATTATGCAAACAAATAAAACAAAAAGCAAAATGTGTGTGTGTGTGCATGTGTGTGTGTGTGTGTATGTATCGCAAAACACTTTTGACAGATGCACGGATTCAAATCTCGACACTCCGGAGGACAAATATCGAAAGATTTGTCAAAAAGCATCTATGCTTTCACCCTGAACTGGGTAGTTTTGTTCACGAGGAGTCGTTTTTTTTATTAAGCATTTTTGCAAGTTTTCCTATCGGTTAGATTGACTTAGCTTAATTTTACCGTCCCCAATTTCCGGTCGGATAGTGGAGACATCGGCATAGATTATACGTCTTTTGTTTCCTCCTTCGCGTTACAGGTTCGCGACTGCCACCTACTACCACTTTTATTTTCTCTCTCTCTCTATCTCTCTCTCTCTCTCTCTCTCTGTCCACCCAAACGATAATTTTTTTCTTCACCTCTACCGCCAATTAATTATTTTGTAAGGCCACTCCGCAACTCGACACAGGTAACAGCGAAGATCCTCTGTACTATATAACTTTAAATAAAAAAAAACCCTTTTAATTCCAACTCCGGGGTTTCTTACTATACCTCCACACACCCGTGCAACGCCGGGTACCCCGCTAGTTCTTAAATAAAATGCAAATATTCGCACATCTAATTTTCTAAATAAGACGACTCTATTCACATTTACATTTATAATATTGTTTTAACTCTAATTGAATCCAACCTAATGGTATCTTAACAGTTGATTTCTACCAATGATCCAATTAGCTGTTCAGTTTTTTCTAAATAAATTTGAAAAACATCTACATTGATTTATACGTGTTTTTTTCCTCAATCGTATTCTAAACCGTAACGACAATAAAACTCCTAAAATACACACGTCTATTAATTATGAATATCTGCTTGCTGTCATAAATGTTAATTTGGTGAAATTTATATCAATTTCTAGAATGTAAAAGATATATGGAGCGAAAATAATGACGTAAATTATAGTCGTCATATAGTATCAAATGTATATAATCATAGTCGGGTGCGACCAGAATGCAGCCTTCCCATTATTTGTTACATTATATTAATGTGTAGATGATGGCGCTATTCTCTTTCTCGAATTTCTTCACCCAACCTTTTTACTCACGCTATACTTTTCGATTTATTAGCAAACACTTTTTAAATTGGCTATAAAATACTATTTTTCTGTAATTATTTTGTAATATTCCTACAACGGATCTTTGCAGAAGCATGTGTTATTTGGATTAAAATAAGCAACATAATTCAACAATTTATTTGATGAGCGATTGAAGAATGTTATACTATTGAATTAATATATGTTAGACTCGCCTGTTTTAGAATATGTGTTTTCTTAGATATCGTAAAGATGTGAATTCCGAAGAACGCCCTGGTTTAGAATACATATTGTGAATTGGAAATTGTATGTATAGAAACGGGATATACATAAAAAAACAACGAAAGTACGCGACTGGTTGAGATAGATGGGGAAAGGAAAAAAAGATTGACAAGGTGGTTAGGCAGACGACGAGAAAAAACATTGTAAAATTAAGGTTATTTTCATTATCATTTCATTAGCGTCCATTTCACGCAAAGATGTCCGGAATTGATTTCATCCAAACCATACACGTTCCAAGGATAACTCAGCTGGTTTTCAAATAGTAATGTATCGTTTCGAACGGTTTTTCTCGGCTTACTCTCATCGCTTTCGCCACAGGGGTATCTATTCTGCATTTCATTCAGTGCCGTTTTTGGCGTTTGTTCGCAAAGTACATTTCTTGATCATGTTTACCATATTTTATATCAGAAAATCGTAACATTTGTCGGCCTCGAATAATGACTGTAAAATAATTGGAAAGTTTGGCTAAACCTGATATGTTCCTCAAAATATGTGCCAATATTATACGTTATTCTTCACATTTTCTATATCGCGCATAAAGACTACGATCAGCACAAGATATGTAACACTACACTCCAGTTTACTCAGGTTAATGTCAATCAGCCTTAGATAATTTACTGTCATGAGATATATTACTAAGAACTTACGGCATCATTTCTCACACATTTTAGCATCTTTTCGTCAAAATATCCGAATGTTATTTGATACGGTACGATGATGAAAAAAACAAATAGATTACTTTTTCTAAGTCAGCAATAAATTCGATTATTTTTACTCTTTTCCTCCTTACACTAGGCATATCGTAACTTTGAGCTAAGCATCTAGTATTTGGCATAACGTTAAACAATAAATCGTAGGGTATTAGTAGCGAGATATGTGGTTACATTATATGTAAACACCTGCAGCATAGTACAGTAGGGAAGAAGCGAAGAGGAAATGGAATCTAAATTGAGCAATTCAAGTAGAGATACGGTTAGAATACAAGGCATACATAAGGCTAGAACCCGCCAAGGAAAAAGGAGTATAATTTTGCAATTTACAGGGTTAGTTGAAAGTATTTACGTCAAAAAGGAACAAATACTATGAGTTAAACACAACATATCCCAACAAAGTTAAACACGCAGAGCCACTTCATATTGCGGTGATTGGACAGATGTTTGAGCTTTGCCAATCGAGCGAGACGTATTAGATAAACTTATCTGTAAGAGTGAGCAACAAATGGGTACTCACTCAGCTTTTAAGGAGTAACTGCTGCAATATTTTTTACTCATAATGGGATAGATAAGTGCTTGCTGCCCACCACAGCAAAGTGTGCCACAAGGTCGGAAGGTGGGATATAGCCAAGCCCCCCTATAGGAGTGGCCCCATTGCCTCGAGAAAAATACCTGAGCATCCCCGTTGACTTTCACTGGAGTGGGCGCCTAAGGCGACAGGCAATAAACTTCCGTCACCCGAAAGCCGAATGGCAAGTCTGGGAGAGTGGACCTCCTCGGTGATACCCGGGTGGCATACCTCAGTCCGACAGGTACTGGGCCGGTTCCCAACATCGCACCTGTCGGGCTGAGTGTCAAGAACGGATCTCTGATGACTATTTTCTCCAAGCCGCCTAAGCTGCTATGGGACTCATCCCATCACGAAGAATGGATTAGTTATTTTATGTCTGCTCACATCAGCAATATGATGCACAAGGCCTAGAAAGTGGGGATCTAAAGCAAGGTCACTCTTGCAATTCCAAAAATTGCCTGGGTAACTACGTCGGCATTCCCCGTTCGGGGCACCTGAGGCGACAAGCAATAAACTTGCCCCACCCGAAAGCCGGGTTGCAAGACATGGGAGGATGGACCTCCTGGATGATACCCAAGCGGTGTACCTCAGTCCGAAATGTACTGGAAGGTTTCCTGGCACCGAGCCTGTCGGGCTGGGTGTCAAGAACGTATCCTTGACGAGTAATTTCTGTCCAGTCTCCAAGCCGCCGAAGCCAATAGGAGACTCATCCCATCAGGAAGGATAGGGTATGGTCCATCACAATTGGGAGATTCTATTTATAAACGCTGCTGCTGGAAATTGACATATCAAATTAATTCACGTTCTGCTATCAACCAATCAGAAACCAGAATTGCTGCATAAAAATTAACACATTTTTAGCAACATGCACATACATTTTTCGGGACAGTAAGAGAAGGATATTTTGCCTTTTGGCTGCAAAATTATAAATTCATGAATCTGTACAGAACAGCTGTCTATTGAGAATTCGTCGTCTCCAGGACTTGTATATATTAACTACCCATCGGAAACCTTTCTGAAAAAAAATGTCTTACCACTCAAGGGTAACCCTACTTCATGTATAGGTGAATTGTAATTTTCTTGTGAGGATATAGCATCACATTCTGTGTGCTTAATTTTCTATTACGATAGACGGAACACGTCTTCTTTCCAACAAATATGGCAATATACTCAATGTATTTGTTCATATTTATGATGGCTGTTAATGTTAGACCGAGGGTTTCGAATGCTGACTTTTTAGTAAGAGAATAAATTGCCAGACCAATCGAATATTAGGAAGGTTATTTTAATCTATATTCGAATACGATGCATGTGTTCTCTTGGATATTGAACGCGATTATGGATCCAGGCTTATATCGCAAGGCTTTTACTAACAAGTAAAATAAATAAATAAAAAACAGTCATAGTATCAATATCTAACCCAGTAATGTTGTATATATATATATATATATATATATATATATATATATATATATATATATATATATATATATCTCAGTTCTAATGTTGAAATTTATGAGATGCATTTTATATCCAAGCATACATATTTGTATTCCGCCTAACATAACATCTCAAAACCTCGTCGAAAATAAATATTACAGTGTATTTGCTTTTTTCCTTACTTATCCTCTGGCATTGAGCAGCATCATTTTTTTTTCGCGAAAAACCCGGGCAGTTGGGAAAATATGAAGGCAAAACATGTATTATTAAGAAATATATCATGAGAGAAAACGTAAAAAATGCGTATATAAATAATGACACCCTAACCTGAAGATGCAATTTGTTATGTCATGACCAACCAAAAAGAAAAACTGCGGAATCTAACTGTATATTTTTATGTGACTACCGTCCGTTATCCATTAGACGATTAAACAATAAAAAAGACGCATGAAAAATAGTGAAAGATAATATTTAATCGAAGCTTTTTTTCATGTTCTGTGTTAAAATCGAAGAATGCGATAGAAGTTCAAATAAAGAGAAAAAGGACTAGAACCTAAAACAGTTCGATTAAACAGTAAAACAAGAATACACCAGTATTTTTTAATATAATACTGTGGGTGTTAATCTCACAATAATTCGGCCGCTTTGCTCTTAGGTCTTCTTTAGATTCGTATTGTCGGCATTACGTCAACGCCTTGTCCAAATTCGCCGGAAACATACTATCCAATTTTTTTTACTAGGTTTTCAATTACGAGAGTTTATCAGCAAATGATGGGACTAGTATACTCGGTAAAATACACACACATCAAATATGGGGTTCATAAATGTGGCACTGAGTTGACTAAGGCTGCATTGTTTGTAATTAATTTAACAATGACTCTTAACACATTAGACGCGTTTTTTACGAACACAAGATCGACTCGAAAACAAGTGAAAAAAATGAAGAAACAGAAATTGTGTCACATTAGATCTTTCTTCTTCGCTACATTAATGGAAAACTAACGATTTAATGCATTATATTTTACAAATGCACACACATATACACACACATAGTATATATTTGTTTTGTTATACACACATTATCGGTTACATGAATACAACGTTTCCCTAGAAACCGAACTTAGAGAGAAACGCCTCATAAGTCAGAAAATAAGGAGCAAACTTCATTTTTTATATGGTATTGTAGATGTGACTTAAACCTTCAAAAGGAGACGCACAATTCTTGAAGGCAGGTGGGTGGAATTAAAGTGTGGAAATGTTGGAAAGAGAGGAATAGGGGTGACAGAAGAACGAAAATAAAATAAATTAAAAGCTGAAAAAGGGCCCTAGCGGGAGGAGGTAATATTTTTTACCGCTTTAGTTTGAGGACGTCAGTATCCATGGAACACTCTTTTTGTGTGTGTGTGTGTGTGTGTGGGTTTGTGTGTATGTGTGAATTTGGGAAATGAGAGGACTACGGAAACCAGATGCTAAAGGAAAGGTTCCGACGCAGAAAGCATTACAAAAACTACGCAGACCCCACAACACCATCCTCCTTTAGATGTCCATGCGGCAGTGACAGCCATTCTCAGTGTTGGCAATTTCGTGGTTTCTCCCCTAAATCTGGAGATTTCGTTTGCAATCCAGCACGTATGTTTTGAATCGAGCGGCCCGCGGATTTTTATTTATAGAAAATCCTAATATATTTGACACACACACTAAGCTGCAATTAAAGATTAAAAATATAAGAGAAAAGAGTGTCTGAATATACTTTAACACATAAACTAAACTCATTCCTGTAGTAGAAAAGTAGGATTTATTGCTTTTCGTTACAGTTTGTTATTGACTATTTGTTAGTTTTTGCACATTTGTTTCAGTTAACAATAATAAGATTTGTTATAAAATCGACTTTTCCAATGCTTTATATTTAGTGGCGTTTCATCCTCTATTAATTAAAATACGATCATAGCGCTTCCCTTAAGTACACGTATTTATACACTTGGTCAAATTGTAGAAAAGTAAACAATCAAAATTATTTTTTTTAAACTTATATAAAACGCAGTAGAATTAATTATCTACCAACGTGTATACTTTTAACGTGCATAAACTATTTTTATTTAATTAAAAAATATGTAGTTTAAAAGCTTTTAATATAAATAAATGACTGCGTATTGCTTGAAGTGTGGGGAATCTTAATTTCAGACAAGTTATAAACAAGTAACTTATACAATCCCTTACCCTAAGTTCGCGTAGCACTCTCAAATTTAGAATTTGTGGTAATCATTTTATTTTTATACACTTTTTCACAATGAGACCATCAATGCTTAAGCAACAAGCGATCAGTTATTTGCTGTTTGGACAAATAAAAATAAATAAAACAGTTCTACATATATACAATATATGCATTTTAGCATGTATAAAATATTCTAAAATTTTACTGCGTTTGGTATAATGTATTTTTTATATTTGTCATTGTTTATACTTTCTCTACTATAAACTATTTTATAGATTAAAAAGAACCAACATTCTGGATTTTACTTATTTTACTAACATTTGCGATGTATTATATTTAATTGTCAGTGCAAACCATCTTTTTTAAGACGGGCGATAGAAAATATAAAGTACTGTATCAGAACAAATACTATACTTTAACGTTAATTTCATTTGGATATATTTTTTAATATCTATAAATATACAAATAAATGATATAGTAAAATTGGCAAATATTTAACTCGTATTTTTGTTTTCATTTTTAAGATATTCAGAGAAGACAAATATGCACTCGATTGTAAATGGTGATGACCAGGAGAATTGTTACCGAATTAAATGTAAAGCAACACTTTTTTCGAATTTCAGACCGCTAGGCATTTTTTTGCGATGGAAGTAAAATTTTGCATGTTTTACTTTTTAAGGGGATTTCTTGTGACATGGTGAGTCAGTCATGAGTAAAGAGATATTACCGATTAGTTATCTGCCCCCAAAAGTTAAAAGATCTTACAAATAATGGGCCATTTCATTAAACAGTTATATGAAAACTATTTTCGGAACAATTTTACATAATTGCTTAAAAACAGAATGCCATTCTTTTTAATGGGGATGTTTTTCTGCTTTAAAAAATGGGTATAATTTATATTTTAAATTGACACACTACTTAATGTTTACACTTTATATTTATTTTCAAAATTTCTTATCTTGTGGTATAAGCCATTCATAGGCTTGTGCCGACTTACCTACTGCCACCAATCTCCCCTTCGGAATTATTCGAAAATCTATCAATTCATTCACATCTAAATGTGGTGCCTATTTCTTGTGGATTTCTTGTTTTATTTTTATGTTCCAAATATTAATTTTGATACTTGAGAATGATTTATTCTGAAATATTAAAAACTCAGCTACGCTATTATTTTGATGTTCAATCTGTAATATAATACTGTTTAGTTTTAATTATATAAAACATTGTTCGATTTTATTTATTTATTTATTTTGCAAAACAAAATATACGTTTATTGATAACATTCGCTACTAAAAGATTAAACTTATAGATAAAATTTTGAAATGCTTTAACATCCCGCTTCTTGTTTGTAGTCCTTAAGGTGTTACTCCCGCGATCTAAATCGGAATAAACGACCGCGTTCCAGTCTCCCACTAAAATCCTCCGACGAGACTGGATTCGCTGAAAAAAGGAATCCATCTCGGTAGAGTTATTGGGTGCAAAACCCCCGATAAGTCGAAAAGCCACATCATTTACGGTAACATCCACGATACAAAGCTTCCATTTTAGATTTGCAAGTACTAGGAACAAACGACGTATTAAGCGTGTGCTTAGCTAGCCAAGTTAACCACCCCATTCAGCTGGCATCAAAATGTGCTGAATCGAGCTGAAATCTCTAAATAGCACACCCTGATAATAACCTGCAATAACGTCGGTCTTCTGCAAACAACATATATCGACGTCGAGACGTTAAAGTTCGCGTGCCAATCAAAGATTACGAAAGGTGTCTCTTAAACCAAGTGCATCTAAACTCGCCAATCCTAAGACCATTTTGATAACAGTGTTTAGAATCCTGAACGAACATTGGCGAAGTCAAGACACCGACGGCTGTCTCCATGGAACCAGTGGTTATCTCATTGGTGATGCTACAGTCCGGGGACACGCTACCGACGTCTAGCGGTTATATTAATTTAATTGCTCTATAAAGGGATGGGTGTATCCTAATGGTGACCATCCAGATACAAAACCTCTTAAGATCGGATAGTTCTTTGTCGTTAAAGAATGCAAGAAGTGGCGTTATTTTAAAAGCAGTATTGACCTCCTCCATCATATTCCATAACCCTGTACCCCCTTCCTTCGATCTTACCACAGTCAAGAGTCTTTGTGATTCAGCGTAGTTTTAAGGGTTGCTGGCCTCCTTTATGCTGATTGTTTTCAGAACAGTGAGATTCCTATAATCTTTTTTGTGATGATATATCATCGTATTTTCAGTAAGTGGAGTGAGTTTGCATACGCCCATTCCGGTGCAAATGGCAGAACGCTTTTTTTTCTAGCCTCCCTCTCTAGTGAGGGGATTCTCTGACATTTTGAGAAGGGGTTAAGGAGGCATCGCGTTGGGAGGTGGAAGCATATCAGGTTTCCTTGGAGATGGTTGTTGCGTATTCAGAGGTGTATTATAGCCAGTGGAGAAGGGGGAAGTTCTGGAAGAAAGGATTTTCATTTTAGGGATTGACTTATTGTTTTTTTTTTGTATGTGAGGAGAAACGGAATTTACTGGAGAGGTTCTAGAGAAATAGGCCTTATTTTTTGTGTGGGGTTGAAGTTTATCAATTTATACTCCATTTTTTGGTAGGAAAGCAGTTACTCCGGCAGGGGCAGCTTTTGTCTTAAGAGGAGGGTGTAGTTTATATTAAAGGCACTGGTTCATTTTTGGTTTTTACATTTTTTTAATTTTTCGTTGTTCGTCGAGCTTATTTTCAATTTAACCAAGGCTTTATACTTTCGTAACCCTGGGTCTTTACTCGATCTTATATCGATTTCTCCCTCTTCGGTTACATGCTTGTTTGTACTCCTTCGGTATCATTGTCTTTTTTATACTTATTAGGAAGAGCTTCTTCGGTTTTGCTCAGTAGGGCCACGTTAGGGTCAAAATGTTCTTACACGGGATTTTGGGGATTAGTTGTAACTGGAGTTCCGGACTCGTATAAGTTAAGTGAACCATCTCCGAAGAGACCCAACAATCTGGACGGCACGCCGCGACAACACTTAAAAGGTTTTCACCCCAGCTTCAATATAATAGGATATTTTGTTAAATATTCCTTATTTCGAAGTTCCATACTCCGTTATAATGTCGACATCGTCTGCCGTGATATTACCGTATTTTAACAGAAAAGAGGCGATGTATTCACCAGCAACAATACGAGGTGCCTACCAATACTGATATTGTTGATTTTGGAGTCCCATGTTCTACAAAGTCTTTCATAATGATTTTTGACAGTTCCTTACATTCCACCTCACTTTTAATCACATCATTTTGGTATTCGTTCTGGCTTAAATATCGTAATTACGATGAATGTTGATACGTGAGCTTGAATTAATTGTTTTATCGTTCTATCGATAAGAAAAAAGGAATAGTTCTTTTCGAAAATCCTGCGGTGTTGGCGCCGAGATTACAAATTCAGTAAATTCGTGAGATTTTTTAAACAATTCTTCGACGTTTACCTTTATTGACGGCGGTTTACTGCACTGGTATTTTTCAGAGATGTTCGTCTCCACTATTTCTCCCTCTCAAAACTTACGATTCTCAACAATTACTCATCCATATGTATTGTCGTCTCACCACGTTTTGGCCAAGTAAGTCTTTGGGTTGGATTGAAACCTTTATCATAGCGGTTTTAATTCTACCACAAGCTGACCAGAGGCTTAGCCAAATCGTGGTGAGACGACAACACATATCGATGGCAGTAATTGCTGAAAATGCATTTAGGAGATTCGGAGTTCCTATCCCGTCGCGGTTACCACCTGACGAAGACCAGAGGAATAGTTGCTCGAAACGTCGTAAAACAATATCTAAGAAATATGAGGATAATAATCTGCAATAAATGAATGAATTAATAATAATCACCTCAATAATGAATTCAAATTAAATAATATAAAATGTAGATTAGTCCAACGTGTTGCGAAAGAAAAACACATACAAGTATGTTAAAGAATGCAAAAATATACGTATGCTTAATTTATAAGAAAGAAATCAAAATATATAGATATAGATACAAAGAAAGAAAAATATATATCAAATAAGCGAAGAAAAAATTGTTCTTTTAAAGATAAGAGAAAGTAAATTATGACACATATACGAGCATATGTTTTAATGAATTTAGAAAAAAAGGTGATCTGCTGTAGTTGTTATGCATAAAAAGAAGTAAAACCAATACACACTTATGAAAGAAAGAAGAAACAATTTGAAGAAACAATGTGTGCGAGTGAAATGCTCCAGTGAAGTAAAATAAAAGAAAATGTTTTTGAATTACTAGTTTGTTGAAAGAGAAAAACGGGGAAAAAGGTATACAATCGGTCATAAACGTTGACATGTAAGTGCGCGTATGCTTTGATACGCATGGACAAGGCACTTTTGTGATAATGGTGGCTCGGTCAGCGTGATCCCTTGCGCAGTTTTATGGACACGAATAACTAACCGTTGATTTTTTATATATTTCATTAAGTAAATAGATATATAGGCAGATTTCCAGTAGATGCGAATATATGGAAGTTTTAAGTATTAAATAAGTTCCCGCTTCTTATGAATCAGGAAGTTCTGTCTTGCATTACAGTATCGATTCGGGGTTTGTATTTATTATGGCAAAGATAGTTATTGCTATAAATATATAGCTGTAAATCTAGGTACAGACTATAGCTGGTAGGTATCTATCTGTATAAGAAAGACTTAATGCATGTCTTAGAGGGAGTAATGGAGAGATATTTAGTGATGATGACTTCCAATCAGTCAGCATGTGAATGTCAACGGCTGAGAGCTACGTACACTCCTCCAAAGCCTGTGTAATAATGAGTGTTAGTGGCAGCTAGGGGAGTAGAGCAGATTGTTAGTTGTCAGGAGAGGATTAATCTTAGAGAAGACAGTCTACTGGAAATCTGCCTAAAGTTCTATTTACATTATTACATATATACTGAAGATCCATAGCTTATTATTTTCTTCCAATTCAACCTGTACTGTGTTGTACTTCATGTAAAACATGATGCTACTTGTATCTACATTGAATATACATCTTAACCCTCCTGCCATCTAAAATATCCATAGCTTAGGCACAATTTTTTTTTAGTTAATTCCTAATATCAATCCACTCTGCAACGCGTTTATTTATTCCTTAACCAACATAAAAAATGAATTATAAATTTAAAAGAAAAAATATTAGACAAAATATGAAATGCTTCCAACAAACCTGTTGCAAATATAGCTGCTTCCACTGCATGAACATTTACTCACCCAATCCTCCAGACACAATGAAATAGCAATGTGCCTTAATCGCTTTGAGGAGTGTAATTTTTCAGTAAATATATAACCTTTAAAAATTAACCCAGTAAAATCAAATACCCACGCGGGGTCGCAGAAATACCTGTCTTAAAACCCGGGCGCAGGGCGGACCCTCTCGGTGCTGATGAACCCGTAAATGTTTCCAGGTCATCCGTCTAGTAGAAGGACAATTTTGAATCTAAACCTAAGGGGAGGTAGGCCTCTCCAATCTTCGGCGACAACCTTCCTAGACCTGGCGAATCAAACAAATTACCGGTCTGCAAACCTAAACTGCTTAAGGAGTAGATAGGTACTGTCTATCGCCCGGCTTCCATAGTATTCGTTGCCTATTAGCCAGGCGTATTTGTCGAATCGAGAGAAAGACTCAGTGCTCGATCCTGTTTCCTGACTAGGTAAATGAACGCCGTTTTCCCCACTCCCGCACACACCCTTTCCCTCTAAAATGGGCACTTGGGAGTGCTTGAATGCCATAATGCCAGTGCTGTTAGATTGGGTTGACCATCGTCTGATAGGTCGAGGCTAGCGAGTTGACAGTTCTGCTCCATCAACAGTTGAATAATATCGGGATTTTTGTAGTACCATCCATGTACCGCATTGAAAAAGGACCCTACACTCATGCCTGGTGGGATTTCCTGTCGCTAAAATCCTAGTAGACGGAAAGTTAACTGATGGTCTACTTGTGTTGAATTCTTGTATTCTGCATAACCTCTTGTTCAGCATCCCTTAACTAAACTGAAACTTTCAGAAAATGGCAATACAATCTAAAATTACGCTTAAACCAGGACAAAACTCAAACAAAACAAAATTGCCTCCTCTTCTGTGGCTTGCATTTACAAACATCCGTGAGTTTAGAACTAATTTAAATGAGGTTGAAGCATTTCTCCTAAGACACGCTCCAGATATCTTAGGACTAAGTCAGACTAACCAACACTCCTCCATCCCCTCTACCACGCCCGAATCACTCCCACTCTGCGGTAAGGACTCAGACATATGCACAGACTTGGAGTCTACATTCGAAACACCCTCCCCTTGACTAGAGAAACAAAACTAGAATCGGACGATCAAGCCGTTATGTGCTTTAGACTTAACATGCAACATAACATTAGTTACTTTATGTTCTCTACCGCTCTCCCTCGATCCAGGACTGTGCGCTAATAAACAAAGTCTCTGGCAGCATAAATACAGCACTTTCCCCGACAATAGCGTACAAGTGCATGAATTTTTTGACTTCAATGTCCACCACAGAAACTGACTCTGATTTTTTTTCTTACGCAGACGCAGATGGAAGTACAAGAGAGAGCTTCTCTATATCTCATTTCCTATTACAGCTGGTTACGTTTTCAACTCGTTTCCGAGACCAACAAGAACACGCATCACTTTTAGATCTGTTTCTGACCACGGCTCCCAATGATTGTATTACGAATGCCCATAGCAGTGATAATGGTTAAAATGACCCTAAAAACTTGGGCAAAAACTGAGGAACTATTGCTTAAAACAACGAGCTATTATAAAAAGGCTGACTGGGAAGCCATCAGAGATCTCATTAGAGACGCTTCATGGCGAAATATCTTTTCACTTCCTGCAAAATAGTGCGCAAATGATACCACTAAATCGTGTAAAAGGCAATTGAAGCACATGTTCCCACGCGGAAATTTCATAGCAAGCAACACGCTCCCCAATTATTTACTACTTGTGTCCAGCTGCCATTGCGCAAATGCAGCATGCGTACCGCAGATTTAACCGAAATAAGTCCAGTTCAAACAGACATAAGTATATAGAAAGCCAGAAGTAGCCGAAAGAAATAAATAGAGACACCTAAGAGAGAATTTACTGAAGCCACCCAAAAACGCAACGAAGCACAGAAATTAGGAACTCGTCACTTCTGGAAAATTTACCACAGTGTAGTAAATAATAGGCAATCAACAATTTCCCCACCATCCAATAAGTATTACTTTGTTTGCTCAGCAACCGACAAGGCTAATATGCTTGCCAGTCGGTTTACCTCAAGCCCACACAAAATTCTGCTAACCACCCCCTCCCTGACTTTCCTTTGCGGACAGACGCAACACTAGACTATCTACAATTGACCTCTTCTCAGGCGCATGCTATCATAAAAAAATCTGGGCACTGCAAAATCATGTGGCCCTTTTCTCATCCCGCCAGTGCAATAATAAAAGTGCTCCGCCGAAGTAGCTCCAGATCTCTCCAAACTTTACAACAAATGCCTTAATGAATCTTGTTTCCTGGCTGCTGGAAAACTGATTCTGTTGTTCCAGTTTTCAAGAATTCTGGCGAATGAACTGACCCAGGAAATTGTCGCCCCAATAGCCTCATCCCACTTTTCGCCAAAATATTTGAGTCCACAATTAACCAGCTCTAGGACATTACCTTACAGAAGCTATACTTTTGACCAACCAACAATACGGATTAAGGCAAGTACCTACTACAGCACACATCTTAACTGTAATCTCTGTATGTATATACCATTCACTGGACAAAGTAGGGGAGGGTAGAAGTGTAGCTCTATATATATCTAAGGCTTTTGACAGTGCATGGCATGACGGTCTGCTTAGGAAAATCAGATCATACGGTATCACTTGGAGAATACTAAACATGATTAAATCCTTCTAAGATAAGAGAAAAATCCAGGTTGTGCTGACGGCCTTACAATATGATATAAATGCGGTAGTGGCTCAGAGGTCTATCGTTGGACCTCTACTATGCGTAATAATCATAAATGACCTCTCTGACAAAATTGTATGTGAGATGAGTATGTATGCTGATGACACCATTCTTTATAACAGACACGGCAGGAAAACAAATGAACACTTATCTAAAGCAATGCCAGAAACACTAGAGGATGACCTCCAATCTGCAGTTGAACGGGGGGAAAAATAGATGGTCACATGCAATGCTGCCAAGAATAAACTTGTTTCCTTCAATAATTACAAGACACTTTCTCTACCACCAATAGCAATTGCTAAATACTCGTTTTCTGAAAGCACATCTTTTAAACTCTTCGGCCTTACGTTCACAGGAAACATGAGTTGGAACAATTACATTGAGAGCAGTGCAATGATGGCTGCAAAGATGATAGTTTCTCTCTACCGGGTTAGAAACCTACTAACGCCCAAAAGTACCCTGCACCTCTAAAAGGCCCCCATTTGCTCATTTATAGAGTATTGTTGTCATATTTGTGCTCGTGCATCTGCTACGAGTCTCTCGCTCCTAGACAAGGTTAAAAAAAAAGTTGCCACCCTGATAGGTCCTGAACTCTCATGTAAGCTTCAGCCTTTGCCCCATCGATAAAATGTAGCATCCCTCGTCCTGTTCTACAAGTACTTTAACGGTGAATGCTCCGACAAACTGCAAGCACTCGTACCTCTTCCATGTAAATACCCTCGACAAACCCGACAAGCAGCTATATCCCCCCACTTCACAGTAGAGATCCCTAGATGTAAGAGATCCTTCTACCCCAGCAGTTTCTTCCCCAGAACCGATAGACTTTGAAATTCCCTTCCGGGTCCATGCTTCCCCAACTGTACTGGCATGCAGAAGTTCAAGTGTAACGTCAACCGACATCTTTCTGGTCAACTCTCCACATAGTCCCCCTGTATATTATGTCCCTGATAGTAGCTCTTCACTTCAAAGTGCCTATATTTCTTGTTTGGGGTGAAGATGTAATTAAAAAAAGCATTGCTACATTGGAAAGGTAAGATAACTAATATGAGTTTAAACATTAATGCATTATGTTGTCATTTGTTTTGCTAATCCAATATGATAATAATTGAAATATTTTAATTATTTCTATATCTTTTAATATATTAGTTCTCTCACAAATACAAATAAAGTCATGCATTTATTTAAATAATGCATACAATCCATGGACATGCGATATATTGGATATAGTTTGTGATTGTTTGATAATCTAGGGTTACTGAATCTAGTTAGATATTTTATCAAAATGATAGAAAGCTGCTTTAAAGTTAGAAGATTTTCATGTAGAAAAAAACAATGTAATCTGTCAGAAAAATGCCGGAAACTGTCAAACTTTCTCTTATTGCTACAGGACAGCGCAAGGTTTCTTCGCAAGCAAAATAAATAAATAAATTTCTGATACACCTTGAGGACGTTTAAGCTGTGAACATATAAATCACTTCCTTAACCCCCTATTCTGCATGTTTGCCTTTTGTTCTCCGACCTATCGCCCCGAAGATTGAGTGGCAAATCCATGTGTGCGTCACCTTATCCATTTTTATTTGCCTTTTTTTTACTAAACGATTCAAGCCAAGTTTATATCCTATAGGACTTTTTCGCAATTCCTTTACACATAATCGGATTGCTTGGACGTGTAAACAAATTAACAGTTTAAGAAAGGATAGCCTAAGTATATAGATATATCTTTTGTTATTGCTTGGGATTTATCCAACGCTGGCCTTTTTAGGTTATTTATTTTCTACTTATTCTTTGTGTTCTATTTTTTTCCTTTCCTTTATTTTTTTGCCATCTTATATACGTGTCTCCTAAAATGTGGGGAAACGGAAAAGAAAAAGTAATATATAACTTAACACCTGTTACTAAACTGGAGTTTTATCATGTATTTTATGGCAAGCAGCCATCGTTAAAGGATTGTTAGAGTGCCCGCGGGATAAATCCATCCCTGGGTAAAAGTTTGATTATGTTCAACCTCTTTTCCCAATAGATACCGATATAGCTAAGTGAAATCAAGAGAAATACAGAACGACAAGAAACCATGTTGAAATAAGCAGAAAAAAACTCTCCACATACATGCAGTTGTAATTCAAAATGTTGAGCTACTCTTGTAATTACTTGGTTTAACATTTTGTTTTAAATCTCAGTGATATTATGTGGAGAAAGCTGGTCAAGTCGCAGATGTATTATATTGAATATATTATAATAAAAATGAAAGTTTTATTTGTGTTAGTAATTTGCGCACTTATAATTTCCGATGATGAACCGATGTTACTGCAAAATGGGATTGGCATACCGATTCCCACATTATATCATCGAGGTTAAGTGGAGGTACAACAGGTTTACTTCAGATTAACAATAATTATTGAATTCAAAGTGTTGTATGTATTTATGAACCGAGGGTATGAGATAAAAAACATCTTCTTTGCAGAGTTCAAATCACTCTTCTACCATGTATACTATCTGTTATTATTCATCTGATATCGAGAATTACAATACAGCAGGAGGATGTAGTTTACAATCCGTAGTAAAAGTAACCCTCTAGCTCTAACTCTACTGTAAAAAAGAACGAGCCTGAGAGACGGAATATGTAAACATTAGGAAGTTATTTCTAGTAATACTCTCACAAATAAAACACTCGCCTGCAATTCGGTGTGAACATGGAAGGGCTTATAAAGTTTTCATGGAAATTCGTAGAAGAGTAGGCAGTCTGATTCTGCTGAAGTGTATCGAAAATATTATTATTATACGAGCAAGTTGTAGTTAGTTGATTTTGCTGTTAAAGTAACATTTTTTTACTATAAAAAACCCAATTAATTCGACATATTATGTAACATTATCAATAGGATCGCGTATTAAATTTCCACATTCCAAATCGTACGTCTAATATTTTACATACAATATTTTTTTACGAACATATTGTTTTCGACATATAAATGGAATAAAGGACCAGTACCCTCCGAAAATAATAACAGCCAACAACAAATTTTGAATGAATTAACTAATATATCTAATAAATATAAAGAAGACATCTTGAAATTTTGTTTTAATTATTAATATATTGGTGCAAAACAATTGTCGTTTTTTTTTTACTTAAGTTGAAAATCAAAAAGCGACATTATTTTTGGCCGACCTAATAATAATGTGATTGTTTTAGTAGGCGTGATAGGTAATAGAGCGTATGTACTGTCTATTAATGAGACTTCAATGCCAAATATTGTTATTAAAATAAATGTTTAAAAGAATTTCCAGGTTTTACTGAAATTATATATATATATATATATATATATATATATATATATATATACATACGTATATATATATATATATATATATATATATATATATATATATATATATATATATATATATATATATATATATATAGTCATCAACATACAGCCCCTTTTCGTTGTTCCGCAACTCATCGGTGCCGGTTGACTTCAAAGACGAGGATTGAACTTAGAACCTTCGCGTTGACAGTCAGCTCTACCGATTGACCCAGGGAAGCGGCGCCCATATGTTGCTTCTAAAGGCTGTATGTCGATGATAAGGAATCTTAGTTGAATTGGATTGTTTGTTTATAATAGAAATCCACTGGACAAAAACTTCCATTGCGAAATCACGAAAATTATTTTATTTGAACTGATTCCAAAAATAATGCATTACAGTTTGTGTGAATTATATTTAGTTTTTTTATCCACCGAAAAAGAACGCAAAAACAAAAAAAAGAAAGTGAAATAACTCCAAATTCAAATGACTCAACATGTTTTATAAAAAGAAAGTCGAGGTTGGTAAAAATAAATTGAATTAAATATGTTATCAATATAAATCAAATTTAAATAATAAAATTAAACTAACACACTGCAATTTAGAAATTGATTTTCCTTAATGTAATATGCAAATAACGTCATCTCTCAATCGTCTATTGTACACGAATAATACTATATATAGGACTGAATGAAGCATTACATTAATGGAACTGTTGTATATATTATTCCAATTGTGAACAAACAAACATACAGAGAGGAATACAAAATTTATATATATATATACATATATATATATATATATATATATATATATATATATATATATATATATATATATATATATATATATATATGGTTGAGATTACTTTATAAATATTAATTCTTTAATATTTATAATATACTTTAGTTTTACAATCTTGGATCATTTTGGTAAATTTAATTGTAATATTTACTTTTTACATATATATATATATATACATATATATATATATATATATATATATATATATATATATATATATATATACATATACTTTTTACCTATTCAGAATAATGAAATACAATAAATCTTACTAGTGTGCAAATCCAGTGATTATCAGTCTTACAAAATATTATTGGATGCAATATTTTATATAAGACTATCCCAGCTCAATGAAATTGTTCACTATATCTTTTAGGATCCTTGGCCTAACGTTCACAGGAAACTTGAGTTGGAACAATTACATTGGGATCATTACCAGGACCGCTGCAAAGGAGGTAGGTTATCTCTACCGTTCTAGAAAGCAACTAACGCCCGAAAGTATCCTGTACCTCTTAAGGTGACCATTCTCTCACTATATCTTTTAAGCTTCGCGGCATTAACGTTCATAGGGAACATGATTTGGAACAATTACATTTAGAGTATTGTCAGGACCGCTGCGAAGCAGCTAGACTCTCTATACTGTGCTAGAAAGTTACTAACGCCCGAAAGTATCCTGTACCTCTAAAAGGCAAACATTCGTCCATGTATGGATCATTGTTATCATATTTGGGATGGTGCATCTGGCACTAGTCTATCGCTCCTAGACAAGTTTTAAAAAAAGTCGCCAATCTGATAGGTCCTGAACTTTAATCTAAGCTTCCCCCACTGTCCTATCGACGAAATATTGCATCCCTCTGCCTGTTCTACAAGTACTTTAACGGTGAATGCTCTGACGAACTGCAAACATATGTACTCCTCGACGTTAATACCCCTGACTTAACCGACAAGCAGCTAAATCCCAACTCTTCACAGTAGAGATTCCTAGATCTAAGAGAGACTTCTACTCCAGTAGGTTCTTTTCCAGAACCGCTAGCTTTTAGAATATCCTTCCGATCCCTACTTCCCCAACTGTACTGACATGCAGAAATTCAAGTGTTACGTGATCCGACATCTTGCTGCCCAACTCCCTACACAGTAGCCCTGATGCTTATGCCCCTGATGTTAGTAGTTTCCTAGGCGGAAGTTTCTCGAGAGCTCTTTCGGCTATCATCTCGTCAGGAGTAAATCGATAGCAGTCTAAATAATATTGTAACGAAAATAAAGAGTTCTATTGGGGAACTTATTAAATGTGCCAAAAGTACGGGGACATTAATTAAATTTATTTACGTTTAAAAACGATTAATATATATATATATATATATATATATATATATATATATATATATATATATATATATATATATATATATATATTTAATTAATGTCCCCGTACGTTTGGCACATTTAATAAGTTCCCCAATAGAACTCTTTAAACCCACTGGGAATTTTAAGAATAGTCAACCGATTTGATTTTCAATTGACTGATACTATTTTAAAAGCAGTGAATAATATTAAGAGGATTCAGAGTTAAAAGCTAGATTAAAGTTCTGAATGTGAGCATATTATCAATAGTTTGTGCATATAGTAGTTGAACAGATGATAGTGTCGCTTTTTATCTTGCACTGGATATATGTTAATTTTTAATTGATTAGAAATTTGAAATTTGCTACTTGCCGATTTGTTAATATTTTTTCTAAGAAGTAGTAAAGCGTCTTTTCCGAGTCTTCTATGCAAATTCGTCATGATTTATAGCCTGGAAAATATAATACTGATGTTCAAGTATAGTCTATTTCATGTAAAAACATGATGGCTAATTATGGTAGTTAATAATGTTTCTCTAAACGTAGCATTGTTGTCATTATTAAACGAATATATTTTTGCTCGTTTATCTATTTGTGTTCATTGTACAGGCTTTCATGTATGTTTATACATTTGCTTTTAGAAATATATGATAGGTTTATACATATTATGGTATATATATATATATATATATATATATATATATATATATATATATATACCATAATATGCATAAACCTATCATATATTTCTATATATGATAGGTTTATGCATATTATGGTATATATATATATATATATATATATATATATATATATATATATATATATATACACCATAATATGCATAAACCTATCATATGTTTCTAAAAGCCATATATATATATATATATATATATATATATATATATATATATATATATATATATATATATATATATACGTTTTATTTTTTATTACCGTATCTTTCTGTTAAGCTACAGACGGCCAAAAAAAACGTGCGGGTAGCTGAAAGATTAATGTAACTTAGCAGAAAGATACGGTAATAAAAATTAAAACGCATATTTACTCTACAACAGTATTGAGCACTTTCTTCAGTTTTTATTAATTACCGTTTCTACTATATGTATATAACTATATATATTATTTGTATATATAAATACATGTATATATATATATATATATATATATATATATATATATATATATATATATATATATATATATATATATATATACGCTGCTGATCAAAAGTTTATGACCACTTAAAAAATCTTTAAAAATAAACTTTTTGTTTTTAAGGATATATTTTAAACTCTTCCGACTTAAAGTTACTACTGCTACTATCTAAAAGGTCATGGAAACAAAAAAAAGTGCGTTTCAAGATTTTTATTTTAAATTTAGCATTTTTATTAAATAAGGCTTTTATACATGATCCAAATTATTAGACCAAGGGTCTGAATTGTTAGATTTGTGGCAATTCTAATGTTTTTAATTCAGTTATGTATTAGAAATCATCGATTAAAGGTGTTACCATGCCTAATGTAAGAAAACTAACCGAACTCGAGCGCTATCGAATTCTAAACCTCTATAAGCAAGGTTTGCCACAGCGAGGGATAGCAGCTTAAATAAATGGCAGAAACACTGTTATTTATAACTTTCTAAACAGCACTCAGAATTATGGAAAAGCAAAATACTTTTGTAGCCCCCCCCCCTAAAAAAAAAATTCTCCTGAATTTAGTAGATTCAGATGGATTGTTATGAATGACAGATAACTTTCTTCTAGTCTAATTAAGGCGGGTAAAGATGCTGATCGCAGTGAAATAACCATCAGACGAGACTTGCAACAAAAAGGCATGTTAAATAAAAAAAAAACGTAAACAGATTTCTCTATTGCTTTCACGTCACAAAGTGGACCCCTAAATATTTGGCCGTTATTAGAAAACCTGGGCAGTTAAGAAGTGGAAGAATGTCCTGTTTTCTTATGAGAAAAAGTTCAATATATATGGTATTGATGACTTCCAGCGATATTGGCATGACAAAATATGCTCTTTGAAATTTATTCCACCCGTCATAGGTCATGGTTTGTGTATGGATGGTAGATTGTTCCAACAGGATAATGTTGTAATCCACACTGAAAGATGGACCTTCAGATTTCTACAAAAAATGGAGTCCACCTCTTGGGGCATCCTGCATGTTCACCGGACTGTAACCCAATTGAAAATGTTTTGGAATAGATGACAAGAGTGGTTTATCAAAATAACAAACACTGTTAAACTAAAAATGAACATCGTGAAGCCATCTTCAGAAACTGAAGCAGTGTTCCCCGCAACGTAATAGAATCCAATAATTCTAGCATGGGCCAAAGAATTTGGGAAGTCATCATAATCATCAAAAGTAGAACTCATTATTACGTTTCATTGTTGAATGTTTTCATACACTTTCCATACACTGTTTGTACAATTATTAGAATTTTTGTCCCTGGTCTTATAATTCTCATCATATGTAAAAAGTCTAATTAAAGAAAAATATAATTAAAAAAAATCTTTGATATGTAGCTTTTTGTTGCCATAACCTTTTAGATTGCAGTATTGGTAACCTTAAGTCTGAATAGTTTAAAATCCATACTTATTTTTTTTAAAGGATTTTTAAGTTGTCTTAAATTTTTGATAAGAAGTGTATATATATATATATATATATATATATATATATATATATATATATATATATATACATATATATATATATATATTTAGTTGAGATGGTAATTAATAAAAAACTGAAGAAAGATCTCAATACTGTTGTAGAGCAAATATGTGTTTTATTTTTATTACCGTACCTTTCTGTTAAGTTACATGATTGTTTCGGCTACACGGCCGTTTATGGGCAGTCTGTAGCGTTCTCAGACTTTTAAAGAAATGTTCGCTATATTGGGACGAAAGAGTGGAAGAGTGAATGAGATCAGGGGGGGTGCGATGAGGGCGGAAGAGGAAGAGAGGAAGGGAACAAGGAGGAAGGGTGGGGGCGTTTGGTATGTCGATAATGTTTTAGTTTTGGGGTTAAAGGAACTTGTGGGGGAGGGTCTGGGAAGTTCATTTCTGGTGTGACTGAGGGCATAGGGATACATGAGGGGAAGGAGAATATGTGGGGGTGGGAGGAGAGGGTTACTTTAAAATTCGAGTCTTAGTGTAAAAGTTTTTAGCGTCTCGTTGGTGAGGTGATTTCTTGGTAAGTATATCTTGAGCTGTTGGGCGTTCGTTTATATTTGGAGGCAGGGGGCTATGCTTCGGTTTATTTATTTTTAGTTTTTATTTTGTTGGTAATTGTTTGGAGAGGGTCAGCTAGTGATGGCAGCCACAGCTACACACATGCGCACTTACACACATATATACTTAAAGAAACGGTTTCGGGTACATATACACCCTGGCGTGCAAATATATGTGCATATGTGCGCCTGCATGCATAGACACCTGCGTTGTTCTTGCTTGCGTCAGATTTTCTTTAAGGTGCTAAGATTGGGTGCGCGTGCGTAGGCATGGATACACACATACACAGATACATACATACCGACGCCCCTGCCCCAAGGAGGCGATTATACGGGCTCATATGCGCATATTGATTCAGACATACTAACATCTCACGCAGACGTTCAAGCGCGTGCGCGCATGCAGATACCAATACTCGTGAGCACATAAATCGACATATATACACAGCTGCACGCTCTCCCACACCGTGTGGACAGGAGGCAGCGGGCATCGATACTCTCACATCAACACACGCATACACAGGAACGTGCACACACACACAGGTACCCCGTGTACACATGGGCTCCAACGTAGATGTTCACGCGCGTGCATACACACACATACCCCCCCCCCAGTTATCCAGACAGTTATTGGTATAGACATATTCGTCTGGATAGATTTAAATCTAAGTTCATTCGTGGGTACATAGGCGCAATACTTTCGTTTGATGTGGATCTGGTTATACATAGATATGAGCATCAGCTCATTGTCAGGGTTTTGTACATAATGTGTTCATTTTCATTAATGGGAGCCCAAAAAAACGGTCGCGTAGCCTAAACAATAATATAACTTAACAGAAAGATACTGTAATAAAAAATAAAACGTACGTATATATATATATATATATATATATATATATATATATATATATATATATATTATACATATATGGAGACTAAAGCTGCTTTCAGGAACGCCAGCAATCACTGTAAAAGAGTAATAAAAAATTCAATAGTGATATATGCCCAGTCTGTTAAATCCAAAGTAGCAGATCAGCGGATTAGTTCCCACCAGTTTTAGCAAATAACAAATCAATGGACCAGAGGTCATCCTGTCAGCATCGGATAAGGCCAGAATATTTGCCAAGAACTTTGCAACTAATTCTACCCTATGTGACGAAGGGCATCAATTCCCCACATTTCCTCCTACAACACAGAACACGCTAGGTAACATACAAATATCCGTGCATGGGCTCGCTAAGCTAATCAAAAACCTTGATTCCAGTAAAGCAACTGGCCCTGACGGCATCCCAATTATAGTGTTAAAAAAGTTTCAACCAGAACTTGTTCCCATACTTAAGAAACTGTTTAAGCGTTGCCTTAAAGAGAAGTGCTTTCCGTCTCCCTGGAAAACCTCATCAGTATGCCCTGCATTTAAGAATTCAGGTGATAAGTCATCTCCCTCTCAGTACAGACCAATAAGCCTCCTGTGTGTTATGAGTAAGTTGCTCGACTCCATATTAAATAGAGAAATAGTAAACCACCTCAGCAGAATCAATCTTCTTAGTGACACACTATATGGTTTCCGTTCTGCAAGATCTACCGCAGATGTGCTAACGGTTATATCTCACAGGACTAGTGAATATCTTGATAAAGACTTCTTTTCTAGGGCAATTGCTCTTGACATATAAAAGGCCTTCGACAAGGTATGGCATAAGGACCTACTTCAAAAGATTTCCAGCTACGGCATAAATGAAAATGTTTTCTCAATCATTAAATCATTTCTCTCACATAGGCTCATAAGAGTAGTGGTCGATGGGCAAAAATCAGAGGCTTGCTGTATTAATGCTGGAGACCCTCAGGGGTCAATCCTGGGCCCAACTCTCTTCCTGATCTACATCTAATGACCTCCCTAAACGCATACTTAAATCATTCGTTGACATCTATGCTGATGACACGACCATCTACGGATACACATCAAAGACTGTAAATGGAAAAGTTCTCTCTGATTCTCTCTCCTCTGATCTCGAGCGCGTGGTTCAGTGGGGGAAGACGTGGCTTGTTACATTTAATGCATCTAAAACCAAACTCCTATCTTTACATCATCAACGCTCTGATCCCCATCTGCCATCAATTGAAATGGATAGCTCTCGTCTAGGAGAAGCCCCATGTTTTGCCAAGCCTCTGGGGTTGTCCTTTACTCCTGATCTGATAGGAAACATGTACAACAAGTCAGTTGCCAAGGTCGCTGGAAAGATGGTGGGGTCCTTCTACTGCTCCAGAAGATATCTCACTACTGATACAATTCTCTATCTATATAAAAGCCAAGTACGCCCAAGGATGGAATACTGTTGCCATATCTGGGCAGGAGCTTCTACAAACAGCCTATCCTGCCTTGACAGAGTACAAAATAGACTTCGTGGCTTAGCGGGGGATGCCCTATTCTCTACTCTGCAACCTCACACCCATAGAAGATACGTTGCGAGCCTATCCTTGTTTTATCGTTATTTCCATGGCAGGTGCTCGTCTGAACTCCAATCTCTTCCCCCCTCGCCAATCTTTCACGAAAAACACCCGTCTAGCTGAATCCACCGTGAAAAATTTCCACCACTCTTTATCTGTGTGTAAATCAAAATGTGGCTTCCATGAACAAAGCTTCTTTCTTAGAACTGCACGCCTGTGGAACTCTGTTCCGTCTGCCTGCTTCCCAATTGACTACAACTTGGATGTCTTCAAGTCCAACGTTAACAAATTCCTAATGAACCGCCCCCCATTAGTAGACACTAACCTACTGTACTTGCAATAACCATTATCCCTGAGTTGAATCCGGGCCTTGATAAGTAGTTACTAACGTGTAAATAAACAAAATAAAAAATATATATATATATATGGTTAAACATGTGCAATTCTACATATATGTCTATCTATTTCCGACGAAAATTTGTTGTACATCCATGAATTATGAATGCTGTGTCGGCCATTATGTTTCCTCCCACCCTGCATCTCAATTAGTCATGCGCGCTATGCCGTTCCTCAATTAATGACTGGTCCTGATTAGCATCATCGTTCAGCATTTTCCCACCATTTTTCAACCATTTTCCCACTATTTTTCAACCATTTTCCCACCATTTTTCAACCATTTTCCCACCGTTTTTCAACCATTTTCCCACCATTTTTCAACTATTTTCCCACCATTTTTCAACCTGCTGAAAATTGTCTCACTTTTTTCTAGGAGATGGGATTAGAGTGTTTAATGTATCTCTCCACGAATTTTAACGCCACTGTTTATTTCGCCTTCTCAATTCATTTTAACATTACAATGTTCAACTCTGCAGCATTTCTCAACAGGAAATAAGATATGTATACAAATATATCGTTTGATTTCACAAATTATGAAATAGACGTTGCATTAACAGATAACAACATCAGATTGTTTACAATGAACCTCCCAACTCTCCCCACTGTTTTAAGTTTGTCACGATTCTATTTTTTTATCCTTTCACGTGAACTCAAGATTAAACATTTACGTTCGATTTACTTTGTTACATGTTATGTTTAATTACATTATATCTCGTATAATCTGATCTTACTGTGTGCTATATCATGATCTTATACTCTGATCTACATGCATATACTCTGATCTTAATATGCTTACAAACAATGTGCTCACCAGCTGCATTATTACTTACACACACACACACCACCCACACACCCATATATATATATATATATATATATATATATATATATATATATATATATATATATATATATATATATATATATTAAATATCTTGTGGGTACATATATATACATATATATATATATATATATATTTATATATATATACATATAAATATATATATATATATTATACAAGATATTCAATGAACTTTTTCTCACTAATGATATGAGCCATTATTTGAAACTTCATGGCAGAATGAGTAATATTTTAATTTTTCCCTCTGTTTGGAATTCTATGTTATGAATCCTAAATTGCGACATTTTTTCTGATCTAAATCATTTATCTTAAATATTGTGCAATTTTCTCAGATTATAATTGTGTTAGAAATATAAGAACAAATATTTATATATTCCCCCAGTATTTCTAAAATTCTTCAGTTTGTCAACTGTAATTTCAGAACTACACACACCCACATGGACCCCCAGGCATGCATATATATATATATATATATATATATATATATATATATATATATATATATATATATATATATATATATATATATACATATATATATACACATATATATATATATACACACACATATATATATATTTATATATATATATATATATATATATGTGTGTGTGTGGGTGGGTGTGTGTGAGGGGGTGTTCAACTTTTGTTCATTTTAAATTTATCTTTTTTTTCAAATTATTTTTCAGTGCGCATTTCCTATTCTTCTTATACAACTCTCCTTCTTACGTCAAATGTTTATTTTTTCCATTTTATTAACAATGATTTTGTTTGACTCTTTTTCTCTGCTAATTCCGTATCATTTTCCCTTTTTAATTCCACATCCAACATTTATTCCTATTATCTGCTCACATTCCATCCTCGTTGTATTCCATCTTAACGTTGACTTTTCGCATTGACATTTCCATTCTGAAATTCTGTTCATCTTAACACCCCTCGCGTCTAATCGATATTAAGCCGCGCGGACAGATCAGGTTTCGCAATCTAAATTGTCTCATTAAATGGACATTGAATAAACACACACACGGGCGAAATGACATGACTAAGGAAAATCAAAAAGAAAGTACCTTTATCCAGCAAACCAGGAATTTAACGTATAAAATCAACGATGAGATGTTTTTTTTTTCATATGGGATAATGATATATTAGCGTTTATGTCTCTTTCAGCATTAGTTTTTAAGTGACAACCTAATGACAGAGCAGGAATCACAAATCCTTGAAGATATTTTAGATTTAATTTTCATTTTTCTTCTTTTGTAATGTTGGATGTTGGGTAGCCAAACCAGCTGCCAACATTGCCCCGCTTTGTATTGAAACCAACCGAGAGCTCCTTTTAGTATCCTCTCTGTTCCCTTATGTGTAATTGTCTGGATCTCTTTTGCACTTGGTTCACCAGGAATATTAGTTAGGTAGGATTTAAGGTTCTTATGCATAAGCCCTGTGGCACCTATGATAATTAGTATGATTGATATCTCCTTAAAATTCCAATTTCTTTTCATATCATACATGATACCTTGTAGTTGGTTTGTTTCTCTTTTTCAGCTCTGTTTAGTCCTCCATCGGAAGGAACACTCACTTCAATCAAGTTTGCAACTCTCTCTGACTTATTCAATATAAATATGTCAGGATGCAGTTACATATGTGCAAGGAATAATGTATTTCTTTATAGAAGTAAATCTCCTGGCGGCGCTTTTTCATAAAAAATGATATGAGCTGCAGAAATTTAGAATTTTTACATACAATTAATCATTGAAACACAGTATTGCAACAGATCATATTCGACCTCATTACTGAATAAAACTAAACATAATACAGTAGGTTTTGAACATATAAATCTGCATCTTGGAATAATACAGAATAAACATAAATAACTATGGTAGAGCGGTTATATATATATATATATATATATATATATATATATATATATATATATATATATTTAACGGTGGTGAGGGTTTTTGGAAACATGAAAAACGATGTTATTTTTGTATTTAATATGTTTACTGTTTTCTTTTTTTGTTACTTTGGGTATTTGCGCCAAGTCCAGGGTCATTGGGCCAACTAGCTAAATATGCTCTTTGGCAACCACGCATGTAAAGGAATTTTTTTTAGTGGACGCAATTAACACCAAAGTGCGGTATGTGTTTGTGTATATTTTTAAATCAGTGGCATATAGATAATACTTGAATTATTTTTTTGGATATACACAAGTATTAATCCATCATGAACTAATAAAATTTATGAGTATATATTAATATTCATAAATAATACAGTATAGCAAAGAAATGCTTCAGTTCGTTTTATCCAGTTAACTATTAACGTAAACCATTTCTTACATCAATCCCCCACTCGCTATCTGTGTCTAAACCTAAACGTAGATTCCATGAACAAAGCTTATTTCTAAGAACTGCACGTCTGTCTTCCGTTTTCCTGCTTTCCAGTTGACTACAATATAGTTGTCTTCAAGTCTAACGTAAAAAGGTCTTGATGAGTCGTTCCCCTTGTTAACAAATTTACTGGATTTCCATCACTAACGGGTACTATATTGTCCAATTTCTACTGTACACTATTTAACGAGTGGTCTTTTGGCCTTGATAAGTGGTGATGCCTATGTAAAAACAAAATAGTTTCCGTAAAATTTTTAAGAAACCCTTTCACAAAAAGGAATGTAGACATTTACGCATAAACACACACACACACACACATACATACATATATATATATATATATATATATATATATACATGCATACACATATACATTTATATAGAGAGAGAGATAGAGAGATATAAAGAGAGACAGAGAGAGGGAGAGAGAGCGCGGCTTGAGATGTTTCAAAGGCGGGACTAATGAAAATAACGAGGTTGTTAAATAGTGCTCAATAAATAGAGCAAGGTATATATATATATATGTATATATATATATATATATATATATATATATATATATATACGTTAATTATTAACTAATATTCATTTTATTGATTTTATTCTTATTATTATTATCATTTATTTATTTTTTTATTTATTTATTCATCTATGTTTGTCCCATCTTTTTTGATGGAGAGACGGAATTTACTCACTATTAAAAATCCGACATTGCCTATAACTCTGCCTCTTCAGTAGTGTTATTATTATTGTTAATGTTGTTATTATTATTATTATTATTATTATTATTATTATTATTATTATTATTAGTATGGTTATTATTATTATTATTATCTCTTACTCACCATTAAGAAGCCGACATTTTCTCTAACTCTACGCTCTTCAGTGTTTTTTATTATTATTATTATTATTATTATTATTATTATTATTATTATTCATAACTAATAATTACAGTAGTTTTACCGTTTAACACTTTCATTTCTATTCCATTATACATATTGAAATCAATTGCGTCTCATTTTTGTCGTTTGAATTAAACGCTTGCAAAATTTAAAATTTTTTTTAAAAGACACCATCTTCTGCCACAAATGGCTAAAATAATTCACGTTAACTTTTTCGAACATGATTGCTAGGAATGAACGCTGTCTACGCTACAAATCTCCTACTCTTTCAACGGTTTCTTTTTCTTTTTCATTTCGATACTTTTTTTATGACCAAGACTGAGTAGATGCAGTACATCGGACCCCACATTGGGTCTGGGGTTGTCCGTTGTCGATACAATTACTCGATTCCATCTAAATTCTGGGTTCTAACTTTATCTGGAAAAAGCGTATGTAAACGGGCATTAGTATATATATATATATATATATATATATGTATGTATATATATATACATATATACACATATATATATATATATATATTCAGAAATGTGGTTGATAATTTAAAATAACAAATTAGAATTAAATTAAAAATCCGTTTCACAGGACGGAACAACAAAACATTATTGACTTTGTTGTTGTTCCTTCTTGTGAAACGGATTTTTAATTTAATTCTAATTTGAATTTTAAATAATCAATCACATTACTTAATATAAAATTAGTTCTAGGATATTTACCTATCGAGCTTATTACATATCTAAATTACAGCGAGTACTATTTCTTTCCCTGTATTTTAATTAAATCAGTAATTTTACTATTACATTAAAATACACTCTGCTCTTTAGAATATTCTTCTAATCTCTTTTAAATTTATATATATATATATATATATATATATATATATATATATATATATATATATATATATATATATAAGGGGTAGTCACCAACAATGTGTATTTTTAACAATATTTTATTATTTCGGTGTCTTGGTTTTTCATTGAGAATTATGTTTAGATCATTGTAATAATTTTTTTTTTAATCATTGAGATTGTGTTTAACGCATTTCAGACGTTCTGTGAATATATAAGCGAGATAAGACTGATAGAATTCAGATGAAACTCCTGTATGTGGATATATATATATATATATATATATATATATATATATATATATATATATATATATATATATATATATATATATGTATATATGTGTGTGTGTGAGCATGTAGGCGTGCGTTTTGTGTTGAGTGTGGATACATATGATTATGTGCTAGAATATATATATATATATGTGTGTGTGTCTGTGTGTGTGTGAGTGTGTATGCACGCGCGTGTGTGTGCATGTATACGCTTATATATCTGTATGCATATATGTATATACATATATATATATATAAATACATACATACACACACATATATATATATATATATATATATATATATATGCGTATGTGTACGACAGCATGGACATTTAATGGGGTACCCACCTTAGCCGTAAGTTAGTACTCTCTAGCTTGCTGCATATCCCTGGACTTTCTGTATGCGCAGGCAAATGGGGAATTAGATAGAACTATTAGATAAACTCGATCAATTGTTGATATATGTATATATTTAACGGTGAGGTGCACGCTCGTTGTATTTGTGTGTGTAGATATATCAGTGTGCGCACCTTTATCTCTATTTAAACATAACACTTATGTAGATATGCTCTTTTGCTATATATATGCGATGGTATGCATAGGCGGGTATGACTTGCATGCTTGCACATGATTATAGGAATACTCGGCTGTTCCTATGGACGCAGCTGTACACTCGGATAAACGCGCAATCAGGCGCGCCTGGGTGAATATTTAGTTCCCTGGGTGTGCTGTTTTTCTCTTATGTGTGATTGAATGTATGTTTTATGATGTGTTTATATGTAAGTGAGCACATGTGTGAATTAGTATACGAATGCGTGTGCATATAAGTATGCATTTATATATGCATGGTATGTATCAGTGGGTGTGCGTATGGGTATACTATGTATATGCACGCGTGCGTGTGTGTATATGTATATGTGAGTGTGTATGTGTCTGCGGATGTATATGTACCTATATCTGCACCCATAATTACGTTTGACAGATTGACATACTGTGTATTATTATATAAATAATTAAATTCAACCAGGTTTGAGCAACTTCACACCCAGACCAACATTAGGATCAACTCCCCCTACTATAAAAATAGCTAATTAACCACAGTATATAAAACACTAACTCAAGTATCGATCACAACAAAAAGCAAAACCTACACATCCACATATCGCCTCCAAACAGAAATATATACATTTTAAATAAAATTTAAATAAAATTAATTAAATCAGATCACACTACGACAAGAAGAGTAATGAACAAACTGTACCTCAGTTAATCAAGTTGCCTTAAATATACTCATAAAATTAAAAGAACCCAACGTTAAACTCACTTAAATATGTAACTCTCCAAACATTCCAAAAATTCAGACCATGACTTATCTCTATCTCCACTTCCCCACTCACCCATCCGCACCGAAAGAACAGAACAACCACCCCATTTCATGCACACTCCCATTAAAAATCACAAAAATATCCATTTCCCATTTGAACTTAAAATCAAGAGGTCAACGTATTTACCGAATACTAAAATACAAATCCTCCCCCCACGAACAAAGTCCATTAAGCACCTGTCTGCTCGCCAAAATTTAACCCTCCCCCCTCTCTATTTACTCTCTCTACTTCACCTCCTCTCCCCCTTTCCCCCATGTAAATGTCTTCCCTCAGCCACTATCAACAAGAAAGCGAACAAGCACTCTACCGAGATTCACACCAGGAGCTAGTCCTCAAAATTACCGTTCTTGATATCATCTCCCGGATTATTTGCCTATTTGCCACCCATTCTATGTATTTCGAGGTCCATTGCATACATAACTGAAATTCTATTACCCGCGGGGATAATTACAATGAAGTGGTATATCCATAAAACATCGGATGAACTGTGTCAACACCGAAAAGGATTTTGGACAAAATACACCAATACACACTCAACGTACCAAGGAATACGGCTGCCCCGTACACCTTTCGGAAAATCAATAAGTAGCAATACGTTTTTTTACTATATGGAAATACCACCTTCTCCCCTGAACCTATCCTCTTCCTACTTGGATTTATAACCCCAGAGTATATTGTTACTCCTTCCGATAATGAACTACCCAGGTTGTAGCAAATTCTCTATTCATATAATTAACTCCATATAATTATCAACGACCACTCAAAAAACTATTTTCAATATTTGTGCTGAAAAGCAAAATAAGTGCCTATTCAGAGCTGGATATTTTGCTAACCGCATTTAATTTCCTATAATGATATGAGCAATTATTGAAAATCCATGGATTAAGGAAATTCACATAACCCCTTCTATATATTCCTTTTGTCAAATAAATTCTTAATTCGAAGATATGTGTCTATATATTCTTAATTAGAATATATGTGTCTATATGTTTTTTTTTCAGAATTTAAAAGTTCAACTATCATCAATGGACCTGAGTTAATCTCGTCAGCACCAGACAAAGCAAAACTCTTTGCCAAGAACTTTGCAGCCAATGCTACCCTTTGCGACCAAAGCCGCCAACCCCCAATATTTCCTCCTCTATCAGAAAACACACTAGGTGATATACAAATATGTGTATGTGATGTTGCCAAGCTAATCAAACACCTTGATTCCTGTAAAGCAACCAGCCCTGACGGTATTCCAATTATAGTACTCAAAAAACTTCAACCAGAACTAGCACCCATACTTACAAAACTGTTTACACCCTGGAAAATCTCATCAGTATGCCCTGTATTTAACAATTCAGGTGATCATTCAACCCCCTCTCAGTACAAGCCAATAAGGCTCCTGTGCGTCATGAGTAAGTTGCTGGAATCTGTGTTAAATAGAGAAGTAATCAACCATATCAGCAAAAATAACGTTCTTAGTGACACACAATGTGGTTTCAGTTCTGTTAGATCTACAGCATGTGTGCTTACAGTTATATCTCATAGGATTAGCGAATCTCTCGACAGAGGAAACATTTCTAGGGCAATTGCTCTTGATATATCAAAGACATTTGATAGGGTATGACATAAAGGTTTACTTCACGATCTCCAGCTATGGTATAGCTGGAAATGTTTTCCCAATTATTAAATCATTTCTCTCTGATAGGTTCATAAGAGTAGTAGTTGATGGGCAAAAATCAGAAGGTCACAGTATAAATACTGGAGTCCCTCAGGGGTTCATCCTGGGCCCTACTCTTTTCCATTTTTGCTGACGACACTACCATCT
>NC_136495.1:141871555-141899055 GCF_053919585.1 Euprymna scolopes | reverse complement strand
TTGATTAAATAATTTCAACACAAAAAACATTGCAATAACCTTCCGTACAAAGCATCTACAGTGTTTTATAAAATTAGCATCGCAATCAAATTCATTAAAATACATATCAAATCTGTGACGTAATGCATACGTTATGAATCCCAAACAAAAACATAACAGTTTCTTTTGATAATGTTGGAGAAACATGATACTTTTTACTATGTTTTTATTGACATACTAAAATGCTCGTTATACATTATATCGTTATAACTTTAATCTAAAATATCATCGATTAGTTAGTTGCAAAAAAATGTTTAGATCCTAACGATTTTGTTTTTTAAATCGGCATCTCCGTATAAGCAAAGGACACCATGTATGACATAAACGTAATCAACATGACAGCGCCGGATATATCTGTATCTTTATATACAACTCTCTCTCTCCGTCTCTCTCTCTCTCTCTCTATATATATATATATATATATATATACATATATATACATATATATAACTGAATATACATAATACACAATACATGCATATATATATATATATATATATATATATATATATATATATATATATATATATATGCATTTTCATAGTGAGAACAATCTGGTGATTGATATGTCCTCTTAGTATCAGGACACGACCTCTCCCTATATCGATCAGTGTATATTATATAAAAGGTATTTTAAATGTACAAAAAATGCATAACTATAACAATGTTTCACAAATAATTCCTATCAATTTACAAACGCACCTTCTTATAAAAAACACTTCTATAAACGAATGATGATAACCCTCGCACACATACGCATTACATAAAATACATGGCTGTCCAAATACCTGTGCAGGTATGTATTTACAGACACAAACGCACCCACACTTATATATATATATATATATATATATATATATATATATATATATATATATATATATATATATATATATATATATATATATATATGTCTCGGCAGCCGTGTGAAAAACATATCTTATTTTTCTTTTATTAATATTATTGGAATTTTCCCCCCTTTTCCTTGTACATATTTGTGAATTATTCCATGGATTTCGGTGTTTTGGATTATTCTTCTTCCAATTACGTGCTTTCCTTTGATTTTACTTGTGTGGAGCGAAATTCAATTAACTTTCTTGGAATGATATGTTTGGATTTTACCTTCATTGGATTATTTAAGTTTCACCAGACTATCCATTCACGTGTGATCACATTTTTCTTCACCATATTCCCTCTGCTTTACTTTTTGTAATCAAGTAAGATATTTGACTCACTTGCAGTTTCCTCATATACTTTTGTATTCCAAATCCAATCCCGTATGTTGCTAATTCCTACCCTCTGATGAGAAGGAAAGTATTTCTTCGAAACTCCGCGCATTAAGGACTACCAACTTATCAAGTGTTTCCTTTTATGATTAAATATATGTTTAACTTGATTTCAAAGTGCTTTAACATGTTTTATTAACTGCTTGCTCTTATATATATATATATAATTATATATATATATATATATATATATATATATATATATATATATATAATATATATATTTGCTTATATGAATGTGCACATGGGTACGTATAAAGTGTTTATATATTTTATATGTGGTAAATACAAATATCTACTCAAAAAATTCTTAATAATCCCATGCACAAATGCAATAATGCATACTACAGAATACAAAAAATACAAATCCATAAACATATACATAAACTTACACACATAAAAAACTAGTACCAAAATACGCTTATGTATAGCGGATAGTGACTATACACACTGAACAAACACACGCATACACATACTTTAATCACATTCCAAAGTACTTTCGAAGTCGGTTTATTTCTAATGGGTGTAATTGTGCCCGCATGCAGTTTTTTTTACATGGGGGTCACCTCTTATCAAGGCCCGGAAGCCACTCGGGGATAAAGGTTATAGTGTGTAGAATAATCAATGGGATAATATCGTAGTAATTAGTATTGGAGATTTGATAAAGTGTCTTACTTAACGGGGCAATTAATCAAGAATGTGTTTGTGTTGGACTTGAAGACATGCAAGTTATATTAAGGTTGGAAACAGGCAGACGGAAGAGGATTCAACAGACGTGCACTTCTCAGAAAGAAGCTTTGTTCATGGAATCTACGTTTTGATGTTGACACAGATAAAGAGTGGGGGAAATTACTAACAGTGGTTTTAGCTAAACGGGTGTTTATCGTGAAGGATTAGCGACGGGGTGCCAGAGATTGGTGCTTGGACGAGCACTTGCGATAAAAATAACGATAAAACAAAGACAGGCTCACAACGTCTCTTCTGTGGGAGAAAGGTTGCAGGGAAGAGAAAAGGAGATCCCCCACTAAGCCAGGAAGCCTATTCTTTTATTTTGTCAAGGTAGGATAAGCTGTTTTTAGAAGCTCCAGTCCAGATGTAGCAGCAGTACTCCATCTTTGGACGTATTTGGCTTTTACACAGATAGAGAATTGCATCAGTAGTGAGATATCTTCTGAAGCGGTAGAATGATCCCACAATTTTCCCAGCGGCCCGGGCAACATACTTGATATGTATGTTCCATTTCAGATCAGGAGTAAAGGTCAAACCCAGGAGCGTGTCAAAATATGAAGTCTTCCCATGACGAACGGCAACAATTTCAATTGATGCTAGATCAGGTACAGAGCGTTGATGATGTAAAGATAGGAGCTTGGTTTAAGATGCATTAACAGTAATTAGCCACCTCTTCCTCCACTGTACCACGCGCTCAAGATCAAAGAAGAGGGAATCAGAGAGAGCTTTGTCTTTTACCGCGTTTTATGAGTTGCCATAGATCCTCGTGTCATCAGCATAGATGCCAAGTTATGTGTAGTTGTAATATAAATTATATTTATAATATAATCAAGATGCGTACTTATAATACCTTGTTTTTTTTATTTTTTAAATATTCGTATTATTTTTAATCATCAGACACATTTTCTAATCTTGTGTAATTTTCACATCGTTTCAGACGATGTAAATTTCGACCAATTACTCGCGAATGTTTTTGTTGATGTTTTGAATTTGAACTAGTTCGACAGAAGCATTCTCGAATCCAACAAGATGCACCTGAAGAAAGTCGGAGGTTTCCTAGACCGATACGATGTGAAAATCAAACTAAACACTGAGAACAGGGGTCCAGTGAATCCAAATGATACGAATAACCAATCCTAATCTAAAACATTCAGGAACGCCATGCCGTGAATATACTAGGCGATACATAATTCTCCGGCTATTAGTATTGGCCTTGTTTTTCACTGCCCTAATGTCTTTTGCCTACTCTTATCGATACCATTTTATCCATATTCATGCCTCTCGGAGAACTTATAATTGTAGATTGTTTTGGTTTCCATATCCATCCATTATTTTAACTGATCATGCACTAAAACCTTATAACTTACACGTGTAGATCACCGTTTTTACATTGTGTCGGTGAGTATGATTATTAGAATACAGGTAATCTGCAAAATTTCATTGTTTTCCCTTTTTTAATCAAGTAAACGGCGGACTTTCAAAATTTATCAAATATTGTTAGACGGTAATTCTTTCTCTTTAATTTTCTTCAGAATTTTCCCCATGGGCATGTTGTTGTGTTCTATAATGTTAGTGGCAAAAAAAAAAACAAAAAACAAAGTGGAAAGATATATTCTTTTGTGAAAATATATTTTATGCATGCCAGTTGTTGACGCAAGCTTACAGTGCTAGTTTCAAGGTTTCCACTCTGGTAATATTAATAATGTAGCAAGATATTTTACATATTTTCAATAATTCGATTATGTATGCTTGCGAGTTTCTGTCATGTAATTTCTGTAATTATTTAATGCCATGCTGTTGTCCTATATTATTTCGTTTATTGCAGTATTGCTTGTTCGATGTCAATATATATAGTACTATCAATAGTAATTGTAATGTTAATGCACCTTATACGTTTAATTATCAATCATATTGTAGTAAAAAGTTTATGAGTAAAAACCGCTCTTTATCTAAATTCTCGTCAAAACTTGGTAGTCAACTCTACTCCATAAAACCGGTAAAAGCAACCGATAAGAGACTAAGTGGCGTAGGAAAGCTCGGTCACTAATGCTTGCGTCACTGTTTTGGGCTTCCATGAGAGGAGTTCCTTGCCAATTCCGTTAACCATTCTCGTTGGCGTTTAACGTCTTAACAGAACGCTCATTATCTCGAACTGCCTTCACTAGTTCTCCATCATCATCCCAATTTTTTAATCCAGTCATCAAATCAAGCTGTCTGTAGGGTTGAAAAAAAAAACGATGCGGCCACCAGTTGGGCATCTCACCTTAAAAGTAAGACATGCTACTCAGCTAATAATAGATTCTAGCATATATGGTGTTTGTGTCTGGAAACGTGATTGTATGATATTCGTTTCGGAAAATTCTCTGGATGGAGTCTGCTCAATCGCTACTTAGTGAATGCAAAAACAAACAGACAACCTACGCTGAGATAAATATTTATACTATATTAAAGTCATTTTTATATCATACTTTCACGCGATGTACGTATTTTTTACGTGCTGGGAGTTCACATGAAAGGTTACTAGAAGAAAATGTTAAAACTGAATGTATTTTCTAGTATGATTAACAAATGATTTTTTACATTGCACCAGGTGTTTAATTCATCAAAAGGCCTGCAGTTTCTTTCCACCTGATCCATTCAAAGAAGTGTAATACTATGACAAAAACAAAAACAAAAAACAAAAACGGCCAAAACCCAATCACGTGCAATTTTGCGCAAGAAAAACTTTGTATCTGAAGTCTTGCTGAGAATAATGTAAACATTATTAGGCGACGTTACGAGACAGACGATTGTGAAAGGATCAGAAACTTGTCGGAACAAACACACAAAGATGAGGTTGAACGGTAGACGTTTCAATATGAAAAAAACAAAGATGTTTTCATAAAGAACACGTTAATATGTTACAACTGCAATTGGCAGCTATGGAGTTTTGAAACTTGTCATATTAAACTATGTACAGATGACATTTTACTGAAAGTTTCCTAAATTGTACTTCCCGAAAAAATGTCTGTATTTGAAAAGGAAAAATATGTCTCTAGGAACAGTAGCACGCAGAATAGAGGAAACGTAAACACATGTTAAAAATTAAATAATTATCACTTGCAATATGTCCACTTCATTTGCTGTAAGACTCGAGTGACACTGTACAATTTTTTGTCGTTGTGCGAGAAGTCACTTCTACTTTTTTCATATTCTGGAAGAGTTTATTCAGCTAATGTACATAAAGGAAAGCATGACTGGAATAATGGTGTTGAAGCCTTGTAGAATGATGCCAGAAATATAAAAAAATATTCCTAGAAGCTTATAGGAAACATTACTAATAGTGTTTACACACTGGTTGAAAAAAAACCGTTTTCTTACACTACTAACGGAACTTATCGAAAGCATTTGGATTCCTCCTAAACTTGTAAAAAATCATTGCAATATTAATCAAGAGATATTGTGCTCTGAGTTTCAACGTTTAAAAACATTACAAATGTAGTTTTGAAAAATGTGAATCTGATCATACTCTCTAATTTAAATAATCCACGATTCAAAATATTTTAATACTCAGGCAATATACGTGACCGTGCGTATTTCTGTAATGTACGCTGGCAAAGCAAATGATCAATGTTTACATCGAGTACCTGATTTACAGGTGACGATATTTCTTGAACATGAACACATGGCTACCACACATACTCCAGATACTGATTGATTCGTAACCTTAACATTTATTGTGTATATAGCGATTCATTTCAATCATTTAAATTTACCACTTAAAAGTAAACTTCAGTTTATAAATGAGATATACAATACCAATGTTGCCCTTGGAAAAATGTGGGTTGCGTACATAACTTTAGATACACTCTCAATTAATGGAAAATACCAAGATTATTTATAATTATTTGTTGTTAAGAACTAAACGCAAATGATGTGTATTTAAAAACATAGTATGCCGACAACGTTTTCGAATGGATAATATGTGTGACTGCTATATTCACCTTTTCTAAATATAGATTATATTTTTATATATTCAACATTGGAGATTAAATGTGAACATGCAGATCTCTCAACGTTTCTCAATTTAACAATATCTTCGGATTTTAAATGGAATTTGTTACATGTCATTTTCGATAAAATGTCTTTACATCCCCATGTAAAAATATTAAGGGATCATCCCGTTATCTTTCACTTGTCTCATTTTATCAGGTTCAGTTGCTTATCTTTCATGCCAAATGATGGATACACACTTTTTTTTTACCTTTTGCCCCATAAAAATATAAGAGAAAGGAAATAATCGAAAAAACTACATACGTTATAGAGAGACTGATATCCCTCATACTAGAAAATTAAACTGTTAAACATAATAAATTTATATATATATATATATATATATATATATATATATATATATATATATATATATATATATATATATATATATATATAAATGATTCATGAACCTGCGGATGATACCTTGTGTGTTCGTACGTAGGTGTATATGTTTGCAACTATACGCGCATGCATGTATGGGTATATGTTTTCGGTGTAGTTTTGTCATGATAATTATTTAGAACGCGTACGTCATAATTCGATTTCACTGTATTTAAAAATATGATAATTTTCTTCTCCATTTTCTTTTTTTCTGACTTCTCCATGTTTATTTTTATTATGGGTTGAAATATTTAAAATGGCATCCTGTTTTTTTTCTGTGATGACATCTGTCCGCTCAACAAGCCGTCATTATAAAAAATTCCGGCTCGCGGTATCGAATGAGTTTCCGACGCTTATACTCATAGTTCTTAGCTTCCTTCGATCAGTGTTGCTAATAAAGTTGAGGTTTCGAAACCGCTTTTTATCTATGAGTTCTCACTGGTAACTCATTAGTTATGTTCGGTAATTTGAATTCCAAATGTTCTCAGGGTTCTAGCAATCTCCTTGATCAAGATATATAAAGGAACATTTATTGCTCTTTTCTTTGGATACTCCACCATACTTTACGATGATATATCGTAGTGTAAACTGCTGGTAGTATTAAGATGTTTTATTTTTGCAGAAACTTTTAGATGTTTTTTTTTTTGCTGTTGTTTTTTTTCACATATTTATACTGAATAGAATTCCTTTATTTTAAACAATATTTTATTGTGTTTATACAGTTTTTACTACCAGTGTTTATGTAGTGTTGACTCACTATGTGGGTTGGTTTCTGCACTCGAGAATTTATCTTAATACGTCAGATTCTATTATAAAAGCCATCTTTTTAATATCCATCATATTTATATGAAAACAATAAAACAATCGTATTTATATGAAAAAAAAAATTCTCTAAATCATTTTAACAGTTTTCGGAAATATTGTTTCTAACTTACAGTTACTGTTATTATAATCGTCTTTAATTTCATGTTAAATGAAGTATTTTTCTTTAAGACTTTACGCAACTCCCTCATTTATTTTTTCTTTCTTTTTAATTGGCTTAGTTTATTTACACATATCTTACAATATTTCATATTGCTCATGTTCCGAATTGTAAGCTTAATTTAGTATACTTTGTTCCATATGTATAAAATGTAGTGCATTGTGTATGATATCTGAATTTTCTCCCACTAGATTAAGAGTGCCAACAAGTGTTCAGAATCCTCTTCTATAATATAAATCTCTGACGTTTGTTAGTGCGTTTTATGTTGTATGTCGAGCAAAATACTTTGGCACACGCGATCAACACTGACAAGATTGGTATCGATTTAAGGCTCAATCGCTCAGGTAAAATACCGAAGATTCGGCCAATAATATTCATTATTTGACCATCAAATGGCGCGTTTATTACAAGGAGGGATTACATTTTTCGGGGGCATTTTTGCAATGTTATCATACAACTTGCAATGACTACTTTATTCGAAATCTACCGGGTTTGTTTGTCGCGGTCGGCGCCGTGGCTACACGCTTATAATTTTATGCCTTTATTTCCTTCCTCTTGTTACAAGGTCGAGACGGGCTATTGCAGCTAAATTTTTTTCGCACGCACGGGTACTCTCTCCTATTTTCATTCTTATAGGTGATTGGTTATTAAAAAAAAAACACTTTTTTTAGGGCTCAGCTGCTTAGTCTCCTTACCATAACACCTTCTACACCCGGCCAACGCCATGTGCCCCCGATAGTTTATAAGAAGGGCATAATTATGCGACAAAAAATAGTCATGACAAATCTTAAAATGATTCATAAGGCGTAAAAACCAGCATGACGAATACTAAGAAGTAGGATGCATATTAAGCTGAGGGGGTCTGATAGAGTTTAATCTAAAAATAACAGTAAAATAAATTCGCACATAAGTGTTATTTCTTACATACGGATTGTTCTCGCTGTGAAATGTACAGCACATTCTACTGAACAATTTGTCACCTTTTTCGCAGCCACTTATTTCCAAAAATATTTTGAAATCACATAAAGCGAGTCGTGAAGTTATAAGCTGCTATTACGTTGTTGTGTCGTTGACTAAACATAAAGACAGGATATACGTTTTCCGATTCTGAAAGTTTTCGGTTGCGACAATTGAGAATAGTTTGCGAATTGGAGCTAGTCGTGTACAACTTTAGCATACCAGATAAAAGCTCAATTAACCGAATCACAGTGATGGTCTAAGCAAGAAAAACAAGTATCTTAGTCCAAATTGATAATTTGAACCTTTACAAATATGTAAACTTTACAGTTTAACGCTTTTTTTTGCACTATTGTTTCACACTTAAACGCCTGATTTATTGCCATTCTGCGTTATTTAATTGATGTTATGCCACAAACCATCGCAGATCGACAAACCAGTAGGTATTTATTTGCTCCCCCACCGAGCAAATTAGGCACAAGGCCAATTTTTAATGTGAGGAGTGAAGGGAGAGGGAAGGGAAAAAGAGGACCAGCTCCCGAGAGGTGGGAAATGGGAGCTGGTTAAAGGTCAGGCATATGGGGTTGCCCCCACATCTGGTCTTTGCTTGCAGTATCTATTGGAACAGATGGTATTTATTTGCTCCCCCACCGAGCAAATTAGGCACAAAGCCGATTTTTAATGTGAGGAGTGAACGGAGGGGGAAGGGAAAAAGGGGACCAGCTCCCGAGCGGTGGGAAATGGGAGCTGGTTAAAGGTCAGGCATGTGGGGTTGCCCCACATCTGGTCTTGCTAGTCATAGCTAGTCATAGCTTGCAGTATCTGCCGGAACAGATACTACATTTTGATCTTGTCGCCCGGGCCCCGGAGGGCGCGTGGGCCAGTGACAGATCGACAAACCAGTAGGGTGTGTAAAACTATAGAGGAGAACATCAGGGAATACAAACATTGGAATCGTCCTCCACGTATATTTCCAACTTGACACTTTAATTTATTCTTCTTCTACATTCTATTTTGCAATAGGCTTTTGCAATCTTGCCTTGAAATGTGTATCGTATACTATTATTTGTCAATTATTTACACGTTCTACTTTCCTGATTCTTCCCTTTTATGTTACATATATTTCTCATTTATAGACATTTCATTTCCCTTAATTCTCGTTTTAATTAATGCTGGCTTACAGGTAACGTCTTAGCAAATAAAGACAATGGTAACGTATTAATAGATTCTCATCTTTCGATCAGTAACAATTATTACTGCTTCTGAAGATTATTATAAAAGAATAAACACTAGTTTCTTAATGTACAAAAGTAATAATAAATATTTATAATTATAAACCTTCTTTAAGATTATTTAACTTGAAAATTTTCTAGGGAAAAGAACAACGGCACGAAAATAGCAATTATGTACCGTTTACGATTCCGGTAGCTATTACACCCTCTGACTGTTAAAGTGCTGTGCCTTAAATTCTCGTTTATAAGTGGTTATTTTCTCTGTATTCTAGCGTTTATATTTACTTGTCCGCAAATAGCCTCTTAGCCTTCAAGCAAATTGTGTCTAGCTTGATATGTGAGCGTTTCTGATTCCCTTAACTAGCAGTAATTATCGATTCCTGCAGTGACGATTGAAATTAGATGAAACACTTGTGCATCGAAGTTTGAATAATTACTAATATATATATATATATATATATATATATATATATATATATATATATATATATATATATATATATAACTACTTAATTTACTCACATAAAATTAATATACGAAAGTATAGATTTATGCGTAAACTTTAAGTATTTAATATCAAATTACTCAATACGTAAGCAGAGTTAGTAAGTAAGTAATAAAATGTATATGGCGATTAAGCTACACTGAATATTCCGCGTTTCATCAACTCTAGGATTCTTCAGGCTTATGCGCGAATTCTGTAGTTGATTGTCGTTTTTATATGCGCATCTTCTATTGAGATTTTAGTTAGCCAATCAGCTTTCTAGTATTCACCGCGCCCTTCCTATCAACCAATGAGCATGCATTTATCGGTGACCTCTGGTTGATCTGTTCCTTTGTGTGTGCTATATTTAGCATGGATATTTAGTTTCTTTATCTGTTCTAAATCTAGGTTACTGTTTTTTTTTAATTAATGTTAGTTAATATATATATATATATATATGTGTGTGTGTGTGTGTGTCTACACACATATATGCACAAATATATGCATATATATACATACATATATGTGTGATCGTTTATGCATATTCATGTTTATTTAATTTATTTATTTGTTTATTTTCTATTGTTTTGTTAGTTTTACAACTTTTTTATATCGCTATCCTAGAGTAAATTTTAACTTGTGAACACAGTTGGTTGCAATTTCTCTTCTACGATTTAATAGATTTGGGGTACTTTAAAGTACAGGATAGCAAATTTTCATGAAGGCATAATCTACATGGGCTCACGACATAATGTAATTCTATTATATATATATATATATATATATATATATATATATATACATATATATAATTTCATTATTTTTAAGATAAATTATTATAATTATATATATAATTATTTACTATAATAAATATAAAATTTATATATATATAATAATTATTAAATTATTATACACACACACACACATATATATATATATATATATATATATATATATATATATATATATATATATATATATACTCGTATTACCATTATATATATATATATGTATATATATATATATATATATATAATGGTAATACGAGTATTAATACGTAATATGCACTTATATATACCAGTAGCAGGAGCGTCCGACTTTGCCTGTTTGTAATACACTTTTTGAGGTATACTAGCATTTCATCCCGGCGTAATCCGGGTGTGTGCATGTGTATGTTGAGCAAAAAAAATGGTATCAGGAAGGCAGGCTCCAACCCGTACCGCGGAGGACGAAAAGAACGGGAAAGCCCCCTGACGTCATTGCGGTTACAAGCACCGACAAACCGGAAGTGACGCTGGTTTAAATTAGGGCTAGACAATCAAAAGGAGAGTATGACTTTCAAAAATATCGTCGAAAAAAGAAAAGTGCCCAATTGGAGGTGAAGCTATAAATGATGTTAGCCAATTTTTTGATAGTTGACGTCTGAAAGGTCGTACTTCAAAACGATACTGATCTTGGTAAAATCTGTCGCCTCTGTCGAAAGTTTTATGCAGACATGCAAACTTATATATATACATACATATATTTATATATTGGTAACTAAAATTTTTCGACGCAAACCTATTAAAAAGCTTGCCCTATCTCTGAATACCCTTTACGTCAAATTTAAAACGTTTAGACCAGAGATTGTTTGAGCAATTTGATAGAGGCCGCAGGGGTCTCATTTTTTAAAACTTTGATCCCTATTATGACCCGTTCACATTTATTGTTTGAGGCTCAAATCAAGTTATTAATTTAGATCCATGTCTAAGGGACCTATATCTAAACTGTGAAGTGTCTATACACACATTTGTGTAACTAGTTTGGTAGAGTTTTCAAAGATTAAATCGTTGATCTTTGACCTCTTAACAGCCACATTTGTGGCCGAAAACAGATTAGAAATATTTTCCCAAAGCTCAGTAACCTGTATATCAAATTTCGAGTCTGCAGACTGAAAATTAACAGAGTTATTGCGTAGGGAAATGCACACACACATACAGACGCACAGAAACACATACTCGTTCAGTTTTATAGATATACTAGCATTTCATCCTGGCGTTGTCCGGGTATTTGGAGGTGTATGCAAAGCAATAAAAAAGCGGTCAATTTTCTTAACTTTGATCCCTATTATGGCCCCTGAAAACTTATTCTTATTAAGTTAGATCCATGTCCCAGGAACCTATATCTAAAATTTCACGTGTTTGGATCCAAAATTGTCGGAGGTTTGGTAGAGTTCTCAAAGGTCAGTCGTTGAACTTTCCCCCTTAATCGCAAAATTTCTGGCTGAAAATCGATCACATCAATTTTCCCATATCTCAGTACCCTGTATATCAAATTTCGAATCTGTAAACTTTAAATTGAAAGAGTTATTGCGTAGGGAAATGTACACACACAGCCACACAAACCGACAGACACACCGTCAGATACACGGACACGTTCGCTTATGTATATATATATATATATATATATATATATAGAGAGAGAGAGAGAGAGAGAGAGAGAGAGGGAGAGATTGTGCCCAATATTGAGTCATCATTCAAAAATTAAAAAAAAAACGGTTTAAGTGTCATAAGCTTGAATTAAAATCGAAATCGAAACGAAACATAAATCCTAGTTTTAATCATAAAACTATGTCTACAACTTAAGCAAAACCTGAATTATATTAGCACTTATTACGACTGGACTTTATTAAAGCGCGTGAATATTATGAAATATATTTCGTACTATATTGTCCTGATTATATAGCCATGATTTCAAAAGTAAAACTAATATCATTTGATGGCCATTAGATAATAGGTAAACCGACACACAAACATGACAAAAATAGTTTCATGATTGAAGCTATGTCTAAAGGTTTTGTCATTACTGGAGTTTATTTGTACACATTGTGGTTTGACAATGAACAGGGGTGTGAATTTTATTAAATACAAGTTGGGTTCGATGCAACAATGTTTCGGTAGACAATAATAAAGCCAGGGCAGTTGGCCGTTCTATAGAGTTTTTTTTTTACTATATAGATATATGCTAACGTTTATTCAGTACAACTAATAAAATCAGAATCTAAACGTGATAACTATTAGTAGTAGTTGTATTGGACGTGCATTTCTTACACTTATTATGTGTAATAGTACAATATAAACATCCGAGCTATAAAATAAGACGGATGATGATGGGTGGTTTTGTCATGATTTTGCCATTGCTTATGACCTCACTCAGATTGTTCGCGAACCCACCCGTGTCCCCGATACCCCCGGTCAATATGCAAGCCTCCTAGACCTTTTTCCCCCAACTTCCCCTGAGCTATGTTCATATTCCGTTCATTGTCCTCTAGGATCCTCCGACCCCTCCGTCGTATTAGTTAAGATAAAAACAAAATGTAAGAAGCCCCCAGACGTACCCCTCCACCGTACTGTATACCGATACTCTATGGCTGACAGGGATAGCTTCCGTATATTCATATCTGATTTACCTCTGCACTCCATGTTTTAACAGGAAGTGTCCTCTATAGTATCAGATCTGACCGAATGGTACATTGTAGGCGTAAACCAATTCATACCATCGAAAAAATTCCAACAAAAACCTAACAGCCAGCCATGGTTCAAACCAGAATTTGCTGCTGCTATCGGGCACAGAAATCACTTTTTCCATAGCTACCAACGTAATAGATGCACTGAGACTAAAGCTGCTTTCAGGACTGCCGGCAACCACCGTAAAAGAGTAATAAAAATGCAAGAAAGCTATATTCCCAGTCTGTTTAATCCAAGGTAGCTGATCAGCGGCTTGGTTCCCACCAGTTTTGGCAAATAACAAATAGGATCCGTAACAGAAGTGTGCGTTCTATCCCAACCATTATCAATGGACCAGAGGTCATCTCGTCAACGTCAGACAAGGCCACAATATTTGCAAAGAACTTTGCAGCTAATTCTACCCTATGCGACGAAGGCCATCAACTCCCCATATTTCCTCATATAACACAGAACAAGCTAGGTAACATACAAATATCCGTGCATGAGGTCGCCAAGCTAACCAAGAACCTAGATTCCAGTAAAGCAACTGGCCCTGATAGCATCCCAATTATAGTGTAAAAAAAGCTTCAACCAGAACTTGCTCCCATACTTACGAAACTATTTAAGCGCTGCCTTAAGGAGAAGTGCTTTCCGACTCCCTGGAAGACCTCATCAGTTTGCCCTGTATTTAAGAATTCAGGTGATAAGTCATCTCCCGCTCAGTACAGACCAATAATCTTCTGTGTGTTATGAGTAAGTTGCTGGAATCCCTATTAAATAGAGAAATAGTCAACCACCTCAGCAGGAACAACCTTCTTAGTGACACACAATATGGTTTCCGCTCTGCAAGATCTACCGCAGATGTGCTGACGGTTATATCCCACAGGATTAGTGAATCTTTGACAAAGTCTTCCTTTCTAGGGCAATTGCTCTTGACATATCAAAGGCCTTCGACAAGGTATGGCATAAGGGTCTCCTTCACAACATTTCCAGCTATGGTATAACTGGAAAGATTTTCTCAATTATGAAATCATTTCTCTCCGATAGGCGCATAAGAGTAGTTGTAGATGGACAAAAATCGGAGGCCTGCAATATAAATGCTGGAGTCCCTCAGGGGTCAATCCTGGGCCCAACTCTTTTCCTGATCTACATCAATGACCTCGCTAAACACATACTTAAATCATTCGTTAACATCTATGCTGATGACACGACCATCTACGACAACACATCAAAGGCTGTAAATGACAAAGTTTTCTCTGATTCTCTCTCCTCTGATCTCGAGCGCGTGGTTCAATGGGGGAAGATGTGGCTGGTTACCTTTAATGCATCCAAAACCAAACTCCTATCCTTACATCATCAACGCTCTGATCCCATCTGGCATCAATGGTGATGGATGGCTCTCGTCTGGGTGAGGCCCCGTGTTTTGACAAGCTTCAGGGTTTGACCTTTACTCCTGATCTGAAATGGAACACATACATCAAGTTTGTTGCCAAGATCGCTGGAAAGATGGTGGGATCCTTCTACCGCTCAAGAAGATATCTCACTACTGATGCAATTCTCCATCTATATAAAAGCCAAGCACGTCCAAGGATGGAATACTGTTGGGCAGGCTAAACACAGCCTATCCTGCCTTTACAGAGTACAAAATAGACTTCGTGGCTTAGTGGGGGATGCCCTTTTCTCTACCCTGCAACCTCTTTCCCACAGAGGAGACGTTGTCAGCCTATCCTTGTTTTATCGTTATTTCCATGGCAGGTGCTCGTCTGAACTCCAATCTCTGGTCCCCCCCTCGCCAATCTTTCACGAAAAACACCCGCCTAGGTTAATTCACTGTGAAAATTTTCTCCCACTCTATATCTGTTACGTAATCAAAACGGGGATTCAATGAACAAAGCTTCTTTCTTAGAACTGCACGCCTGTGGAACTCTGTTCCATCTGTCTGCTTCCCACCGGACTACAACTTGGATGTCTTTAATTCCGATGTTAACAAATCCCTTATTAACCGCCCCCTTAAAGAAACACTTCATCAAATCTCAACACTAACGTAATGTACTTGCAATAACCCTTATCCCTGAGTGGTTTCCGGGCCTTGATAAGTGGTGATCTCTTTGTAAAAAAAAAAAATAGAAATTTAGGCGAAATGCTTGCAAACATACATACTTATCTTTGGAAATATATGGAAGCCGTCGCAATATCTCTGAAGAGTATTCCTAGCAACTTCTAGAAATATTAAGAAAGGGATTTTCCTCGCTGTCATCGAACCTCAAGCAATCAATTCTGCTATGAAATAGGAAGAGACATTTTAAAAGATGATGCTTTCTTCAATTTTTGTATGACTATTTTTTTTTTATTTTAATAACCCAACTCGAACATTTTGGCTGGCGGGCAATTTTATTTAAATTAAAAATTTTCAGGCGTCGTTGTTTTACTTACTAAAATGCTATTTTTGTTAAAGATAAAATATGCAGATATTTAAGTGAAACGCTCAACTTGAGTTAACCAGATAGTGACAATCGCGCTATTTCGCGGATTTGAAAAACGAAAATCATAGAAAAAAAGTAAGAAAAGAAAACTAAAAAAAAAAAAAAAAAACCCCGGAAAACTATCAATTTAAAAATTGAACAGGAATAGTTTGAAACAAACAAAAAAAGAATACGGGAATATATGGAGGAATAAAGGGAGTATACATATGGAAGAATAAGGGGAGTATATATATGGAAGAATACGGGGAGTATATATATATATATGGAAGAATAAGGGGAATATATATATGGAAGAATAAGGGGAGTATATATATGGAAGAATAAGGGGAGTATAAATATGGAAGAATAAGGGGAGTAAATATATGGAAGAATAAGGAGCGCATATATATGGAAGAATGGGGGGAGTATATATATGGAAGAAAAAGGGGAGTATATATATATATATATATATATATATATATATATATATATATATATATATATATATATATGGAAGAATACGGGGAGTATATATATGGAAGAAAAAGGGGAGGATACATATAAAAGAAGAAGGGGGTACATATATAAAAGAACAAGGGGAGTATATATATGGAAGAAAAAGGGGAGTATATATATATATATATATATGGAAGAATAAGGGAAGTATATATATATGGAAGAATAAGGAGAGTATATATATGGAAGAATAAGGGGTGTATATATATGGAAGAATAAGCGGAGTATATGGAAGAATTAGGGGAGTATTCATATGGATGAACAAGGAGAGTATATATATATGGAAGAATACGGGGAGTATATATATATATATATATATATATATATATATATATATATATATATATATATATATATATATATATATATATTGAAGAATAAGGGAAGTATATATATATATGGAAGAATAAGGGGAGTATAAATATATGGAAGAATACGGGGAGTATATATATATATATATATATATATATATATATATATATATATATATATATATATATATATATATATGGAAGAATAAGGGGAGTATATATATATATATATATATATATATATGGAAGTATAAGGAGAGTATACTTATGGAAGAATAAGGGAAGTATATATATATATATATATGGAAGAATACGGGGAGTATATATATTTCCATATGTACAATAAAAGGGGGGTATACATAAGGGGAGTATACATATGCAAACATAAGGAAAGTATATATATGGAAGAGTAAAGAGTGTATTCATATGGAATAATAAGCGGAGTATGCATATTGAAGAATAAGGTGAGTTTATATATGGAAGAATAAGGGGGGTATATATATGGAAGAATGAGGGGAGTATATATATATGAAAGAATAAGGGGAGTATATATGTGGAAGAATACGGGGAGTATATATATGGAAGAATAAGGGAAGTATATATATGGAAGAAAAGGGAGAATATACATATGGAAGAATAGGGAGTACATATATGGACGAAAAAGGGGAGTATATATATGGAATAATAAGGGGAGTATACATATGGGAGTCTAAAGGGGGTATATATATATGGAAGGATAAAGGGACCATACATATGGAAGAATAAGGGGAGTATATATATGGAAGAATAAGGGGAGCATATATATTAAAGAATAAGGGGATTATGCATATGGAAGAGTAAGGGGAGTATATATATGGAAGAATAAGGGGAGTATATATATATATGGAAGAATACGGGGAGAATATATACGGAAGAATACGGGGAGTATATATATCTGGAAGAATAAGGGGGGTATATATATATATGGAAAAATAAGGGGAGTATATGTATGTAAGAATAAGGGGAGTATACATATGGAAGAATACGGGGAGTATATATATGGAAGAATAAGAGGAGTATATATAAGGAAAATAAGAATAAGGGGAGTATATATCTGGAAGATTAAGGGGAGTATAAATATGGAAGAATAAGGGGAGTATATATATATATGGAAGAATAAGGGGAGTATATATATGGAAGAGTAAGGGGAGTATATATGGAAAATTTTAGGGAGTATGTATATATATATATATATATATATATATATATATGGAAGACTATATATATATATATATATATATGGAAGAATATATATATATATATATATATATATATGGAAGACTATATATATATATATATATATATATATATACATATATATATATATAAGAATAAGAGAGGTATATATATGGAATAATAAGGGGAGTATATATGTGGAAGAGGTTGATTTATGGAAGAAAAAATATGCTATCTGCTTTCCTGTTAGCTCTAATGAATGCCAACCATACTGACTGAATAAAACGATAGAGACATGCCTGACTTTTCTTCGTTGTGAACCAGAGGTCGACCACTTTATATTTTAAATATATATTTATTTCAGATGTATCAGTCTTCCACGGAGTCTGCTACGTGCCTACATGCTTGCTTTTTGTCTAGCCTCGCTTCCTGGTCTTTTTGGAGCACGTCCTCACATCTTGATGCAAAACCCAAACTCTCTGCTCATATCTTGTTGATCTATCAGTTCCGGTTACGTAGACGATTAAAGAGAATGTTTCCATAACGTGACCTTCGGTCACCTATCTAAATACAGCGTGAACAGTGTCACTCACCAAGTATTGTTTTGCATTTCGATATTCTCATATTTATATATATATACGTTCGCTTAAAAAATCTTTATAAAGGAAAAATATTTTTAAGCACACACTTTAAACTCTTCCAACTTAAGGTTACTACTACTACAATCTAAAAGATTATAGAAACAAAAATGTACATTCCAAAAGTTTTGTATAAAAAGTTGCATTTTTATTAAAGTAGGCGTTTTACACATTATCAAATGTTGGAAATTGTTAGATTTATGGTAATGCGAATGTTTTTTGTCCAGTTAGATATTCGCAATAACTGTGTAATGATTTTAATATGCATAAAGCAAGAAAACTAACCGATCTTGAGCGCTCTAGAATTCTAGTATACCATAACTAATGTTTGTTAGAGCTAGCGATAGCAGCTGGTTAATCGCAGTAAAACAGTTATTTGAAACTTTCTAAAGAACACTGAGAATTATGAAAAAGGAAAATGATTTAGTATCCCCCCATACTTTATCCTGCATTGCGTAGGAGAATCAGACGGATTGTTATGAATGACAGAGGACTTTATTCTAGTCAATTAAGGCAGTTACAGGTGATGATTGCAATCCAATAACAATCAGACGACACTTACAACAAAAAGGCAATGTAAATATAAAGCGTAAACAAACCCCACGATTACTTCCACGTGACAAAGTGGACTGATTAACATTTGGTCGTGAATACTATAACTGGGACGTTAGAAAGTGAAAAGGGTGTTTTCTTATGAGAAAAAAAAACAATTTAGATTGTCCTGATGGCTTCCAGCGATATGTGCATGACAAAAACATGACCTTGAGATTTTATCCATAAATCACAGTAGTGAAAGGTTCGTAATTATATGGGGTGCCTTTTCTAACAGAGGGAAGAGGAGCACTAGGCGGTGCAGGGTCGTCAGAAAACAGCTGGTTATTTTATCATGCTACAAAAAGCACCTTTGCTGATATAAAGCCATAGTTTCTGTATGGATGGCTGGTTATTCCAACAGGATGCTGCTGCAATCCACACTGCAAGGGGGACCGTGAACTTTAAACAAGTAAATGGAGTCCACCTCTTGGGGCATCCGCCATTCTCACCGGACTTGAACTCAATTGTAAATGTTTGGGGATGGATGGCAAGAGAGGTTTATCAAAATGGCAAACAGTATTCAACAAAAACGAACTTCGTGAAGCCATTTTAAGAAACTGGAGCAGGATCCCCGCATCCTTATTGAAACCCTTCCTTTTAACAGGTCGCAAATAATTTGTGAAGTCATCAAAAGCAGTAGATATAGAACTCATTATTAAGTTTGATTTTTGAATGTTTTCACACACTTTCTATACGTTTTTGTAAAAATTAATAATTTTTTTTTCTCTGGTGGTGTAGTTTTGATCACGTGTAAAAAAGCCTAATTAAATAAAAATGTAAATTTTAAAAATAAATATTTGGAGTGTAGCTTTTTGTTTCCATAACATTTAGATTGTAGTTTTGGTAACCTTAAGTCGGAAGAGTTTAAAATATATCCTTAAAAACGTTTTGATTTAAAGATTTTTATGTGGTGTTTAATATTTTTGATCAGCAGTGTATATGCATATATATATATATATATATATATATATATATATATATATATATATATATGTGTGTGTGTGTATATATATATATATATATATATATATATATATATATATATATAGTAATTTATAAAATATATATGGGGATTAAGCTATACTGAATATTCGGCGTTTCATCCACTCTAGGATTCCTCAGGCTTATGCGCATAAGCCTGAGGAACCCTAGAGTGGATGAAACACCGACTATTCAGTGTAGCTTAATCGCCATATCTATTTTTTTGCTCTACCTACGAATTGAGCAGTTTTGAAGTAAATACTTAAAGTTTACACATAAATCTATGCTTTCGTATATTAATTTTATGTGAGTAAATGAAGTAGTTATATTTACATATTTATATATATATATATATATATATATATATATCGATGTGTTGGTGTATAGATTATATGCATACGTATATCCGTCCATAATTGAATGTACAAAAATAAATAAGCATTAAATAACAAAAAAATAAATAACATAAACCATGAATAAAATCCTTGACTAACAAGCCATCCTTTGGGAATTTTTTTTTATTCCAATCTCCTTGCTTTTAATAACTTGTTAATGTCTGTGTCAGAAGTTAAACCCATCCGTCCAAGTGTACACTAATTCATTATTAATAACAATTATAGTTGTTTTTATCCAACAAGAAACTCTATATAAGAGCATAGATCCAATTAATATTATATGGCTTCAAGGCACTTCCTTACAGAATATCGATCTTAGAATTGTGTATCTTGGATTGTTCTTCGTATTTCTTATTCTGTGCACTCTGACACGAGATGGCTAAATGAAACTCCCTATCAAGATATGAGGTCAATTCGATTTTACCCCGAGGTCTATTTAATATCGAAAAACAGTCACCATTTTCCTCTTGCTTGAGATGAATAAGATATGTCGCCCTGATAATTTTGGCTTGTCTTCCTGTTCGGTATTATTTGTTTTAAGCTACTATTACATTCTATATATGTATGCACACACTCAAATAAAGAAAATCTCACACTACACATATTAAAGCTAAATAGATTCTCACAGATATAACATAGTGAGTGATATACATGTTTTATCGGTGTTTATTTAGGTTCTAAATATCAGAGCATTACATTTTTTAAAATTTCATTTGCACCCCAAACAAGGCACAGTGCCACTTTGATGTAAGGGGCTACTATCGGGGACATAATTTGTAGGGGTGATTTGCAGAGAGATGAGTAGCAAGGTGTCTGCTCACATTTAACTTGTTCTGCGGCATATCAGTACAGTTTGGAAAGCAGAATCCCGGAAGCGAGTTCCAAAATCTAGGAGTTCTAAGAAAGAAACTGTTGGAGTGGAAGGCCTGCTTACACCTAGGGATCTTTACTATGAAGAGGTGGAATTTGCCTGGTTGCCGGGTTTGTCGGGGGTATTCACGTGGAGGGTGTACAAGTGCGTGTAGTTGATCAGAGCATTCACCATTAAAGTACTTGTACAACAGGCAGAGTGATGTAATATTTCGTCGATGGGACAGAGGCTGAGCCTAGACGACAGTTCCGGAACTATTAGGTTGGCGACTCTCTTTTGAATCCTGTTCAGTAGTGAGAGACAAGTAGTAGATGCACCAGCCCAAATGTGACAACAGTACTCCATATATGGACGGATGGTGGCTTTATAGAGGTACAAGATACTTTCAGGCGTAAGTAGTTTTCTAGCACGGTAGAGAGAGCCCACCTTTCTCGCAGCAGACGAGGCCATGTTCTCAATGTATCTATTCCAGTTCATGCTCCCAGTAAACGTTAGGCCGAGGCGTTTAAAGGAAATATTTCCGGGTAATGTCGTCTTGGACATTGCTATTGGTGGTAGAGAAGGTGTCTTGTAATTATTGAAGGAGAAAAGCTTAGCATTGGCAGCATTGAATTGACCACCCATTGTTGTCCACATTTGACTACAGATTTGAGATCATCCACCAATATTTTTTGCGATTTCCTTCGATATGTGTTCATTTGTTTTCCCCTTGTGCCTGCTATAGAGAGTAATGTAATCAGCAAATATACCCATCTCCGAAACAATTTTATCAGGATGTCATTTATTAATTTTTTTTTATTCACACAATTATCATGGCATTAATTTGAGTTATTTTGCGCGTGAGTTAATAATAAGCAATGTGTTAAGAGAAAAATAATGGTAATACTTACTGGCAGGTCTTGACCAAAAATATCATAGAAACGTTTATAGCTTTCTTTTACAAACAAATGTGATTAGTATATCCATAAATTACAAATTAATATGATAATATATCCATAAATATACGACTATAGGATAGATCATTAAAAGGTATAATAAAAATCGAACTAAGTAACATCGAAGATAAATCATCGCAGGGAGCACGGTATAAAAGCACGTAATGTAAGCTTTATCATTGCACCTACGCAACTATGTATATCAGAAAAGTTATTTTATAGGATTAAACAATAAAGCACGGATTAAAAAAAACCTTCAGCCTAAATTATCAAATAGGTTAAAATGAAAGAAGTTGTACAGTACCAGTTGGAAATACTTCTGAAAAATAAACAAATCTTTTAAACGAGAAGTTATTTACTTGAAATTAAGTTTTACCAGTATAAACAATTACAGATAAAACGGAAACAAAGATAGAATATAAGTGGAGCAATCGCATCAGAAAGTTGCAGTAAAATTTCAAAGCAATCTAATATTTAATATAAGACTTGAGTAAAAAAATATGTATTACTGAAATTCAGAGAATTTATATCCAGATAATTGAAGACACCACTGTAAAGGAAATAGGTAAAGAAATATTTATCTTGAAAAAATAGCAAAAAGTAAATCGTCTCGAAAGAGCGGAATATGTTCATTAATTTGAATATGATTGATTGGGACTAATAAAAAACTTAAGATGAATTATACTGACATACTGAAGCTGAAAATTACATAGAAACTCCAATAATTTCAAATAAATATTGAGAAGTGAACTACTCAAAACAACTGCAGACCAACAACCTGCATACACATCTGGGGGAAATATTAAACTCTAAATGTGTGAAATATGCATATGTATATATATATATATATATATATATATATATATATATATATATATATGGTTACTTCATTTACTCACATAAAATTAATATACGAAAGTATAGATTTATGCGTAAACTTTAAGTATTTACTTCAAAAGTACTAAATACGTAGGTATAGCTATTTAGTAATTTATAAAATATATATGGCGATTAAGCCACACTGAATATTCGGCGTTTCATCCACTCTAGGACTCCTCAGGCTTATGAGCTTAAGCCTGAGGAGTCCTAGAGTGGATGAAACGCCGAATATTCAGTGTGGCTTAATCGCCATATATATTTTACAAATTACTACTATATATATATATATATATATATATATATATATATATATATATATATATATATATATAAATTACTACTATATATATATATATATATATATATATATATATTGCAACGAGAAGATACGAAGAATGTCTTTGTAACAATGACGATAATATAATATGTTTATGTTAACTTAAAAATTAAAATTCAAATGCTAAAAAATCCTATAAAATCAACCTATCAATGCTATCGCTCTACAACATCACCTTTCAATGAATTGCAAGTAGTTGTACAAATATTTGTGAAACTTATCATCATTATGGATGAAAATGTGCCGATCAGAAACGACAACATTACCGACACATAAATGTAGAAATAAAATTATACATTTTCAATATATATTCTGTATCTCTACAACGGGGTACTTTATTGGTCGTGGATTTCAACGAAAAAATAAACTGACCATGCTGGCAAACAAAGTTAAAAGGCAATAGATATGAACACATATACTATAAGCATTGTACGAAACTGGCCTAAAAGGATAAACCACACGAGGAGAAACGACAATCGACTTCACTCATATTCTTCGTTCACCTTGAACTATTGAAAAGAAGTTTGCAATGAAGCGATCAAGAGTGTACAAGAAAATAATTATACGTATCAATCTGAAAACTTCTTAAGGGGAGAAGATTAAAACAATAGAAACTGGTTAAAATAACTAACAAACTTATAGTCAAGTCTGTAAACTAGTTAAAAAATACGAGCACGATTTCTTGTGTATGGAATAAGTAGTGAAAAAACATGGTGAACTGTATAATGATGGATCAGATATGTAGAAAAACAAGTGTAAAAATACTTAACTCAAAATAACAATCTAATACATTACTGTTGTAAACAAGACTAATAAAATAAGGGAAACAAACAGAACGAATCAATAGAAAAGCCGGGAAAACTATTAAGGGATAACAAGTAATTGCACACCGATTTATTATACTTGCAAACAAAAACAAGCCTGGAAACACATTAACATAGCTACAAAAACAAATCATGCTGAAAATAACAAAATCACATTAAACAGTTACAATAGATAATACAATAAAAACAACTGTACATAAATAACGGTAGTAAATCCAGAAATAAAGTAAGCTACCAGTAATAATAAATAATAATACTAGCAAATAATAATAATAATAATAATAATAATAATAATAATAATAATAATCTATAATATACATCGCACCCGTTTTCTTAAATCTATGTATGTATGTGTATGTATGTATGTATGTATGTATGTGTATGTATGTATGTATGTCTCCAAAACTTTCGACAGAGGCGACGGATTTTCAGGAAATCTGTATCGTTTTTAAGCTCGGCTCTTTGGAGAAGAAATATCGAACGTTTTCCTAAAAACATAAATTCCTTAACCCTGAACTTGACACTTTGCTACAGGGAGGGGTAGCAAAACATCATTCCTTCATGGCAATTTACTAAAACATGTTCTTTCTTGAATTAGTTTAAATATTAAAAAAATAAACGACCTGAATCGCTCACAGGATCATAGACCAGTCGTTATAGTAGCAGGGACGTTATCTTAAGATTGAACTTTTGGTACAGATATCAATATTTTTTCGCTTTTTCAGTTATAATATTGAAATAGGGTTATTCATGCAATTTTTCGTTGTTTTTCTCCATCATGTTCGCTGTTTATTTTTTTTTTGGTTTTTCCGATTATTTAAAGAAGTTTGTACACTTTAACAGGGTTCGTTCGCTTATTCTTTATAGTGCATCACTTTCGCTGTTTATTTAAAATTTTTGTTTCGATCAAAATAGTTATAATATATAACATTCGCTTATTCTTTATTTTCCATTTTGTTTTAATTCACCCCCACCCCACATACACCTCATCACACCCAGGCAACGCCGGGCACCCCCGCTAATAAACAATATATTGGTGTAAAGGCTATGCCAAGAGAATATTCTTTCATTGTTTTCAGTCTCGTGTATATATCGGGCACAATTAGACACAGTTAATCAATTGAGAACTATATACAAAACCTATAAGATATTCACTGATATATACCCGAGAGTCAAAATAACGAAAATAATATTCCCTTGTCATAGCCCTGAGTATTATGCATACTTTCAAACGGCCAAAACTCTTCATCTATCTCGATGCTGTATATAAAACACCGTTAACTAATCTATTAAACACTAATACCCTTACTAATACTACTACTACAGCCGCTACTACTACTACTATTACTCTTAAAACTAATAATATTACTAAATATAGTTAGTCAGAAACTCCCACTCTGTTCCTTTTTTATTTGATACCTCAATCTCCTTCCATTAACTCGTTCTTTCAACTCCCGTGTTCCAGTTCTATTTTCCTATCTATCTTTTCATCTCACCCGCCTCCAATAACTTATAATCTCCGTCCTCCAAAAACCACTTCCTTGTCTTTTGATACTTCCCTCCCCTTTTTCCATCACGTCTCGATATCTAGTCGACCTCTTATGAGGCTGCGGGACTAAAAGACTCCTAAGCTTCATCTTCGTCGCCTTTGATCTTCTCCAACACAAAAATCCGCCACCCCACCTTCGTCTCCAGTCCATCCTCCCCGCCGTCCTCTGATCTCTTCTGTATGTCGACGTATCATAGTTTGGGTTCTGGTCGAATCCCTTCAAGTTGTCTCCCGAGACGAGGTATCGCGTTGTAATCTAGCATTCGAGCGGATAAGACCAGATAGAGAGAAACGGGGGGAATATAGAGAGATAGAGACAGAAAGGTCGATGGAAAGAGGAAGATAAGAAAAGCGATAACATAAAAAGAGAAAGAGGAGGGGGAAGGAAAAAAAAGAGTAAATGCAGGGCCGAAATGACAAGGTCAAACAGAGTTCGCGAATCGCAACTTGGTCGGCAGTACTTTTTTTCCTATTTTCAATACAATGTAATTGGGTCTTTCGATTTTGTGAAGCTACACAATGTGGTAAAGGCGACGCTACTGATGAAAGAGGCCGTAAACTGAAATAAAAATACACGGCCTATCTAGTAAAGAAGGCCCCTTGCATGGAAGCAATATAGAGGTTAATACGGACAAGAAACGCACAGGAATGTTGTTTAAATACGCATAAGCGTTAGACAACTGACGCGGTTTAACAAAATGTTATTTAAGTGAAACATGTAAACAGCATTGAGGTAAACTTTCAATATCAAGTAAATTGCATCGATGAACGTTGCATTTTTGTCCTATTGTATTTGAGGTATTTTGATGTGAGTTTATAATGACAAGAAGTAATTACTACTGTAATAGATACTCCGTGTATCTAAAACTTATTAATCCATTTTTTTATATAGCTAGCTAACCATTTATCTATCTACAACTATATATGAATACATATACACGCATCTCAGTATCTATATGTCTTCCTTTATATATATATATATATATATATATATATATATATATATATATATATATATATATATATACCAGCAAAAGTACCCGTCGTTGACTGTGTTCAAAGACAGCCTACAGAAAATGGACTCTGATTCATGAAAGTATGATAGGTTATGAAAAGGAAGGGTTGTAAATCTGGGGTGAATTTGGGGGTATCAAAACAAAAGCAAAATATGATGAAAGTAAAAATAAAATAGATAAACCCCATAATTTATTATACCATACCTGTTCACACTGAAACACTTATCACAAAATTCCGGGGGATCTATATAAAAAAAAATCTTGTTAAACTTTGTGATATATTTCCATTCTATGGAGGTCAGGTGGGAACACCCCATAATTTTATTATACCATATTTCTTCAAACGGAAACATAATTATCAAAGTAT
>NC_136495.1:141849055-141866555 GCF_053919585.1 Euprymna scolopes | reverse complement strand
ACTTTTCTTTACTGACAGATGAATGCAAGGCATTTTACAGAAAACAATCTACTTGTTTCGGTTAATGTGTATTAAATACAAAAAAAATGATGGAATTCGAAATTTCATGTATTGAATACAAAGTAAGGTAAAAAACTGCTTCTTGTAAAATAAAATAAATGTGACCAATTTAGAAATAAACATAAAATTTAAAGTTAATATGATAGAACCATCTTTTTACAATTTTCTGCAAATTTATACTTGAAATTAAGTACATAAAATAATTCTTTTTTAGAGATGCGGTAAACTATTTATAAGCAAACACTTTTCCAGCATTATTAAATAAGCCCTAGCGGAAGTTTAAGATTAGCACACCAACAAGTAATCGAATATGTGTAAAATAACTGCTGGACATTAGCATATCATTAATATCTAATGTATACATACATACATACATACATACATACATATATATATATGCATATATATATATGCATACACATACACACATATATATATATATATACTCCAAAGATATCAATAAATATCTATTTCTCAGAAGTTCATTCGTAAATATTAAGTTAATAAATGGATATATGTATATGTATATATATATGTATATATATATATATATATGTATACATACATATATATATATATATATATATATATATATATATATATATATATATATATATATATATATATATATATATACTGTATTAACAAAACCAAGACTTCATAAAGGAATTGATAGATATGAAAAGTGTATGTCATTTTACGTTACAATTGTATCAATACTAGTTGGGCAATTTCAAGCATTATGACGTTTGAAAATTTTCCCATAACCAGCCTTTCTTCTGACAATGATGCGTCCAGGGTAAATGTTTTCACATGCTCCTTTCCTTTAAGGAAATTTCTTTAAATGATATTCTATTGCTAAAGAGTTTTTTTTTTTAATCAAGCAGTCTGAAGAAAGGCTGGTTATGTGAACATTTTTAATCCCCATAATTCTAGAAATTGTCTAACTAGTCATGAAAGAATTATAACTTACAATCAAATACAGCTTTGATTGCTTTCAATTCCTAGGTTTCGTAAATACAGTATATGAATGCTAAATTATGAAATATGATAATTTTATAGCTTACATTGTTAGTCATCTCCTTTTGGCTTAAACATTCGTTGGTATATGCAATTTACTGAATTATATGTAACACGTAACATTTAGTATATTACACACAAGTCTCTCTCTCTCTACATATATATATATATATATATATATATATATACATATATATATATATGTATATAAATAAATAAATATATATATATATGAGTCAATAAAAGCAGAAAATGAAGTTAGAACACCTATATACTGATATACATGAAATGATTATTTATTCAATAAGGGTACACATGCATGTACTTGGGGAATAAAGCATACGTTTTAGAATAACTTACTTTGAAACCTAATTTTTTAAGGTAAGATAAAGTGCATTTGGAGTCTTGAGAGAACTTCATCATGAAAGATCTTGATAAGTCTCCTCTTAAAGAATTTACTTTACTCTTTTCATTTAACTAGACAAGTTATATATATATATATATATATATATATATATATACATATATATATATGCATACAGACACCCCCCACACATATATATATATATGTATATATATATATATATATATATATATATATATATATATATATATATATATATATATATATATATATATATATATATATATATATATATATATAGTTATCCTGCCTAGCAAAAAGGGGCCAGTTTTCCGGGAACGAGATTTCCGGGGTGGAGTCTTCCAGGTTCGAGCTCTCGGGGCACCAATAATTAGACCAGCTTAACGTAAATTAAAAAAAGGTATTGACTCTATTGATACTTTACATAATATATGTGTCCTGTGAACAATTGATGCATGTGTATTCGGGAAACAGTTTACAAACGGAAAGCATCCGGTGATATTCACGCTCGAATTTTTCTAGTTTTACCTCTTAGCAGCATATTTTAAGAATAAAAAACTTATTAAACTTTTCCACATGTCTGTTTACACAACTTGCCAAATTGCAAGTCATTAGATCAAAAGTACATGGGCTTAGAATTGTCCTCACACACATTGATATATATATATATATATATATATATATATATATATATATATATGTATAGGTAAGTGAGGATGTGTTTATGTGTGTCTTCTCGTGCATTTTAGCGGAAAGTTCTCTGCATGACGCATATTACAGGGTTTCATCAGTTTTTTTTTTCTTTTGATGATAAGTTTCTTGAAGCTTCAAACATCTCACAATTCGCTTTAATTTAAATAACTTACATTTTGCAGAAAGCACGTTCTTATTTTTTTAGTTGATCTTAAACGAGATTTAAAGCATTCGAAAAAAAATATCCATAAAGTTTTGAAGTATATAAAAATGACATATGGATTTAAAGGCAGATCTTCAAAGAATGCTGCATGCCCACTGCATTATCCTTAACATTTTCAAAGCTTTTACTGCATGGAAGTGGACAAGAATTAGATGACTGAAATTTTTTACTGAATGGAAGTGGACAAGTAATCGTGACTGATACTTTTTTTTTAAATTAAAATTTGTAAAATTTGAATAAAAAGCAGCATGTAATGTGCAAAACCTTATAAGATAACAATTACGGTAGTATTATTACATTAGTTTAGAAAGACGATCAATTCATATAAGATTTTCCTCGTTTAGATCTACCGTTATATCTGAATGTGTCTTAACATATTACCTTACTAGTGTAAACGAGTATCCGAACATGGACCAAAAGATATGCGTTTCTATTTATTTCTAAGATTCGACTACAAAACTCTTCAGTACTGTCCAAGTAACACATTCTTTCGGCCTGAGGCAAAATTTACAGGCTTTCGACCAGCTTCTTCCCGGTGTAATATATTATTTTTCATAAAAATGTTGAATTATATCATTAGTTCGTCATATTAATATTATATATATATATATATATATATATATATATATATATATATATATATATATATATATATATATATATATATATATATATGTATTCTTTTCAATACATCTCCATAATACATTTTTAAAAATCTGCATCTGTCTGCTTTTTAATGAATAAAGATTAGGAGCATATATATTAATATAATTGCGTTTGTGTCACGCATACACCCGGGTCGTTTAATTTTTATGTACTTGCATTTCTGGTCGTAAATAATTTTACATGAAGTCTTCATAAGTTTGGGTTTCGGTTTCGATTATAGCTGATGGCACTTACGCCACCTATTTTTTTATTAAATAATTTTATAAAGAATTCTTCAGTATTTTTGTTTTGTTTCGATTAGGGCTCACGGAAATCAATATATATATATATATATATATATATATATATATATATATATATATATATATATATATATATATATATGAAGTAAAAATTGCAAGTAAATTTACCAAAATCATCCAAGATGGTAAAAAGAAAGTATATTAAAAATATTTAAGAATTAATATTTAAAAAAAATAGTCTCAAGCAGCTGTAAAAGCTCGATAAAACCAAATAGGAGATAGAGCTTATAATAAGTGCAAATAATTAATAAAACATGTTAAAAAATCACTTTGAAATAGAGTTAAAAACATATTTAATCAAAAAAGAATGCACTTAATAATGGATAGTCCTAAATCCGTGGAGTTTTGAAGGAATACTTACCTACTCATCAGAGGGTAGGAATTAGCAAAATGCGGGATCGGATTTTGCATACAAAAGTATTTGATGAAAGTGCAAGTAAGTCAAAGATCTCACTTGATAACAAAAATTGAGGCAGAGGGAATATGGTGAAGAAAAAGGTGATGTCAAGTGAATTGATAGCCGGGTGAACAGTAAAGTATCACGGTAAAATTAATAAATGTAAATCCAAGTAAGTTAATCAAATTTCCCTTCGCACAAGTAAAATCCAAGGAAATCGCGTAATTAGAAGAAGGTCCAAAATAATCCAAAAGGCAAAAATCTGTGGAACAATTCACGCATATGTACAAGGAAAATGGGAAAAAATCCAATGATATTAATAAAAGAAAAATAAGATATGTGTTTAACAGTGCTGCCGAGACAAAGAGTAATTAAAAGAAATCAGTGAAGCAAATGTCTAAATGACGCAGGCAAAAGGACGTAAAAAGTCGCAAAAAATAGAAAAAGAAGTCTACTGCAATGTGCAGGTAATTACTTGAGAAAATGTAAGCAAGAGTTATTAAAAGACACTAACTGGAAAAATAAATAAATTAATAAATAAATAAATAAATAAATAAAAATAATAAATAAAATATAAAATAAAAAAGAAACATTTTAAGGGGAGAGGATGGCATGTTTCTGCAAATTCCGGATACAACAAATAAGTATGTAAGTAAATGTGTATAGTAAAATATTAATAAATATACATACACGATATGAATGTGGAGGTATATTGATATATTTGATAGATAGGAATATTTAAATACTAAAACGGAAATTGCAGATAAAAAACCGGTCAAGCAACGAAGAAATAAAGAATAAACACAATTGATTATTACGTTATAAAGTATTAAAACATATGTAGAAAAAACCGATAATGTAAAAGACAAATTACAAATTAAAGTAATAGCTATGTAATTTCAAAATCACCATAATTAAATTTGGACTTATGTTTACAAAAAGAGCTCGGTTCGTTTTTAAAATTTATTATATTGTTACTTTGAGGGTAAGTAATAATAATAATAATAGCTTCGGTTGTGCAGGTTTTTTATTAGATGTAAAGATTCTTTGTGCCTAATTAGCCATTGTTGAATAAGAAATCCTGATTGAGGTTGTATTGAAAATAGAACTGTATCTGTGTGGGTATTTGAAAGAGTTTTGTACAATGTTGAATAATTCCTTAGGTATATTAGTTTTGATATTTATTCTAAATCGAGGATTAAACCAAATATTTTCCTTCCGCCTGATTCGACTGTGTGGATTAGAGATATTACGATTAGCATTTTGATTTAGATAATATATGTAGACTGGTTCATTGTTACTGATAGCGGAAAATTTTGTTATTTGAACTGGTTTCTTCCAAGTCATACTGTGTGTGATTACAGATTTAAGGCGGCTAACACATTCAGAATATTGGTTTTATTTAATCTTGTCCTTGTGTCCTGAGTTCCTTAAGGCATTATTGAAGAAAGTAGCATTGTGATTAATTTTTTTATCAGAATAAAGAGCAGAAATTCTTATAGAGACGGATGGTATTATAGATTTTATAATTGAGTTGGGGGGTTTAGAAGATTTATAAAAGCGAAAGGTTGGGTTTATGATAGGGGCTATGAGTTCCAGTGTTAAGATTAAGTGTAACATCTAAAAAAATTGAAGTTTTTGTTGTTTTGTTCGATAATTATAAAAAGTATAAAGTTATTAAAGAAGTTATGTAATTTTGTAATTGTTTTGTTGTACTCTCCTGGCATGGCAGTTGTAATAAAAAGGACATCATTTCTATAAATGTCCACTTGGATATGTTTACAGTGGTATTTAAGTTCTTTCAGTAAGAAGAATCACACTAAATCGGAAACTTTTGCTGAGTCAGTGAACCCATCAATATGTCAAAATTTCAGGGGTGTCCTTTCTAGTCCAAAACGTATTGTTTAATTGTATAAGGGACTTTCTCGCTATGGGAATTAATTTAATTTCTAAATTAGTTAAGTCAGAATTTATTTAAGCAAAGATTGGAGCCCTATTTGAAAGTATCGGAGAAATTGATTGATAATAATTTTGGATGTCAAAGGTTATGAAGTTAAGGAGGTGTTTATTTTTAAGGGAGACAAATCAATTAATTACGGAATCTGAATTTAGCCAAGAAGGGAAACTTACTTTTTCTTTAATAGAAGGGATGATTATATCTAAGATATTTTTGCTTACAGCACCTAAGTCAGAGTTAGATGGGCAGATCAATCTGATGGAGCGATTCTCATAGAAATTAGGTTTATGATACTTGAGGATGAATATAGGGGTACCCGGAGAAATTATTTCAGTGAAATTATGAATATTCATAGAAATCAGTAAATGTTTAGCTTCAGAAGTAATGGAATCTAAAGTCTTAGGAGGTACTATTTTATGAAATTAATTTAGTCCTTTATAAACAAAGTATTTTATATGTAGGATAGTCAAGTTTATAATACTTTTTTGTCTTATCAGCAGGGAGGAATATATGTTTCTTACTTTTTTAATTTTTTCGGCAAAATTATTTACTTTTCGAGTAACGGAATTTTAAGGGTGTTTTAGTTTTTTAAATTTAATCTTTTTACTAACTTTAACGAAAAAACACCCGTCTAGCTGAATCCACTGTGAAAAATTTCCCCCACTCTGTATCTGTGCCTAAATCAAAGCGCGGATTCCATGAACAAAGCTTCTTTCTTAGAACTGCACGCCTCGGGAACTCTGTTCCGTCTGCGTGCTTCCCTCCGGACTACAACTTGGATGTATTCAAGTCCAATGTTAACAAATTCATAATGAACCGCCCCCTTAAGTAAACACTTCAGCATATCTCCTCACTAACTTAATGTACTTGCAATAACCCTTATCCCTGAGTGGTTTCCGGGCCTTGATAAGTGGTGATCACTGTGAAAAAATGGAATTTTCAAACTCCTCAAGGTAAGGGTTGTATTTGTAGTAGGCTGTGGTTTTTACTCCGTAAAATTCGGGAGATCTTCCGCAGAGTTTCTTTTGTTCTCTATGAGATTTGATAGGAAATTCATTTGTTAATAAATCTGGGTTAGGTTGGTATTAAGAGGACATAGTCGCTTTAAGTGAAATGTTAATGCTTAAGTCATAGTGATAAGACTTCTACCTTATATTTTGTAGGAAAGTCTTCAAAGCGAGAACACATTTGTGGATATATTCTTTTTGGGTAGGAATAGGGATATGTTTTACAGACAGAGGACAGTGTTCCTTTTCAAACATATCTGGAGAGAATAAAAAGCTAAACCGAGCGGGAGATTAGTCTGGGCAGCCGTGTTAAACGCATATCTTATTTTTCTTTTACTAATATTATTGGAATGTTTTCCTCTTTTCCTTGTACATATTTGTGTATTATTCCACGGATTGCGGCCTTGTGGATTATTTTGGATCGTCTTACAATTACGCGATTTCCTTGGATTTTACTTGTGCGAATGGAAATTTAATTAACTTTCTTGGATTTACATTTTTGGATTTTACCGTAATTGTATACTTTACCTTTCACCAGACAATCTATTAACATGAAATCACCTTTTTCTTCACATATTTCCTCTGCTTCACTTTTTGTTATCAAGTAAGATCTTTGACTTCCTTGCAGTTTCATCAACTATTTTTGTATGCAAAATCCGATCCCGCATTTTGCTAAATCGTACCCTCTGAGGAGATCGAAAGTATTTCTTCGAAACTCCGCGGATTTAAGACTATCCACTTATTAATTGTTTCCTTTTCAGATTAAATATATTTTAACTCCTTTTCAAAGTGTGTTAACATGTTTTAATTACTATTTGCTTCTTTACCTATATATACATATATGCATATATATATATATATATATATATATATATATATATATATATATATATATATATATACAGAGAGAGAGAGAGAGAGAGAGAGAAAGAGAGAGATGTGGGTGTATAACTTTTTATTTGGGTTGAGATTCAAGCTAATGTATCCAAGTCATATGGATTTTTTTAAAAATCGAAACGTATGATATATAAAAAAATCGATAGAACATTAACTATGTAATAATAAATATACGAATTCTGCAAGAAGTAAAATATCATATTTAAGCGTACTCTCCGATCGGGCTTTGATGGGCGATCGTGTTAGCTTAGATAAATTATTTTCTAGTTTTAAAAAGAAGCTACAATAATACCAGAACATCTTCATTTACACTTTAAATCCAGACAATGCCAACATCAATATATTACATATGAATGAGTTCCCCGTTGAACTTTCCACAGATCCCGCTAGTTAAAAATAAAAGTATTTTTAATAAAATTGTAATGAGGAACTGTTCTATTTTACTGTAGAATAAGAAATAGTTATTTGCTTATTATGTTCATTTAGGCTACATGTATCTACATGTAGTTTAAGTTCCAGAAAAGGCTACTCTTACATACTTCTTTTGGAACGTTTTTTAATACTGTAGACTAAACGTACGAAAAGTTTACGTCTATTCTTAAAGAAAAGGATGATAATGGCAAAGTGTACTTCTACAGAATTATTCTATATCTTGATAAATACCAGTTAAATTAAAACAGCATCAAACAAAACCTGGGAGTACGCATAAGATTTCGTGATAGTTTATTCATGAGTGATTGCGATTTATTAGTCTTATTTTCTAATTAAGGTAGTTTATTTAATTACGTGCGTGAACTTCGCAGGATATTATTTTATGAATTAGTTTATTCAGATTCAACTAGTAGAACACGATTCCCGGCCTTGCCTGGAGTAATATAAATGTCTAAGTAAAAATCCATGACAAAAATTGAAGATTTAATAAATTGAATTTTTACTCGTTTTAAAGTTTTAAAAGTATATTATTTTCTAATATGTATTTGGTCCCGCGGCAGAAGGTAGAACATTCACCTAAAAATTCACCTGAAAAGTCGCCTTTGTCCGATCGCCCGTTCGTCCGTCCGCACTTTTTTCAATAATTACGCATGATTTTTTTTCAAATTTGCACAACCGTAACACATGATATGGCTAAAAAAGTAACAGACGGATTTTTCGGGAAATACCGGTTGCCCCAATAGGGTGCCTTTCGGGTAAAAACTTTTAAAGTTGACACTCTTGTGCTTATTAAAAAAAATGCTGGTGTGATGTGTATAAAACTTTCTAAAAAATTGTAACTTAATGATCTCTATATAATTTTGTTTGTCTCTACTTCGCGATTACTCTTGGGTGTGCCTAAGGGGATCTTTAAGGGCTAATAAAAACGCTCCATTTTTGGGACTATTTTACCGTATTTGTTCAAAATGTTCTGTGTATGTTTATTTAGGACTTTTGCATGGTGCTGTACTCAAATTTAATATGTTTATGCCTTGGGGAATTCGGGAGCAATATTGAGGGAGAATGATGTACTTAGTTATATGTATTGTTTGCAAACTCAAATTAACATATGTATAGGCCTTTATCTTCTCCGCTTGTTCATTTTTTCCAGGATTTGACGTTTACTGGCAAGCTTTGGGATCAAATTGTGGGTCAATGCTGAACTTAGGCCTTTTTTGTATATGATTGCGTTGCTTCTCTTGTTTTGTTGCAATTAAACATTAAATTGTATAATTAGTAGGATTATTGTGTCAAAATATCATAACTTTGGTATTATCTGGATTTATATATACGATTTATTATAAATATAAAAGTAAATATAATTTCAGATATGTTATCATTTCGAGGAATTGTAATATATTTGATTATTTAACATGCAAAAATAAAATAGGATTTTAATCTGGTACAAAAAATGTTCCTTTATATAAATTTCTGACCAACTGCATGTGCCATGTGACTCAAGCTTTAATTCAGTATCAAAATCTTTCAGAAAATCTGACCATTTATTGATTTTGGATAAATTCATAAAATACGTGTATATATTTGCAATAAGAGTGTCCATTACATGAAATTGTATTTTGCCTGGATAAAGTAAACATGATATTAATCTACATTATTTTCATTTACTTTAAGTTGTTTCCTTTCAAAGAGACAGGTTTCATAACTATAATTCTTTTCGGCACTTTTAAGTTAAGAGGATAATTTAAGCAAGTGAGAACAATGGTGCAATTTTTGATTTGATATAGATTAAACATAATTTTTTAGACTGTTACTGCGATAATATTTTATAAAATGGATGTCAACCAATACAAATCAATTTCTCTATAGTTTTAAAGCATAAAAATCGATTTAAAGAATACGGTTTATTTTTAAATAACTATAAGACGTTTAACAATAATAAATTAAAATAAAATCACAGGATAAAATCCAATAAAATACATTTCAGTGTCATCTCAGGGAAATAATTACTTTTCAAATGCTATTACTAATAGTTTTAAACGTAAAAAATAAATTGTGAGTGTTTGAAATTTAAAATGGAGTAGTTTAAGATTGCAGAAATTGTTAATTTACTTTGTAAATCTGGAAGGTTTTACTAAAATACAGTTTTAGTTTATTTCAGACTAATTTTATATATATGCTTTCAAATCAATTAGCATAAAACAATGTTTAAATCTGTAACTGTCTATTTTTTAATAAGATTATAATGAGAAAGAGTTTTATTTTTCTGTAGAATAGTGAATAGTTTGGTGTTATGTAAATTTAAGCGCATTTTCTTTTTTACACACATCACACGTATCTAGATATAGTTGTAAATTTCATTACGAAAAGAATACATTTACAGAATTTGATCTGGAATGTTTTGTTAATCTTGAACACTAAACGTAAGTTAAGTTTACGCTGAAAAAAACTAAGAAAAAAACATCGATAAGGTTAAATTGCTACTTGTACAGAATTTATAATTTCGGATGCTATTCGATTTTTTAAAGTCGATAATCGACAAAAAGTACATTCATAGGATTTTCACGAGAATACTAATTTTAAACCTAACTGTAAAATAACTAAGTAAGGTGTACGTTTACTTCGAAAGAATGTGATTGAAGCGTTATAAATACAAACTTTGAACTGTAATCTAATTGTTAATCCTAACTGTAAAGAAGCCATAAGTAAAATATAGCTTTTCTTTTAAAGTAATCGACAATCAAACTGAATACATTCACATAATTTGAACAGGAATGTTAATTTTTAATTCGTTGTAGTTAAAAGTAAAGTCTGCAGAAGCAACCCATCTTTATTATTCCAATTAAAATTATTATGTTTAATGCAACACATCATATCAGTAAAAATTCGAAAGTTTAAGATAGAAAGTGTTACAACTATTCATTTGAACGAGTAAAACTGTCTATTTTTAGAAGCAATCCGAAATATGCGATGAAATGTAGGTTGAAATCTAATTGGATGGTTTAAATAATCTTTTCTAGGTATACACTTTTCGAAAGTACAGAAATATTAAAAGAACATTGGGAAACAATAATCGTACACTTCTGAAAAATTAAAGTCGTTCATTACAACTCGATTGGAAACATTGTAGTTGGGACGTTATGTAACTAATCAGTTAAATATATATATATATATATATATATATATCTTTAAAAGGGAATGAAACATGAAAAGCGTAATTTAAAATATTTTTAAAAATATGTATTCTGTAAGATTCATAAAAGAACAGAAACAAGCCAATTCACATCATAATCTGCAAACAGTCTATAATATAAGGCGACAACTTATTTGTAGCCTACTCTACGTTTTGATTTATAATATTATTTGTTTAATGTTAGGAGTAATTTACGTAAATACAGCGATATCTGTAAATAACATACTGTGCAAAGAATTTTAGTACAAGTTAAGTAGTTGCTTTTTACGGTCTCGGGAGAGAAGTAAATCTAATGAGGATAAAATAGTTGCGACTACCTATGTGGGATTATGTACTGGAGCGAGGAGAGTTAATTACAAAATGAATAAACGGTGTAGAAATATGCGTATTCTTGCTCAAAAATACCAAGCAGTATTCACAGGAAATGCTGAGTATGGGAGATTTTTATAGGACTGACCATGTTGTCCTTATATATTGTCGAAAGTGACACATTAAAAATCAATAAAGTCTTCTTATATAGACAGAAAATATAAAGAATATCAAGACAACAATGATATATATATAGTATCAGTTATTGTATATTTTGCCTACTATTAATTCTACTGTTAAATTATATATTGTTTTTTTCGTCTGTCATAGGACATAAGTTCATAATAATTTAATAGTGATTTCCATTTAACAGAATATTGAATGCTACAGTTTCAACATTCATCCTTTTTCTATTTTATTGCTGCATTTAATTCTTATTTTAGATTTTTGTTATTCACTTTGTGTAATTAGTAAAATAAGGTGTAATTTAATCTGTTATTTATTCATGCACTATATATGCTTGTCACTTGATTTATTTTTTTTTTAAATCGTTAATTGTCCTATATTTAAGAAATACATATTTTTTTCATGCAGCGTAAACAATAATACTTGTTACTAATAATTAGACTTAATTGTAACATACTTTACTATTTTGCTACGGAAAACTTCGTCTCTATCTGAGTTTTAATGCTCAGCTGAGCTTCAATCTTTGGCCCCCTTTCGCCAAAATTTAACTAGAAACGCTCGTCTAATCAAAACCATTATCAATAATTTCCCAAACTCTTTATCTGTGCAGAAACCAAAATGCAGATTCCATGAACAAAGCGTATTTCTTAGAACTGCACGCCTGTGGATATCTTTTCAGATTTCTTGGTTTCCAGCTGACTACAATTTGATTGTCTTCAAGTCCAACGTAAATAAGTTTTTTTTACAAAATTCCTACTGCTTATGTTTTCTACGCCATAATCATATTGACTAATATATACACATTAAACCTTAGCCTCGAGTGGCCTCCAGGTCTTGATAAATGGTGATTCCTATGTAAAAAACAACAGCATTACGTGATTCTTTATATGCGTCTAGATATATTGAGCTGTCAACCTCGTATTCTAAACCGCGATCATTAGTGCCCAATATACTCGGCTACGGAATGCCCATTTGACGTGATACATATATTCGTGTTGACTGGATTAATTACTTAATTTACATTTTACAATACTTATAACAGAGCGAACACACATCATTTCCGTTAGATCACATTTGAGGCTGCTCAAATACAAGTCGTATGTACGGAGAATGTCGGCATATCCTGTTACAACCTGCCCTCAAACTGTCTTATTCCTGTCCTGCATCTGGACTAGGCTAGTCTGTACGAGGGAGGTGCATATTTAAACAAACATCAACGTCGAGTCATACATCATATCTAGGTTGATTTTTTTAACATAAGAGACACCACTTATCAGGGCCCAGAGACCAATCGAGGAAAAGACTTAAAAAGTGTATAGTCGTCAATGGGACAATATCATGGTAATAGTTAGTAGTGGAAATTTGGTAAATTGGAATACTTAAATGAACAGCTCATGAAGAACTCGTACGCGTTGGACTTGAAGACAAGGATTATATAGGAAGCTGCAAAGCAGGTAAACGGAAGAGAGTTTCACAGGTGTGCATTTTTAAGAAACTGTTTTCGTCGTTTTCACAAAAGAACTCCTTATTTGAAATTATTGACGACATTTTTTGCTAATTAAACAATACAAAAAACAAAACCTGTGCATAAAAATTGGTAAGAACTTTTTAAAGTTAAATAATTTCTACATTAATACACCCATACACTCCCAAACACACACACACACACACACACACACATATATATATATATATATATATATATATATATATATATATATATATATATGATTTGTAAATATATGAAATAGAACAGTTACTATCTAAAAAGAAAAAAAAGTTCTGAATTAAAAAAAAAAAAGCTTTAGTAAATTATACAAGTTTCTTTTATTTTTTGCCTGTGTGTAGCTATTTTTGCAACAAACGATCGTTTTAATCCGGCTTTTAAGGGGAATGAAAGTTGGAGTCGTGTGAAGATTAAACTTCCTGTTTGTTTTTTGCTTTACGTTTCCCAATGGTATTGCTGATGGCGCCAATAACTGGAGATGTGGAAGAAGATGAAAGCGACTCCCATAAACGACACACATCCTTTCTCGGAATGAATGACAAGGCACGTTCAACCACTTCCGCGAGGCGGTGGTCGACTAAAACTTCTAAAATACACACGTACAATTGCTCATCCGCAGGCCAACGTATACAGAAACACACACACCCACACACACACACACACACACACATATATATATATATATATATATATATATATATATATATATATATATATATATATGTATGTGTGTAATTATACAAATGTACATATTGAAGTATATATATATGCATATATACATATATCTATACACAAAAGTACGTATACATATATGTATATATATAAATATATATGAATGTATATATTATATGTATGTGTTCAAATATATGCAAATATATAGGGATATATATATAGGGATATTTTGATAAATGTATGGCTTTATAATTACATATGTATACGTTCATTCATATGACAATATTAGGCTTTGCAATTTCAGATATATGTATATATATATATATATATATATATATATATATATATATATATATATATATATATATACCTATATATATATGTGTGTTATTTCTTTTTGTTTTGTTTTTTGTTGTTTTTTTTTGCGAAAACAGAAACAAATAAAATAACATCTACGTAAATCGAGATATCCGCACAGTCGTTTAGGCATCTTACTATGAGGTCCCGATGTCGAATTTCGCTAGAATCTGCTGCTTTGGTGAGTCGTAGACGACGAAACACATGTCACTAGATAATTATATTGTAAAAACAATATATATATATATATATATATATATATATATATATATATATATATATATATAGTTAGAAAAGCATTTCATCCAATGCATGAAAATTGTTAAACAAAATGTTTTTACTATAGGCTTTAAAAATAAAGGTACAAGATTCAATTTGAAATTTATTTATCTTCAAAGTGAACTTTTATTAATTTTACAAAGTAAGGTATAAAAGTTTAATACCTTACTTCGTAAAATGTATACAAGTTCACATTGAAGATAAATAAATTTCAAAATAAATCTTGTACATTTATTTTTACAGCCTACAGTAAAAACAATTTTTTTTTAACAATTTTCATGCCTTCGATGAAATGTTTTTCTATTTTATCTTTTTGATATTATATTTTATTTGATTCATTAATTTGGATTTTAAAAAATGAATGTGGTTTTGCATGTACTTATAAAAAACTCTGCTACTCTCTATTTCAGTTTGTCTTTCTCTTCATACCACACCTCATTTTTGCAACCCACTCATTGTATTATTACAATCGGAATATACTCTATGTTTCAGTTTGTATTTCTACTCATGCCACAGCTCTTTTTTGTAAACTCCCTCTTTGTCATACATATCTGAATAATGAGAAAATCTGAAGTGTCTTAACAAAACCTTTAATACACCATTTTTAGATTAAATTTGTTTAAACTTCTTTCAGAATAGAACACCTTACAAATTTAATGAGGAACATATTTCACATAAGTTTCATTAAAATATTCAGTAGATAACGAGAAAAATACAGATTAAAACGTCAAAATGGCTGTATAACTGGTTATGCTAAATAGTAGTCCTCGCCAGCGAATGTCTTTGTTATCGTTATTCTATTTTTATTATTATTTAAAACAGTTTGTGTTCGGCTCTTTCGCGCGAGGACTAATATATATATATATATATATATATATATATATATATATATATATATATATATATATATATATGTATACACATATATAATATACTATAAATAGTAAGGATACCGCTTATAAAGGCATGCTTTTCGACACCTTTTACAAAAAATAACAGTAAAACGCTGTAAAAGTATACTAATTGATCATAATTCTTGCTGTATTCTCAAGAAGAACAATAATTTTACATTAAAATATTTCGACTGCAAAATTCAAAAATGATTTTCAAAATAATGTATTTTTTTATGATTGCATTTTTAGTCTCCAAAAACAATTATAGAAGATTGCCCTTATACATTTATTATAGATTAACAGTTAATAATTAGAATTTTTGTTTTTAAATTTAGGCCGTTATTCGGCAATTATCAAATAAAAATATATTTAGTAGTCGAGTATGAATAATGTTTTCCTAAGTAGACCAATTTTGTAATGTTTGCATCTTACGAGTAAAATAACATTTTAAGATAATTAACTTAAACAACATGTTCAGACTGAATAAAATTCCTTTGTACGCAGATGTTTGAAAATCTGTTAATATTAAATTCGAATGTGACTTTGGTCTTAAATATAAGTTTGTTACAATTTTTGTTAAAGGATCTAGTAAAAATGTTATGATGTTTACTATTAGGAATTCCAAATTAATACTTATGTTTATAAATGCCAATTCATACGGGAAAATTGTGCCATATGACCGCTTATAGGAACAAGAATTTAATTGTTTAGTTGTTGTCTATTTAAATGCGACATGTTTTCGTGTTGCACACACACATACACACACACACACATATATATATATATATATATATATATATATATGTTTTTTTTTCATTATATTTCAACAAAATAATTCTTCTTCAGAAGTTATATTATACTTGAATAATGATTGATAAACATTTATTAAAAGATATACTTGATATTTGTACTAACGTTTGCCTGCAGTTTCAAAGATTGATGTGACCTGATTTTCTTGTATTTAGCACAATATTTTTCCATTTATGTTTTTCTCGTGTTTAAAAGAGTTTTTTTTTTGTTATTTTTAGTGCACTGTAGTTATGAAGTAAAATTAAATGTTTATACGCAATTTTAACTGATCCTTCTTCGATATAGCGGAAAATTCCGATAAACTAATTCCATTTTACTAATTTTTGTTTGCATTTTTTATAATGGGTGACAAAAATTAGTGTTCTACCTACCTACCTACCTTCCTATATATATATATATATATATATATATATATATATATATATATATATATATGTATGTATATATACATGAGTATACTTTAGTCAATATATATATATATACATATATATATATATATATATATATATATATATATATATATATATACGTGTGTGTGTGTGTGTGTGTGTGTGTGTGTGTGGGTATATGAGTGTTTGTTAAGAGTGAGGAAAAAGTGAGACAGGGAAATTATGACGGAATTAGAACGGGACCGAAAATGATAAATAAGGAAGAACACTATGTCAAACAGAATCAAGAGGGAGCAGCAGTAATTTGCGCGTGCTACTAAAGTCATAATTCGGTTACAGTTTCTGTGGTGTAAAGCTGGTGGCAGGGTCAGATAGAGCAAAGATACGTCCAGTTTAAAATTCAGATGCGTCAAATAAAATATAAATAAAATCTGCTATATATATATATATATATATATATATATATATATATATATATATATATATATATATATATATACATACACATATACATATATATATATATATATATATATATATATATATATATATATATGTGAAACAGCGAATCTGTACTCTATGTTGATGACTATAATGCTCCCTATCTGGGGTTGAGCATAGTGGGAAGTGATATACAGCGTCAAAACATCGTTAATTCATTATCCTCACAACATAAGCCGTATAGCGCTATCGCCTGCCATTTTGGTGAGCACTTTAAAAGGGACATTTGTGGCCCGATTCGTAGTCCTGAGGGTATGATAGCCTACTGTAAACTCCATAGTTGTAGGTTCGATGCCCGGCTGATGAAGGTGCTTGTCTGATGAGTTCTGATATAACGAGACTGCACTGTTAAATATATATATATATAT
>NC_136495.1:141744055-141844055 GCF_053919585.1 Euprymna scolopes | reverse complement strand
CCCTGGTATCACATACCTCCACTTCATTGACCATAACCTTAAGTATCCACCCCCCACTTCTAACCACAAGCTTCTTCAACGACATCTCCGGTGTTCTAACACTATCTTCACACTTTTCAATCCTCTCCCACCATCTTTCCTCTTTTGATACCGCCTTGCTACGCTACTTCAAATGTGAAATATACACAACATTGCTAAAACTTTTTGTTTTTATATCCATGGCATGTAAATCCTTGTCAGACCATTCTAAAATTCCCGCACTGTATATCAAAACACTGACTGCCCATGCATTTACTGCTTTCATTAGATTTCCTCCATACAGTTTCGACTTTGCAATCTTCTAAGGTACTCCTTCCTGACTTTTTCTTTAATTTCTCTGTTCATTATGACTACACCCTTCAGCACCCCCAAATACTTATATCCTGTATCTTCTATTTCTTTAATGATTTCTCCATTTTGCAGCACTATTCCACTCGAATGAACCTTTACTCCTCTTTTCATCACTAGCACCGCACATTTACTAATCCCAAACCCCATCCCAATGTCTTCTGAGTATATGCCCACAAGTTCTACCAGTCTCTCCATTTCCTTTTCATTTCTCCCGAATCTTTTCAAATCATCCATAAACAGTAGATAGTTGAGGCGTCTGTGGCCAGATCCAAAGTTATACCCCAGTTTTTCTCTCTTCAAGAGGATGCTCAGTGGCATCATTATCATAACACAAAGAAATGGCGATAAGGAATCTCCTTGAAATATCCCATGTTTAATGCCAACAAACCTTCATCATCAATAGTGTTTCACGTATCCATGAATGAGGAACCATGTCATAAGCCTTTCTGTAATCGATCCATTTAGTACCTCTCGAGCCTTTCCGGCACCGCTTTTGCTCGTCAGGAAATACACCATTACTCTCTAGATGTTCATGCATTTTCTCCTCAGATATTCCAGCCAACAGTTTCCACATTAATGGCAGAGATGTGATTGGTCTATAATGATTCACATCTGTTCCAATAATAATAATAATCATAATAATAATAATAATAATAATAATAATAATAATAATAATAAAACAGAATAAAACAGAATAACTAGATTAAGGAACCATGAGTATATCCTGCCGAAGGAAACTTTTCCGTCTTTGATTTTGGACTGCACAAAATATTATTTACTCATTCTGGTCGACACATCGTCGTATTCAGCTGATCGAATGCATTAAAATGTACGGGTACTCACGAAATATATTGAGGAAGATGAAAGACGCCTCCCGCATATGTATGCTATTAGGCAATGCATTTAAAATGTTTACAAATTCACATCAAAACTAAAAACACATATCAATGACGTGTGAACCTTGTTCATGACAGTTTTTAATGGTGTTTGATTTGTAGTAGAGAGTGAATCCAGTTTGAGGCTATGTATTTTCCAATTTGATAGTTTTTCTTAATGGAAATTTCTCTTGATCTCAGGCATAATTAACCATAGAGAACAAAAAATACACCCAACAAGAAGGACGGGTACTTACTGGACATGTTCACAAAATAATAATAATCTATGATTTAAGGTTATTTATCAATTGCTCATAGAAAAAAATGTCAGATCATCTCTCATGTTACCCAGTAATCAAGTCTTATCCTGCGGCTATTCGGCTATCAATTTTAACCATGAGTGCAGGTGTATAATCAGACATGACCAGCGATGCATATAAAAGTCAATATCGTCAAGAATATATGTTATTAAATGCTATGTGGGCAACGTTAATTACTTGCCAGATTATGTCCTTTATAGAAAATAATTATTAATGTAATTCTTTTTAGAGTTACTGATTATCTCTACTATAATTTGAAAAGAATGTCTGTGTATATTTGTTTTGGGTATGTGGTTTTTGTGTATGAGAGTTTTTTCCTCATGCACTCGAAAACGACTGAACCGATTGTTATATAATACAACACGATTGCACGTCATGCACCAGTCATTGTTGTCAGATAGAAGTTGAATAAGGAGTACCTTTGATTAGTATCGATAATTGGGAATAAAGTAAATCCAAAGACAGAAAGAACAGACGAATTTTTTCACCTTACACAGCCTAAACTCACAAGTGCATTAATGAAATTTTATTTACAACCCAAGCAGAAAAGCTCGGCTTATAAAATCAGCAGTAATTTGTTTGATATTTCAAGTAATCGTTCGAAATGAAAGTTTGTGTTTAGAGCACAAGTGATGTATCATAATTGACGTTTGTATTTGAAATTTTACGTCAAGATAGTCTGTATCTTATAAAATCAACAGTAGACTCTCTGTAATGCAACGTAATTACTATATATTATTAATTAAGTCACATCGAGACGCATATGAAGTGATGGATAAAAACTAAAGCAGGCAATAAATCGATTTGATTTAAAAATGGCGGATTTAACCGATTTCGATGATAATAAATGTATTGGAGTTTGAAACCGTCGTTGATCATCATTTAACCCTGTTCAAGATTTAGTCTCCCTACTAGTTATTTAATATTATATTACGTTAAACAGCTAATCATCATTATTATAACCAAATATATATATATATATATATATATATATATGTATATGCTATGTATATGTATATGTATATATAAATACATATATATGCATATATATATAATATATACACATATATATGTATATATGTGTATATGTATATGTATATATATATATATATATATATATATATATATATATATATATATATATATATTGTTACATAAGATTACTTGTCAAATAAGAATTTCGGACGTTACTCTAACAATTCATTATTTCAGCAGAAAGTACACGCAAAATCATTAATTTGTATTTCGAAACAATGCGTGAACAAAAAGAGAATTCATATTTGCTAATTATTTAAGTATTATTTAATCTGAAAAAAATCAGTGTACATTTTAGCCCAGTCTGGACATCGGTCATGCTGCCTGCTAATGGACCTCTTTACATTTTGACCTGATTTTCTCAAATGAATGCCGACATAATAAACCTACACACTCACCCATGTGATCATCACCTATACCAGCTATTAGATATATTCAGCTATAGATGCCAAAATAATAATAATAATAATAATAATAATAATAATACTTTTACGAAGACGAAGGAAAATAATAAAGTTGAAGCGATATAAAACCAACTCTGATAAAGCTTCTAAATGTCTTCATTTCAAACGTTAGTTATAAACTATGTAGAAAGGTTGCGAATCTAATTGATAAAAATTAAAGTAAAGCCGCAAAGAGGAAGATGTTACCGCCAAATATTACAGTCTCACATTTATTGAGATTACACCTCGATATAACGCAAGATAAATGGGTAGAAATGCTACGCCGCTCTCCTATAATTACGTTACTCCCTTTCTCTTTAATATAGCCGTATATTACAAGAAACTGACTTTTTCTATATTGTTTTATCATTCATTCATATACATTTCGTCAAACCCCAATTCTGTGCATAGATTCGGTCTTGGATATGACCTGAAACTTTATCCGATGATGAGGTCCCAGTTTGTGTCTTTGGGGAGTGTGGAGCCACCCTTTAATTACCATTGCTCCCAGGTCCACTTCAACTTTTAGTGGTAGTGACTGTAGGGTCCCTACTATGGTCTAAAAGAAACAGACTTGAAAAACCAATATATTCTATTAAAAAAATGTTTATTCATAATAACTGGATTTGGCATTACATAACCTGAAAATGGTTGATATAACATAAAACAAAAGACACTTACCAACAATTGCATAGATTATATTTTTCCCTTGTTTGTTCAATTGCATTTTTGATCTTGAAAAAAAATCGTATTAAATTTACTTTCCCCAAAATAAATCTTAATTGTTTTAATATATATTGCTCTATAATTTTAAATAAAAAAATAATTGCATTCAAATTTTAACTTGGTTTTTCCTCTTATTTCTCATTTTTGTTTGATATTTATCGTAAATGCGTCGTGTATTGAACAAGAGAATTCTCCGAGATCTGTTATTGTTTATAGAAAAATCAGGACACTTTTTGAAAATTCCGGATTATTTGGATAATCATTTTGGCATGAATACATCTGTCGTCTAGAAGAAGACAGACTGTTAACTACCAAAAAAAACAAAAAAAAAACAAAGAAAAACGATACGTCTTATCCAACACAAATAAAATGATGTATTAGGTTACTTGTTTTGAATATTTAAAAATATTTTTACATGTATTTTTCATTAGTGTTATGCTTACTTGCATATCTTAACACAGATTTGAACAAGTGTTACTGAGTATATTTCTTTTCCAAATTTTATTATATATGTCGCATTATATTATATGACTGAAAGCTTCATATCTTTTTTTTTTACATGATAGTCACCACTTATTAAGGCCCGGAAGTGGTTGATGCACCACTCCAGATGTAGCAATAGTATTCCATACTTGGGTGAATAATGGCTTTGTAGAGATACATGATAGGGTTTCAATTCATGTTGCCTATGGACATATATAAGGTATAACAAGAACAACTTGTCTGCATTCAATTAACATTGTCATGTTCAATTTCTAAATATCCAATTTTACCCCACGCCATTCCATTCTAGTTAGCTGGTCGTAAATTCTTCAAATGACCACATTGGTTATTACCTGGCAGACTCAATTTTAGTACTAACAACCATAAGAGCAATTAGCATGGTCTGTTGGTTTTCTTTAATTAGCATTACAACGGCAATGTTACATACCTAATGTGCTTCAACAAGTCATATTTTTCTTATTTAGGGGTCAAATATTAAAGCAATTACATTGCTGGATAGAGTATGGAATAAGCATTCCAATGATGCTAACTGATTGTTTTATGCAGTCAATGTTTTTATGCTTAAAGTTTAAAATAGAACAAAAATATGTAAAAAATGACGACAGTTAAAAGGGAAACTGTTTTTTCAATGTTTATACTTAATACGTTACGTTTGGATACAAATGCGCGGGTAAAAATTTGAGTGGATATGGCTGAAATTTTACAGGCTATATAATCGTAAAAGTCCATCTCTACTGGACTTTGATTTATATTTTTACGACCAGAAGAAGCAAAGTGACGACCGAGCAAATTGACGAAGAATATTTCAGATTTTCATTGTTATATATATTGCTCGTCTCTCTTTCTTTTTTAATTCCGTTTCGTTGCCACCCACATTTTGAAAAGTGGCAAGGCGTTTCTGGTGTCGATTTACGACAGCTGTTCACTTGAAGAGCGCAAAAATAAATTACTGTTCAGCTTCTTTAGTTTTCGGAGTGTTCGGCTGGCGTAAACTTTCTTTCAACTGTGTGTTCTCTCCTAAAAACTTGTGTGCTTCATGATGGGAGTGGTTCACATATTTATTAGTTTTTATTTATATTTTTCTTGTGTTTTATACAGAATGGCTAATTATAATATAAACATCGCTACAGTTAACCAGCAGGAATACCCAACGTAGTCGGGCGTAATAATTTCTTCGTAAATATCACAATAATACAAACGATTATATTAATATGTATCATTTTGGTATGTGATTACATCTGTGTTGCCACATGCCGACTCTTCAGTGTTGCTAGACATGAGAAATATTTAAGATGGCATTCATAGCCAGACCACTGGAAATATAGTAAAATATGTTACTAATAGGCTATCTCTTTGCCTACAAATATATAAGAAATATATGATATTCTACATTTTATTATACAGAATAGAACTATAATATTCGCTCGATAAAAACTACATGATTTTATTTCCGTTTCATAAAAACGGTTTCTTCTTTTTTTTTGTTGCAGACACTCTAAAATTTGGGCAGTTATCTTCAAGGCCCAAGAGTGATGAGAGCCTTCTATGATATCTGAAAATGATACAAAGTTCAATGAGCGAGATCAGAAATGCGCCGCTATATAAGCCATGCTCTCTATCAATCCAATTATGGCAACAGGCCCATTGTCAGCTCCCTCAAAATGCATTGATCCATTGCCATGAATAACAGGGGCGTTTCCCAGGGTAATGAAAATAAAGTTTCCAGTAACGATTATGGTCTTTGGTGTTGTTTTAACTGAGGATCACATCATGCCGCCTCACATGTTCCAAGTCGGCTTTAAAGTCAACAACAAAATGTACCATAATGAGATAATGAAGAGTGTGGCGATACTACGCTGCAATCAGGTGGTTACTAGCAGACCCTGGGTGGCGCAGTAGGACTCAACGCAGGTCCACGCGTCCAAAGAGACTCAATATTGGCTACAGAAGTCTACGATTATGTACCCTTCATCATTTCCCTCTCCCCTCCCGACCTGAATCCGTTGGATAACTTTGTTGGTCATATGTCGAAGGCATCAGCAACATGACCGCCCACGACACCAAAGTCAGTCTGATCGCCACCATCCGCCGATTATTCGCCGAGCTTCCGCCGGTGCTTGTGAAAAAGGTGTGATCCAAGTTCTGGACGACATCCAGGCGGCGATTAAGGTTGAAGGGGTCTACATAGAACCGATACCAGCTATACTATATATAATCTAATTACTTCAACTGATTTTTTTTCAATAAATCTTTAAAATAAAGTGTTAGTGTTGTTTTGGAGTGGGACAACTTTATGGTTAAACACTGTACACGCGACTATTGATGACTCAATTTTATTTATAAAAACAAATATATATTTCTAGCAACATATATTTTTACTCAATTATTTATACTTATATATGTATATTCAAACATATGTAACTAGTCATATGTAGAATTATAATTCTTCATGCTATAAATATATATATATATATATATATATATATATATATATATATATATATATATATATATATGAGAACAAGTACTTAATAAAACATCTTAAAAAACTTTGAAAACGAGTTAAAAACATATTTAATTTTAAAAAGGAAACACTAAATAAGTGGGTAGTCCTTAATCCGCGGAGTTTCGAAGAAATACTTTCCTTCTCATCAGAGGGTAGGATTTAGCAAAATCCGGGATCGGATTTTGTTGCAAAAGTATTTAATGAAACTACAATAGTACTTAGCAGTCTGTTCAGTTTTTTATTAATTACCATATATATATATATATATATATATATATATATATATATATATATATATATATATATATGCATATTATATATATATATACATACATATTATATATATTATATACATATATATTATATATACTATATATGTATATATATACATATATGTATATATATATATATATATATATATATATATATATATATATATATATATATATATATAGGTATTTTTACGTGTGGTATATCAGAGAGCTCTGCATTTTTGAGGACGGAATGCACTAGAAATTGAACGTTATTGATGAAAGAAAAATCTAAGAGACGGCATCAGCGAGTTGATAGAAGTAAATAATTGTACGTAATTCTTAAAACGTAGTTCTTATAATCTTTTTTTTAACAAATCTGAATGAGCAGTCATGAAAAATAAAAATGTGCTTGTTTCAAAACACAGTAGAGTCGAGTGTGACCTATACTAACATTTATAATACGGAAAACCTTATAAATTTTATCTAATGAGAAATTGCTTAAATAGTTAACTGATTCCAAAAATATGAATATAATATTTTAAGTGGGGAATATACGTGAATAATCTCTGTAAGCGTTCGTGCGGGTGCTATTATGAAGAAATGGTATTCAATTTCTAGTAACGTCTTCCCTGTATCTTTACCTCTTTATTCCAGTTGTATTAATTCCACAACGAAACAATACCGAAATCAACAGAGAGTACATACAAAACAGGATATTCTAAGATGGTCACATATTTGATATCGATTATTTTCTAGAATTCTTAACTTCAATTATTTAACGGCGATCCCTGTGTGAATGTGTTATAACGTGTATCAAGGATATATATCCATAATCTCATCAATCGTATTGTCACTCATAAATATTCCATGATTTAAAAGAAGCATTGTGTGAATTAATACAGTCGATAACTGGCGTAGCAACAAAGTTCGGCGTGATAAAATACATAAAAACACATATGCTAATAATCATATATATTCCTGTATATATATATATATATATATATATATATATATATATATATATATATATATATATATATATATATATATATATATGGGTGTGTGTGCGTGTGTTAAAATATATATACACTCATTAATATATGTATTTATATATATATATATATATATATATATATATATATATATATAAATAAATAAATAATATTAATATAGTGGATTTGATAACTAATTGCATGGAATGGCATTAGTTATCACATCCAACATATTTATATTGATCTGTATAAACATTGAACACTCTTTTGATGACATATTTTGGTTTTGTTTGCATAATTCTACCAATAATGTAATATATATATATATATATATATATATATATATATATATATATATATATATATACATATGTATATATATATATATATATGTATATATATATATATATATATATATGTGGTCACATTCTGGTAAATTAGGAGTTGGGGGTGGACAACTTTTTTATGCATATATATGTGTATATATACTTGATATGTTCAGAAACTGTAATCGGCAGTGTAGTTGGTAAAGTGCCACCTTTATCGTTGCTGTTCTTAATTACCCTTATGGACGGGGTAGTAGCCACAAGCCACTCGCGTCTGGCTAGCGGGCGTAGATTGTAGATTTTTCATTCAATTGAATGTACCTGCCACAGTATGACCAATAATGTACTATGAAGGATCAAGATGCAAATCTTAACGAGCCAGCATCACAGTGCAAAATTAATTGTGGAATCTGATCCAGGTCTCCGCCAGCCATTAGACGCAAATTGCTTATATTCGCCGTTGTCTCTAAACCTGCGTGTCCACTGAGAACCTTCTTGTTTCTACAATTTTCCAGGTAGGAAGGGAATTGCAAAGACCGCTGACGATGGGGTAAAGGCGTACTGGCAAGTTTGTTTAACTGCAAGCCGCATGATACCTGAAAACTAACGTTTGGAATATTATGCTTCTGCCAATGGTGAAGAAGTTTGGTTGGTTGTTTTTATTTTACGGCATATCAACCCTTTCCAGGTTATTTAATGGCGAATCCGGTGACTTTGAAAAAATTTTTTTTAGTAGAATGTATTTTTTTTTTACAAGTCGGTTTCTATTTCCCCATAGTTGGGACCCTAACAGGTACTACCACTCCGGGTCAAAGTTGACCTGGGAGCAATGGCAATCAAAGGATGGCTCCACACTCTCCAAAGCCCGCAGGCTTGGGCTTAACCATCGGATATAGTTTAAGGTTATATCCAGAACCATGCTGAAGAAGAAGAGGGTGACAAGGCCGTTGCTCTAATGAGCAGGCAGGTGTACTCAGCTTGGCACTGTCTGCTCGAGTCTGAATATGGTCATAAAAAGGTGAACTGAGACCATGTTCATTTACAAGCACCCGGCTGATAAATAGTGGCGATCGGGAATCCACAGCAACGATCGAAAAACATAAAAAGTAACCACTAATTATATCATTGTATCCTGGAATATCAGAACAATTTTTTACATTACGAAGAATTACCTAACAGGAAAAACACTCTTATATCATATAAACTGGGACGTTACAAATTTGGCGTTGCATTATTCTAAGAATTTGTTTTGACCAGGTACAACTCTAAGAAAAAGAAACACGCACGTTGTACCCGTATGGAAAAGTAAAGTGAAGAGGAGTAGGGATTGCATTGGCAACATCTTGTAAACTTTTTAAGTGGTTTTCTTACTATTAACACAAAAGAACTTATCTCAGCCTATGCACTGACGATCATCTACAAAAATGCCCCATAAAAGCTATTCTGTCGTTCGCCGTACAGCATGTTCTCCAAGACTCTTGCTGCAGATAAAAAAACCTTGCTAGGAGACTTCATTGTAATAAACAAAAAAGGCCAGAAAGTTTGGCGGTAAAGATTGTGGAAGATATCAAATGGGGAAATAAATTCAAACGTTTAAATGTTTCTGACAATTGCTCAAGATATCAGTTGGCAATCGCAAACCCTTTCTTCAATATCCGGGACAAATGGAGAACATCTAGAAAACAATATAATTTCTAGGACTACATACTTACTCTGATCTGAAGGAGTTCAGCAGCATCAAAGCGATGCTAGGAGCTGAGTAATATCCTGATATTTTAATGAACCGTGCCAAATTAAAAACAAAAGGAAAGCGCTTCATCTGAAGAGAAAAGGGGGAATCCCTCCAAATAAAACTGAAATTGAGAAATTGAGCCTTCAAAGGATTATAACTGCAAAGTGAAAATCTCATGAGTGTATCATTGTACTAACAGCGAAGAGTGACACATTCGAAAATGCAGTCAATAGTGCAACACAAATCGGCCTCAGCAAACTACTAAAAAATCATGCAGGTTGTTTTGATCAGTCCATTAAAAAAAAAAACTTCGGCATTTTTAGGGATAATGTTTTGCTGTTTCACAAGAAACTCATTATTAGACGTACTGGAGCAACTAGAACTAAATACAAGAGCGTAATATAACGTAAAAGACGCTAAGACGTACAGAAAATAATGAATCGCCCAAGGGGACCGAAATATCGAATCTAGCAGAAAGAAACGAGATCAAAGCATTTGCTCCAGTTTTAAAGAAGGTATTATGTGCTTAGGTTACCAGCTTCGGACCGGTTACGAGTACTGCTGAAAATGTGCAAAACAAATCCGTAGTTCGGATGTGTCTAACTGATCAGCTCAAAATGATTCAAATCTTATACTTACGGTTTGTTTGCTATCATGGCCCCTATGGGTCGCGCCGTTGTCTGGCTGTGGAACATTATATATTCTCTTACATGCTGAAGATTCTATTGCTGATTACTCGCTAGGTTATCGTGTCGTGATAGAATCGTACTTGTGAACGCCGCCCTGCTTTATAGCTGGTTATGATGACAATGTGCTTTTGTTCCGACTGAGGTAGTTCAATCCACTGTCGAATTTCGCCGCAGTTTTCTTGATCTGTCTGTTGATAGGCTTTCCTGTGTCTCTAGCGGGTTTAATCACGGTGCAGATTACTCGCCTCGCATGTAAGAGATTCAGGTTTCACATCCCTCGTTCGCATGTGTTTAACGGATGACCAAAAAATGAGGACTAAACTCGAGTCTTAGACTTTCGGTTTAGTGACCGTTATGACATTGTCAAGCAAACTCTCTCTCTCTCTCTCTCTCTCTCTCTCTCTATATATATATATATATATATATATATATATATATATATATATATATATATATATATTCCTTGTGGGAGTATGGAGCTTTGCTAAAGCATGAAATACGCTTAAATATATTTTTATTCGTCCGGATTCAGTATATAATATTATAGAGTTGAGATTTTTAAAATAAAAGAAAGTATTTAGACTCCATCAGAAAGAATCGAAACTAGAATTTTCAAAGCAGGTTAAGTTTCCACTTTAATAATGTGCTACGTACATAAACTCATTAAAAATTAAAAATAAACTAAAATGAATGTGAAAAATGCTAAACGATTTATTTTAATTTTCCCCATTTTTAACTACTTACAAAAATTAATCGGCGAACTTCCCATAAGAGAACGGCCACAAAAAAATGCAATACCTTGATAGCCGTAACGCCGATCTGTGACTTTTAGTTTCAGAGGGGATAGAGTTTTAAAATACGGGAACAGACAGCAGACATATAGCCATATGTATATATATATATATATATATATATATATATATATATATATATATATATATATATATATATACAAATATATACAAATATATATACATATATATATATATATATATATATATATATATATATATACAAGATAGAGGGAAAGATAGATAGTGAGAGGTAGGGGGAGAATATATAATATTAACGTATATGTATATGCTGTAAGGAGCACATAACCAATTGGTCTATTACGTATTTGTTCGAGGAAACGATCGCTCAAAACTGTCGGCAAATTAGCCAACATGTCTGTGTTATGTTATACTTGAAACAAAAAAGGAACTCAAGTATTTTTCCTGGAAGGTAACGACACGTCTAAATTGCAATTCGTTTTCGTTTGTTTTCTTTATTACGCCTGTTTCTATTTTTTCTCAACGCAAACGATCGCTTGGTAAGCCTTTTGGTACTTTCTTTGTCTAAAATGTGCTAACATCCGTCTCATGTTTCCAAATATTTCTCATGTGCCGTGAAAATGAAAACAAACAATAACTAAAAAATTGCCAGGGACCCACACGCACTAAGTTATAACAGTAGAAAATGTAGGTACTGATATATATATATATATAAATATACATATATATATATGTATATATGTATATATATGTGTATATATATGTATATATATGTGTATATCTATATGTATATACATATGTATATATATGTATATATATGTATATATATGTATATATATATATGCATATATATGTATACATATATTAGTAGGTATATTTTCTACTGATATATATATATATGTATATATATATGTATATATATATATATATATATATATATATATATATATATATATATATATATATATATATATATATATATATATATAGCATCGGATTTAATTTTCATGAGAAGACCATCAGGTCATGTCCTGTCAAAAAACCTAAAAATGCTTAAATCTATTACCTCAGCCTCCCATGTTTTTATATCCATTCAGGTATTACAGTAATATATCGACATTTATACAGTCTGTCAGGAAGAAGTTTATTATCTATGAGATCGTCGAATATTGCTAGATAGTTAAAAAACTAAAAAAATCTGGCACAGATAGGAAGAATTCTAATCGGACTGATAGTTCATTTTGAGCTTATACGGATAGGTTTAGCTAGACGGATAGGTTACTTTTTTACCAATATATATAAAATGGTGTCCAGCTCAATCATTTTACAGCAGTAAGATTTTATGAGACATTTATAAAAACATTGTGGAAAGAAGTTAGATAACATAACTATCAGTTTTTATAACCAGTATTGCAGAGATGAGATCAGTTTTATATGTTTTTGACGTGCCCTGGTATTTATGACATAACGAACATAGAAAATTGTTATTTTCAGATCATCAAGTGTGCCTTCCTACCCCGAAAGAAAATCTAGGATAGATTTTTTGTAGGGTCTAAAGTAAAGTTAGATGTAAAACATCGGACAGCTAAGTTAGCTTATTCGTTTGTCGTGCAAATAACTTCATAGTAAAAAAAAATTCTTGACTGTTCATTATTTACTACAAAGTATGAAAATTCCAGAAATAGGAAGTTCCTTATTTCTTTGATTTCATGCGTTTTCAGGTGATTTTTTATACGTCGCGGTTTTACTTTTACAAAGATTTATAACTATACACTTCTTACTATTTGTACCGGACTCATGTTGGATAAGTCTGTAGACTGCATACTGTCTTTGATCAATGCCTCCATCGCAAGTAGCAGTGGACCATTTGGGAGTGTGATGTTTGCTATTGAAATTTCGTGTGGGAACATGTGCTCTTTTGCTGTTTTGAACCATTTATAACTTCTGTTGCACGTTTCGCAATGAGGAGAAATATATTACCATACGGAGTATCTCTGATGTGATCCCCGATGCAGTTTTTCTCATTTTTAAAGTACCTTGTCGCTTTGAGCAATAGCTTTTCATTTTATAGTCGAGCGTGTTTGGCAACGTTATTCAGTATCACAATATCATGAACATTATCGCGTGGGCAATTGAATTTAAAGAATTGCAACGAACTAATAAGTATTATTGGTCACCGTTGAGTAGCAATACACACAGGCATGTTTTATTTATTTCTTATTTATTTCTTTGCGAACTATTATCCTCATCTTCTACAGTTGCACTTTCACAATTTCTCTGGCCTCAGTAAGGTTGTTAACCGCGAGGGAATATCAATGCTGAATCTTAAAATGTATATTTAGTACTTATTGGCTTCAATATTTGTTGTCCTCTCACCACATTTTCGTCAATTAATACTCTGGCTTTGAGTAGGATTGAAACCGCTATTTACAGACAATGCTCACATCGAACGTTGGCGACTCAACGCCTCTATGCACCAGAAGAGCGAGCAGTGTTGGATTTTTTGGTCTTAGCAATCAAAGTTCTTTGGGTTTTTTTTCTTATCTGATCTTCACTCGTCGGGTCGGAATGGTATGTATATTTTCTTAATTATTAAGAATCTGACCAAAGATAGTGGAATAGTTGGACGAAACATCGTAAAACTGGAGAAAATGAGGATAATTGTCCGCAAATAAATAAATAAAAATACAAATTACTTATCTCCAACAAATACCAATAATTGTTATAATATATAAGTTATATTTATTCTCAAATGTACTCCCATAACAAATTACCTTCTGTTTAGTGTTTGTTTAATGGCAATAAGTTTTAAATATAAACACGAAAAAAACACAAATAAAAAAATATAACTAAGCGTACATCCAGAAGCATATGTTTAGTATAATTAAAAGTATACGTTTAGTATAATTAAAAGTATACGTTTAGTATAATTAAAAGTATATGTTTAGTATAATTAAATGTATATGTTTAGTATAATTAATTTTTCATACCAAGTATAATGACTATTAGCATTATTTAGTAATAGTTAAACTAAATGAACATATATTATATTTTGAATTTGAATATGCTGTTACTATTTCCTTATAAAGCCAATAATATATAAGTTATATTTATTCTTTTATGCACTCCTATAAAAAAATACCTTCAGTTTAGTGTTTGGTTAATGAGAATAAGTTTTAAATCTCAACACGAAAAAAAACACAAATATAAAATTATACCCAAGCATACATCGAGAAGCATATGTTTAGGATAATTAAATGTATATGTTTAGTATAATTAAAAGTATATGTTTAGTATAATTAAATGTATATGTTTAGTATAATTAAATGTATATGTTTAGTATAATTAATTTTTCATAACAAGTATAATGACTATTAGCATTATTTAGTAATAGTTAAACTAAATGAACATATTTTATATTTTGAATTTGAATATGCTGTTACTATTTCCTTATGAAGCAAAGACAGACAACAATCTATTACGCGCTTCAATATGCCATTTTTTTGTATATATATATATTATCTTCATTAAGATAATACCCATAGTTGAGAATAAAAACTCTTATAATATCTCGAAATAACGCCAATTTAATTAATAAAATACGTAGGCCTGTATTAATAAGTAGAAACAAAAAAATTCACTCCGAAAACCATCATTCCACCGTAGAATTCAAGCAAGTCTAAACAATATCATCTGAATAATCTCAGATTTTTAGAAAAATGCACTTAACATTTCGTAAGTAGCACTTCGCCATAAGTATCTTAATTATCTTCACTGTTTCCTTAAATCTAACTAGAAGTATCATAAGTGAAATCACCACAGATAAAATTAAACTTACACGTGTTAATATCTTTCATAAGTGGCATGGCTACAAACGTAAAATTGGTTCTCAGTTTTGAAGGTAAGCCGAACTCCTACACTAGTTCAACTATTACGCATAGGAGAGTTATGAATACATTAAATTTAGATCTTAACGTATATTATTAATTATGCAAGCATGCTTTCTAAGTCTCCAGGAAGGAATAACATTAGTCTTTTTCTGTCTATCTTTGCAGAGTACAAATTGACACTGGCCATCTCCTTGACATTTGTTACAGGAAATATTCGTAAGAAGCGGCTGATGTGAATTCTCGGTTAAAAACTTATACTTTAATTAAGTAAATCTTAAAATAGTTTAATAAAAAACAAACTTCAATTATCATATTTTCCTGGTATTTTACCGATGTTTGTATATTTGTGAATTCATAAGAAGTACAATACATTTTGAAAGTGATTTACAAAAGCAAAAATCCACAAATGACAAAAATACTAACAAACCCATTAGTGTTTAACTGAGGAAGTAATCATGTTGTTTATATATAGCTATATGAATTATTTATCCTGATTTAACTATACTTTATTCGTGATTTGTAGTATAAAAGAGTAATGTGTATAGGATATCATAGTTTATCTTCTATATAATATTTTGATCGCAGAAATTCCCCTCACGTTAGCTACAATCTTATGTAATGTTCGAATACTATTTTAGACGGTTAAACTTACATTGCATTTTAGGAGCAACATTATCATAACCGCAACATCTATAGAGATGCGACTCCCTATTTTTCTCTATAAATGTTTAGTACTCCCACTGCGGCTTGTTGACACCTGGACATATCCTAAGTTTTGTACGATACTTAAATTGCACTCATCGTAACTGTTATTAGTTACAATCACATTACATACTCCTTCCATTACCCAATTAAAAAAATATCACTTCTAAAAATGCTCCCCATCTAATTGGCTGTGACGAGTCAATTCTATTATTCCAGAATCCACTTATTCATATATAAACGGTGCTTTTGTTTTGTTTGCTTTGTTTTCGTCTTTTTTTATCTTTTTACATTTACTAGTACTGTGGACGCTTGTACTTACTTATATATTTTTTACACTTACCTTGGCTTCAATGATATTACTTATCGCGTTAACCACTTAATACCCTTTCACGATGCTATTGTTTTTTTTTATTTGTTGACAGAAAGACAAAATATAAAACCGTACTAGTTTTATATCAAACACATAATGAGCCCCAAAGGCTGAAATAAAACCATACAAACTCATTTTTATTAGTTTTCATCCTTTTTTATTCGAAAACTTTTACAATATTCCACAATATTGCTTTTAAAATATAGCTTTTCTACATTTAGACAATTTGGCATTTTATGGCCAAATTTGTTTTTTTTTTTTGCGATATTAAGTAAAACTTGCTTTTATAAAAAGGCGAAAAAAGGCCAAATTTGATTTTAAAAATGCCAATCTGTCAAACCTTACAAGGGCCAAATATTTAAGTACAACGGCTCCCACGAATGTCGCAAATTTAGTCTCAGAAAAATGATAAAAAATAACAAAACTTATTTTTCTAGTTTATTGCAGCCTATTGGTGTAATAATGTGTTTTATATAAAAAAATAAATAGTTTTTTATAAGTTTTGTCTCTGAAAATATATTACGCCGCTAAACAAAACGTTTACCCTACATTGCATTGCATACAGAAACACTTATTTGTTATATCTTTGTTTTCTTTTCACTGCTAATCCAGTGGTCGCTCGATTTGTACGCACACGCTATAAACAAATCTACTTCTCTCCGCTCAGTACTGCCACCCCCAATTTTAGGGGGTACGGGTGGGGGTTATAATCTTTGTGTGTTGGTACACTGACAACAGAAAGCCATGGTTAAATTTTGGGCAAATATTTTGACACTGCCCACATGAAAAATGGAGTGACTATTCTAAAAGCCTCATGGTGACTTGTGGTTGTCTATTCCGAAAGAGGTTCATAATATGAGTAGGTTGGAGTGTCTATGCCGAAAGCCCTCCTTAATATAAGGAGGTTGGGGTGTCTATTTTGAAAGCCGTTCTTAGCATTAGGAGGTTGGGGTTGGAAATTAACCACAACAGTAGTATCATTTTTTTTACGAGAGGGCATACTTCCACCGGACAAAACCGGTGTGCAGTTCCTGCTAGTGGATAATAACAAGACAGTATAATTCATAATTCTAACAGGATCGAATAAAGTTAAATATATATTTAAAGGTAAATCGACTCAATGCTCAAAATTTTCTGCAGTTTCACAAGATATGTAAATATCAGGAAGGAAATCTATCTATATTAAGTGAACATACGAACCGAAATAAAAAAAACAAAACAGTTTACTACAAATGCGGACACTTATAACATACAAAGTAATTTTTAGTGTTGTTCCTAAAATCGCTTCCATATTTTACTCGTTCTCCCGATACACAAGAATCAAGTAAGGCAAACAATTTAAGAGGGAAGTGCTTTAAAAACATGTACATAACTTAATGTTATTTAACAGCATTAGGACGTTAGGGTTGCCAACTAAACAGTAGTATAACTTTTGATGGGGGGGGACATACTTCCACCGGGCAAAGTGAATAATAACAAGAAAATATAATTCATATATTTAACAGAATAGAATAAAGTAAAATATATATTTAAAGGGAAATCGACTCTAATGTTTATTATGCTTATAATTTACTGCAGTTTTACAACATCTGTAAGCATCAGGAAGGTAACCTACTTATATCAATTGAACATGCGAAGCGAAATAAAAAAAAAACATTTTGCTACAAATACTGACACTTCTAAAATACAAAGTAATTTTTAGCTTTGCTCATTAAATCACTCTCTTCTTTTAATTATTTCCAATGGAAACTCGTTCTCCCGATTATCGAGAATCAAGTAAGACAAATAATTTAAGACGGAAATACTTTTAAAACATGTAGATAACTTAATCATATTTAACAGGTTTTTCCAAGATTAAATAAATGGTTATAATGTATCTTAACACGTCTTCCGGTTTTAAATCACTTTTTCTTGAAAATTAGGGACAAACAAATGTAATTTTACCTTAAACCATTTAGTACCCTTATTTTTAGATTATGACCAGAGTAAAACAATTTTTGTAACATTTTAAAGAGCATCTACACATACAGAATCCTTTCGCAATGTTTTAATTATTATTGCCACATTAAGATAAAAACCTTTTAGTAAAAATTCTGTATAAAACTCGGTTTCCGATACGTGATTATTTTTCTCTCTTTAAAATTGAAAAGAAAATGTGTTTGCCGTAAGTTTTATCAAATTTATTAGGATGGAAACTTTGCAAAATCCACGAAAATAGAAAATTGACAACGGAAAAGACGAAATGTGTTAGTCCTATCTAAAATACCAGCCACTAAAAAATATTTTTTCGATACCCTCTATGCATTATTTGGAGGATTGTTCCCGTACTACGCCATTATGGTGCAGTATAAATACACATATATGTGACATGAGGCGGAGGTCAAATATTGAGTTTGCAGCAATTATGTTGATTACAAATGTATTCAGCTCTCGATCTATGATCTCAGTCTGGCTATCAATGAAAACCCTTAGATCTGTCTTTGTCATGTATGTAGTCTGGAAACAAAGCGAGCTGCTCCAGATAAATTGCATCGGAATAATATTGTTGTTTTCGACTTTGACAAAGATGCCATGGTTTATTTTTCTTTTAGAATAATCTTGTTATGATTTTGAGTTTGACAAAGATGCCATGGTTTATTTTTCTTTTAGAATAATCTTGTTATGATTTTGACTTTGACAAAGATGCCATGGTTTATTTTTCTTTTAGAATAATCTTGTTATGATTTTGACTTTGACAAAGATGCCATGGTTTATTTTTCTTTTAGAATAATCTTGTTATGATTTTGACTTTGACAAAGATGCCATGGTTTATTTTTCTTTTAGAATAATATTGTTATGATTTTGACTTTGACAAAGATGCCATGGTTTATTTTTCTTTTAGAATAATCTTGTTATGATTTTGACTTTGACAATGATGACATGGTTTATTTTTCCTTTAGAATAATCTTGTTATGATTTTAACTTTGACAATGATGGCATGGTGTATTTTTCTGTTAGAATAATCTAGTTATGATTTTGACTTTGACAAAGATGCCATGGTTTATTTTTCTTTTAGAATAATCTTGTTATGATTTTGACTTTGACAAAGATGACATGGTTTATTTTTCCTTTAGAATAATCTTGTTATGATTTTGACTTTGACAATGATGGCATGGTGTATTTTTCTGTTAGAATAATCTAGTTATGATTTTGACTTTGACAAAGATGCCATGGTTTATTTTTCTTTTAGAATAATCTTGTTATGATTTTGACTTTGACAAATATGCCATGGTTTATTTTTCTTTTAGAATAATCTTGTTATGTTTTTGACTTTGACAACGATGACATGGTTTATTTTTCTTTTAGAATAATCTTGTTATGATTTTGACTTGGACAACGATGATATGGTTTATTTTTCTTTTAGAATAATCTTGTTATGATTTTGACTTTGACAACGATGACATGGTTTATTTTTGTTTTAGAATAATCTTGTTATGTGTTTTACTTTGACAACGATGACATGGTTTATTTTTCTTTTAGAATAGTCTTGTTATGTTTTTGACTTTGACAACGATGACATGGTTTATTTTTCTTTTAGAATAATCTTGTTATGTTTTTGACTTTGACAACGATGACATGGTTTATTTTTCTTTTAGAATAATGCAGTTACCTGTTCACTCTGTTGATTGTTTAGAGCAGATCATCAATGCTCTGATTTCACCCCCGAAACGAATAATGTTGCAATATGTAACAAAGGCCAGCAAAAAATTATCTCACTCTCACATCCAAACTCACATTTTGTCTACGCGGATTGATGGTCAAAATACAAAGAGCCATACCTGTGACACCCTTCCAACATGCACAATTGTTACATTGACAACCCTCGCGAGGCATTCAAGGTCTATCTCGTTCGTTTCGCTCCTCGGAATATAAAAGAGACTATCATTCGCTGTGTCTTCGCCAAATTCCAATGATTAAGTATGTTTGTAAACCGCCCATTGAATATCGCTCTGTTAATTCACCCACACTGCTTTTTTTACAATCTTCCTGCCTAACTATTTGACAAAAATGCATCACTATCTAAAATAGACAAATCGACTATCGTCTCGAAAACGACCACCGTCATCACACAATGATTTTACAAAACCTGTCAAAGGATGATTTCCAATTTGATATTTGCATTGAATTTCATTGCGTCAAAAACTCTTGTACACCAAACCACACGACAAGAGTCACCAGCATAAAATTCGATGTCTCTGACCGTGTTCAATACATTCGCGTACTTTCATATAGCTTCTCTGTTGGATTTCATTACTACTGCGTACTTCCTTACGTTAATCGGCAGCATCGATTCTTCAAATTCCAAGGCCTTGCCCACATTAGTTCTGTATGCTCCTAATTGAAATGATGGCTGTATTCTGGCGATTGTGGCTGTAACCCATCGATGGCATGCACTAAGGCTCCCAAATGCTGCAACGGCTCACACTATGTAAATAACTCGTCGTGTCACAGCTACATTGAGAAATTCAACAATGTAAATGACTTAATATTCGTATTCTAAAATTTGAGCGTTAGTTAGCAAATTCAGAGTTGCAAGATTTGCTTTTCAAAATTGACTTTCGCGAATGTGGAGTTTTTAAAGCAGTTTGGCTTTTGAAAATTGTAGTTCGCTTTTATAATTTGGTTTTACGTTCTATTTTTAATTAAAACTAACCATTCTCTCTGAATTCTCATTTTTTTTAAGTAGGTAATTGAAATTTTTTGAACAATTTTTTATATATAAAATTTTCGATTATTCTAAAAGTTCTCTTGTATGCTTCAAATGCATGACATTTCGACTTTTTGTTTTCTCTTATAATATTTTACACGTAGTCATGGCCAGTTTTACTTCTTTTCGTATATAACATTTTCATTGCAGAAATTCCTTTCTGGACCAAATAACTCTATGTTTCAAACAACAGATGCCATATATAAATGCATTATGTCGGGACTATAACTCACTAGATTGTGTAACTTTTCACCGGGAATTTCGATACATAAAGTCGTTATAATAAAATCCTACATTAAATTCTAGAAGCAACATCATCACGATCGCAACCACCTTTAGAAGAAGTAGTTTCTATGTTTTCCTCTGAATAACAAGTACGCATACTGCTCCTAGTCATCACCGCGAGCTATTCTGCACTTGGGACAGATATGGGGTGACTGGATAATAAATTGACAAAACATAACCTTTCTGTTTCCGTAACAAATAACATTAAAGTCGCCTCAGATTAATTCAGCTCAATCTTATTTGATGATCTCTTGCAATTCGTGTATTCCAGATTAACGGTATTATCATGCTAAACGAACGCTAATTTACCAGTAAAAATTGGCGTTGCAATGATACCTACTTTTGCCATATGAGTAAATTATTCGCTTGATTTGTACCTTTGTTTCGAGTAATTAATTATACTTTTTACAAACATAGTTGCGTTTTTTTTTATTCACGCTTACTTTCTATATAGTTTATTTAAACCTGCTCGATGTACTGGATTCTCGAACTGTATACACACTTCCTAACTCTCCCACTCTGTGTCTTTCTTTCTCTCTCTCTCTCTCTCTCTCTCTTTCTCTTTCATTTCGAAGACAAATATTTTCGCTCTCTCTCTCTCCCGCTTGCTTGCTCACCTAACAATTTACAATTTACAATCTTTAGATTTTCAACAAAAAAAAGAATCAAAAAAACCAAAACAACTTCTGTTGCGAAAAAAAAAAGAAAAATCTTGAAAACCATCTAATATTTTACGGTTAAAAATAAATCATTCACTTTTCCTCTAAACAAAACATTGCTGATAAATAATTTATAGAAAATACTCTATTAAAAAACATCTTAAACATGTATACTATGTCACTATACGAAAGATTTTTGCTATTTTACTAAGTGTATTTTATTTCCTTTTTGTTTTTTGTTTTTTTGTTGTTTTTTGGTTGGATGATTGCTGGTCACATCTATTCTTTGAATGACACGATATTCCTAGAATCCGGGTAAAATTATGATAAAGCACCTGTTTAGATATTTTCCATTTTTTGCTTCCATGCTTCAGTTGACAAACCTGCACATATGTTTAGACGTTAGGGTTGGTTTAAGTCACAATTATCGATGTTTTACTGCTACTGTTTCAGCGCAAATTCTATTACATAATAAATTGAATTATAAAAATGTCATTTGGGTCTGATTATCGAAATTGAGCACACGTTAAGTTTTTTGTGGGGAATAAAGTTTTACATTAGGTCTTACTCTACACTATCCTTTAGACTGACAACTTTTACATGTTTTCAACTATACTGATTAAGACACTCTCCTTCAAATTTCACCGAGACAAGTACTTAAAGAGATATAACAAACTGTATTATGCACTGTAATTAACTGTCTGCCGGTTGTGTACGCATTCCCGATCAAAAAATCTATTTCTCTCCAACCGACATTGGCAACCCATATTTTTTAGTATTTACGGGTGGATATGCTGACAATGATTATCACGGTTAAATTCGTGGGAATAATTCCACTCCCCAAAAACAGAAGGTTTTCAACTGCTCCGAAATCCCTTATTGACATGGATATGTTGTGAATGCGTATTCCGAACGCCGCCTTGAAGATAGGAAAGTTGGTGTTATCGTATTAGGAAGCCCTTCTATAAATGAGGAGTTCTGGATGTCTATTCCAAACGTTATCCTTTTATTGGCAATTCTCTAAGAAGTTAAGTCAAAAAGTTGTAATTGATTGCTTTTTACACGGTAGAAAAGGGTGATATAAAAATAGAATTTGCGAAATACTATTCTGGAAGAATTGAAAAGAAGTGGAAGACATTAACAACAAACGGAAAGAGCTACACCTGTTATTACTGATTTCGATTATCTAAACACTCTAAACTCTATATACAGCGAGAATCCCTAACTCTAAAACTTATTTTTTATTTTTCATTATGGACCATATTTCGCATTTTTATTAATTAATCCTGATTCATGCATTCCTATAATTGATTTATTTAAATTCAAACCGCACGTGAATATTATTGCCCCTTACATTTTTTGCTACTTTTTCTTTACAAGAGAGGGGGCGGCAGGCTTCCGCTGGGCAACGCCGGTTAAAGCGTCCTGCCTGTTATTAATAAGGTGCAGGCCATTTCCTTCCTGTATTTGAAAATATCACTAATATTCTTTTGGCAGGGAAATGTTACTGAGTACAACCTTAAATATATTCGTGACTTTCTTAATTTCTTATGATAGTATTAAACGTTTGTGCACTTAAACACAGACAAAAACACGAAATAAAAACAATATAAAACTTATACACAGCAATATAATTGAATCATGTATGAATAAAATGTATCTTACAAACAAGTTAATAATCATATCACCACGAAATAACAGCGGAAATTAATTACAAAAAAAAAAAAAACATTTATGTACATATTCAGTAAAAGAATACGTAAAGAATGACTAACGCACAGATAAGGAGATAGAGATATTAAGTGGGGATGGCATTGTGAGAGAGGAAGAGTATAGTGATGTTTATGGAGTTGAATTTGTCTGCGTGCCCGTACGTGTATGCATCTATATGTGCCGGACCAAATAATCTGAAGAGATTCATTGCACAGATTATTTTCTTTTTTATTCTCTTATATGATATTGGAATCTTACACTATATTCAATAAAAGATGCACAATGAAATAATGTTTATATATATATATATATATATATATATATATATATATATATATATATATATATGTATGTATGTATGTATAGTGCCGTCAAACAGAAAGTCCGCACATGTACTTTTTTCAAACCCTGCAAATTTAAGCTAAATTTTATGTAACTCTTTAAATAACTTATACCTCATTTAACTGCCTTTATTATTCTGTAATTTAACCTGTTTATATTTGATATATAATTTAATTGAGGAGGCAAAAACAAAGTCCACAGCAACAAATACTCTTACAACAAGCTAAAATTATCGCCCCTAAATCAGTTTAAAATATACACCAACATGCAACAAAGCATCTCTAATCGTAATTGTTGTTTCAGGTCATAAAACGTAACAGTTAGTCCATATGTCACGCCATTTTCTTGGTGATCGTCAGGAGCTGATTAATCTTAATATTTCTGGTGTATCCTATTGAGAAATCGGCTGTAGATTGACATGTGATGAGAAAACGGTAGGAAAAATTGTGAAAAAACACCAAAACCCCAGCAGTGTTCGTGATGCATCTATATCTGGTCGTACTAGAGTTACTTCTAACAATGAAGACAGTGCTATCAAGATCTGCAGCCTAAGAAACAGAGTTGAAACGGCTCCCAGGATTCAGCAACAGTAGAATCTTTTTAAACATTGCTCTCTTTCTAATGTTTAGAACAGATTAAAGGGATTTAATTTGCAAAGACAAGTTACAAGACGATAGCCAATGATTTCTCTAAAGAAGAAAAAGCACCTTCTGAACTTCGTCAGATGCAATCGAGATCATGACTCTTCATATTGCTCAAAAGTGCTATTTAGCGACGAAAGCATGTTCAATAGTCTAGGCAGTAATGGTAGGCAGTAGGTCCGTCTAAGGAAAGACTAAGAAGTTAATCCTAGGTGCTCAGTTTTAACGCTGCAATGTGGTTGAGGTTAACTTTTGGCGTGGGGCATTATTAGTACCAATAGCCCAGGGCCTATAGTTCGCTTGCAAGGTCGAATAATTTGACTATGCACATCAATATTTTGACTGAGTATTTTCTACCCTAATTTGGGCGGATTTTGGACGGTAATCTCATCTTTATGAAGGATAATGCTCCCATTCACAAAGATAGCAATGTCAAGAGGTTCATGGAAGACCATGATATTCCGAGTTTGGATGGTCCTACACAATCTCCAGACCACAATCGAATCGAAAACGTATGGAATTACATCAAGCAACATCAATACAATGAAAAAATCCAAAACTTTGAAGATGTTATCAAACATTAAAGACAAGTGGGATGCCTTGTCCCAGAGTATAGCTGCAATCTAATTGATGAAATTCCCAAAAGATTGAAACCTGTCAAATTGCAGAAGTTCTATGCTGCTAAATATTTACTAGTTCATTATGTTTCTATTGTATTTGTGTTGCATTAATGTCCTAAGTTATATTTATATGACAATTTTTCATTGTGCGGTATTTTTTTTTGCCTCCTCAATTTGAAGTTATTTATTTAAATTGACGTGAACACTAGAATATTTAAATTAAAAGTTGAATACGATCAGATAAAATTATGGAAGGATAAAAGGCCACCAAATAAGGTATAGTTTGTTTAATAAGTTATATAACATTCAGCTTAATTTGAAGTTTTTGAAAAAATCAGAAGTGCGGATTTTCTTGTTGCTGCCTGTATATATGTACATAGGTACGTACACACATATATATGTATGATGTATGTATACATACATACATACCCCCCACACACATAAATATATATATATATATATATATATATATATATATATATATATATATATATATATATATATATATACAGTTCGTCTCAGTCTCTGTCTCTTGTTTTGGGATTTAACCGTTCCCCTTTGTCTAAATTTCTCATCAGTTTTCAGTACTTTTTGCGAAATTACATTGGTTGCTATGATCTCCGCAGTCTGCAGAAACCATTGTATCGATAGGTAATTTGATTCTTTTGGTGTTAACATATGTAAGCAAGCAGACCAAACACCATTAATAATCACAAACACAAGCAGACACACACGCACACACGCACACGCACAAACATATATATATATATATATATATATATATATATATATATATAGTAAGTTACGAAAATATATATGGCGATTTCTAACTAACTCTGCCTATGTATTGAGCACTTTAAAGCGGATACTGTAAATTCACGCATACAATTCTACTTTTGTATATTCATTTATGTGATTAAATGAAGAAGTATATATATGCATATATATGCATATATATGTATATGTATACATATATATGTATATATATATGTATGTATATATATATATATGTTTATACATCATATATTTGTAAAGAGACGATTCTAATTTTTTTAGATTCCGATACAATTACCGATTCTGTAGGAAATGCTCGATTTTAAAATAAAATTACCGATTTCGACCCTGATTAATTCATAAATATTTAATAATTTAACTACAACCTTCTTATTCCTCCCAACTACCGTAAGAAAACATGTTTAATATGCAAAATTGTTCTCAAATGTGAATACACAAATTTGGAAGTAATTAATAGATAAAGTCTTTCAGGTAGTTTTTATTCAATAAATAATTATTCTTTTATTACAGAAAAAGGCTTCACATAAATGTGAGTAAATGTCTGATTAATCGTCCAACATCAATATATATATATATATATATATATATATATATATATATATATATATATGTGTGTGTGTGTGTGTGTGGGTGTGTGTGTGTGTGTGTATATATATGTATATATATGTATATATTTATATTTATGTATATTTATATATTTATACATATGTATATATATTTATATATATATATATTGATGTATATTTATATATTTATACATATATATATTTATATATATATTTATAGATATATATACATATAGTTATATATATATATTTCATATATTTATGTATATAGTTGTATATATATAAATATTTATATATATATATATATGGATTTATATATTTACATATATATTTATATATACATATTTATATATATAGGTATTAATATATATATATATATATATATTGATATATTTTATATATGTTTATATGTTTATATATATATATATATTTATCTATGTATATTATATATATATATATTTTTATATATATATTATATATATAAATATATATATATATATATTTATATATATAGTTGTATATATTTATATATATTTATATATATTTGTATATATTTATATATATTTATATATATATTTATATATATATATATATTTATATATATTATATATATTTATATATAAATTTATATATATATATATATATATATATATATATCTGCTAGTTTATTTACTCACCCATATACATGTGTTCTTTCAGGAGTATTCACTAATCAACTAGTGTTTTCTATTTGAGAAGAAATATTAGTTTTAAGCTCATAAACTCTTAGCAAATTTTATCGTAGCCATAATATACTGCTGTGTATGTGTATATGTGTCTATTAAGATATGCTTATTTAATTATATTTATTTATGCGTTTGCATTAATGTATTAAGTCTCTTGTTACTTCCTAATATTACGCCTCAATGACAAAATTGTAATATTCCAAATTTAAAGATAATGGTTTTCTTACCGTTTGTATTTTACAGCAGATTAAATTTTTCTGTTCTTGTCTTCACTTGTTTCATAACGTAAGATCATTTATATAAATATTATTGCAAGTTCTTAATTTATTTCACACTTAACGTAAGATAAGAAAATTAATCACCGAATTTAAAAGAAAAGAATATGGGCTAAAAAAACGGAAAAATGCAAAAATGTTCAATGTAAATTGCCCCACGAATTGTGTTTTCTTTTAGTAACGTCTTCAGAGATTGCGAAACTAGGAGAATAATTAATTGCAGGTTCAGATTAACAGAGAGCCGCTAATTATGTAGGGAGACAAAAGTGCATATATAACTCATTCGATTCAAGTTTTTGTTTGTACACTACTATAGATATAAACACAAATGTCTACATAATATTTTTTTCCTTAAAAATGATAACGATATATTATGTGAAAAAATAATCCCGTTTTTATTAGCAGAGAGAGTAAACCTGTAGTGTTAGTATGTTTTAATACATAAACCGTGATTTTCAGATTGAGGGGGGAAATAAAATATAGCATGCTATGTATTATTATAGTTATCATATAAGTTCTAAATTTCAGCGATGCTCGACTTTTAGTAATATTAAAAATTATAAAGACGGTTATAAATGAAATGTATCGTATCGTTCTACAGATATGTGTTGTACAACTCCAGATCAATTCGTAATTTTCGGTGCAAGTTTACAACGGTCAATACTTATCCGCCCAACTATACTTTAATTGCATATTTTGTACAGAATAATATTCAGAGAGAGTGAGAGAGAGAGAGAAAGAGAGAAGGAGATTTAGATTCATGAATATGTAGATAAATAAAAATAAATAAAAATGAAGCAAAATAAAACTTAATATAAATAATGAGAGCAGCAAACATTAAATTAAGTCAGGTATTTAAAACCCACATACTCACTGAATTATGTATTTAGTTTCATTTATATTTTATCTATTTTTTCCAGTGTAGAGAAGGATAATGCCTGGTTATATTGTGCCCGAAATGGGTATATTTTCTGATGATACAAGGATCTAGGACATTCATGAGGAAATAACTAGTATACCTAATTGGCAGAATCGTTAGAAAATTACCCGAAGATCGTAGGGGAATGGGGCTGAAAATAGGTGGTAACATCTAATGCTAGTAATACTAAGATGCTCCCGTTTAAGATTACATAAAATCTCCTCTACCGCCAATATCCATGATAAACGGTACCTTACCTTAGAATTATCCCTTCAAATGCCTCGACCTTACGTTTGCCGGCAATATGAACTGGAAAAAAAAACATTAAGGGCATTGCAAGAGCTGCTGCAAAGAAGGCGAGTTCCCTCTTCGAGCTAGAAGACAACTCACACCTAAGAGTATCATGTACCTCTACAAGGCCACCATTTTCCTATGTATGGAGTATTCTTGTCAAATCTGGCTGTTGTATCAATCACTTGGATAGGGTCTAAAAAATATTTTTCAATCTAATAGGCCCCAGTTTGTCAACAAAGCCTCCGGGCCCTTTCCTATCACCGAAATATTGCATCTCTGTACCTATTTTCGAAATATCCAAATGTTACAATTGTGTTGCCTCGACGTACATATACTCGACAAACGCGCTCAGAAATAAGATATCACCCCTTCAATGTTGAGGTTCCTAAATATTCTAATAGTTTCTACCATCGAATAGCTATAATTTGGAATTCCCTTCCTGCTACATGCTTTACCGGCTGTGCTGTGATGCAGACTATTGTTAATCTTTGCTATGCATGCCCCCAAAATATTAGTTCCTTACGTCCAAGTGGCGAAATATCTTGTAAGTGGTTAACGTGAGTGAAAAAAGAAACAGCGAATATTTCTATCAAGATTCTTCACCAACAAAGCTTAACCGATTTTTCATTTATTTTAAGTAGTCAAATCTTAATTTGCTTAAGATATGTTCATTATGTTTTACATATTCTTTAACATATCCATTACTATATCTCTATTCGTTAGTAATTGTCAAATACCGTGCATATTCTTCCTTTGTTATAGATTTGAAACTTGGAAGATATCTCACCCGATGGAACAATGGCGAAAGAATTGTAACAGGGATAAGAGGATGTTAAAAAAAAGAAACGGGGTTAAGACGAAAGCACACGATAGGAATGCCGCCCGGAAAAAAAATGCAAAACATTATTTATGAAAAAGACAAAAGAAAATGCATAGCAATAGAAAAATACGACAACACATTCAAAACAAGTTATGTTGAAAGGCAGAAAAAAGCGAAAAAATAAATAAATAAAAGAACGAGACCAAAAATAGGTATAGCCAAACAATAGAAGGAAAATGCCGATCACGAAACCAAAGAAAAGAACATCCACGGTGTTACGGCGGAAAGAAGAATTGAAATTGTTCCATTTTGAAACCAAAACCCTAGGCGATGCTATCTCACTGGAAGTGTGAAAAAATGTGTGGCCTACTTTCAGGATAAGGGGAGCGCGCCTACTAGTAGTTGCACAGGCGTTACCAATTTTTTATTGAGATGTTAAATACATTTTAAATTTGGAAATAGATTATCTATTATATATTCATGACCCGAATAAAATAGTATATATTACAATGTATATATCAGCATATTCCTAAAGGATCTATATCATTATGATTTGATAATGATTCTAATATAAATTACTACAAAGTATTAACTTGTAAATACATTATATAGAAGAAATGCGACAGCAGTTTTTAAAATAATGTGTTATTAATGAAACTCGATCAGTACAAATGCCACAAGAATTACGCCGCCAATACTACTAAATCGCCGAGAATTAAAGCCGTCCTTAAAAGCAAAATATTCATTTTATACCTGTGAAAATTGCAAAGTCGACTCATTTATATATAATATATCTATGTTGGTATTCTGTGGATGTTCAGCGTAAATGGAGACGCTCTGATATTATTGTAGTTCTTATGCTAAATCTGCAAAAGCATTTATTAAAGATAGTAGGGACACCTGGGTTAGCCCGGTTGTAAAGTATGCGTTAATATGATACTTTATTTTTTGCAGATTTCGTATACATAATTATAGAGCTAATGTTTTTATCGATTTTTTTTATATTATAATGTTGCAGTTTAAAAAATAATATATATATATATATATATATATATATATATATATATATATATATATATATTCATATGATTTGTGTGCATCAGCTTGGACTGAAACCGAAACCAAAACTTACGACGAATTCCTGATATAAGCATTTATTAACAAAATAGATTACTGCAGTGCCGTCAGCTATAATCGAAACCGGAACCACAACTTACGAAGAAGTATTGGACAAATTATGTATAAAAAAGTAAATTACTTGAATACCACCAGTTATAATCGAAACTGAAACCAAAACTCATGAAGAATTCTTGGTAAAATCATTGATTACAGAAAAGGAAGTCGAAAACAATTAAACGGCAGTGACTCGGATGTAAGCGTGACACAGAACATTAGAAACAAACGCAATTCTCTTATTATATAGATTGTTCATATTTCTTTATATATAGATCGAGCATCAAATTCGGATTATTTTATCGGCACATATTAAATCCATCGTATCATTACATGTAATACGATGTACACGAAGACAATTCTATTCTTACATATATAATGCCCTTTGCGCGGTCGCCAATATTGCTAAATAAGCAAATCTAATGTATAATTGTAATAAACTATTGTGGATTATATCATTCACATATTTCAATAACAATCATGAAATCCTAAAAAGTTTTCTGGGTTAAAGACTGTCGCAATATGTCAGTTTAGATAGTCGAAATATTAACTGTAAGTAAACTAGAATGTCTATTCTATTATAAGGTTTCTCATAGAAACCATACTGAACATCGTTTATTATGTGTTTGATTTTATAGTTTAAGGAGTCGATAAATGTCAATGCCCCTATTCATATGCAAGTGTAAATTAACGTTGATAAATTTCCTATAAATTCAAAATAACAATATATATCCATTCATTTGAATTGCGCCAATAAATAAATTTAACTCTCCCCGTTATTTATTACATTAAAACCACACACACACACACACCTGCACACACACACACATGCACACGCACACATACACACACACATATATTTATATATATATATATGTATATATATATATATATATAATTTTCAGAATGTGAGAGAATTTGTAATTATTTCCAAAGCAAAACACGCTGCAGTCCACAAGAGCAATGGCAGTCACAAAAACAGAATTCCAAGATTCGAGTTTCGCCCTAATTGGGTTCATCAGTTTGCCCTATCTGAATACGGTTTAAAAAAACCGAGCCTGTTGTATGCGAGGGAAGCACTCTGCCAACTGAGCAAACGACCTCACACAAGGAACATATGTTTATATATATATATATATATATATATATATATATATATATATATATATATATATATATATATATATATATATATAAGAATATTTTTGGTACAGCAGAATGGAAGGAGATATTTCAGAGGAAACATAATTTAATTTAAATACCAAAAAAAAAAAACAAGAAATGGGCAGGTGAAATTAAATTTTTTTTTCCCTAAGGCCTTATCGTCTGACCCTCTAAGAGGAAACGTCAGAATGATAGATTAAAAACTAAGAAAAACGAATGAGGGAAGAGGGGAATTTTGGTTGCAGTTGGAAGAACAGTGGAGAGAAAAAAAAAATCTCACTGTTCAGGTGGTTTTAAATCAATGAATATCTCCAACTGATGTCTAAGAATATTTTGTCTACACAGGCTAGGTCGAGAGTTGTTAATAACTAACGCCTCAATGATATTGAGATGATAGTTCGACCTAGCACTGTATAAAACAGAAAACCACCCATCGGAATATTGATCGGCACACCTATTTATACTCAACAGGTGATCGCCAATGGCAGACTCATGAGCCTGGGAGTGCCCGGATGCTCTCGAAACCTGGTGTAGTCGAATATCCCGAGGGATATGTTGGGATATTCTCATTTCTAATCTTTGGGACGTTTTGCCAACGTAGTCAGCTCCACACTGACAAACGAATTTATAAACAACAGAGTTCTTTTGAATGGTTGGCAAAACATCTTTACGAAAAGAAGAGAAAAAGGTTCGAGTTGTGTAAACTACTCTAAGCATAGTAGCTGGAAAACATCGTTGAGTAGCAGAAGAAATCCTTTTAACAATATGAAGGCCATCAGGACCCAACCATGGTAATTTTAGATAAATGGGACAACGTGATGGACCAATATGTTTACCGCTATTAAATGTAGTAATTTTACGTTCAATAGTAGATTTTATTATATTAATGGGATATCCATTATTAAGAAAAATAGTTGTAATTTCACCAAGTTCCGTATCAAGACGGTTTGGTGAACAAATCATAAGTGCACGATGCGTAAGAGCGCTAATGAGGTTTATTTTTCTAGACTGAGGGGCAAAAGAAAACCAATTAAGATAGAGCCCTGTAAATGTAGGTTTTCTATAAACAGAGGTCTCAAACGTAGTACCAACTTTAGAAACACGAACGTCGAGGAATGGGAGAGAGCTACAGTCTTCAACCTCCATAGTAAATTGTAAAGATGGATGCAGGTTGCAAAGAAGACCAAGAAACTGTTTAGCTTCGCTCCGAGAGGGAAAGCATGCAAAAGTATCATCAACGTAGCGTGTATAGAATGCTGGCTTAATAATTTTGGAAAATAATTCGTTTTCCAAAAATCCAACGAAAATGTTGGCTAACGAAGGACCAAGAGGGCTACCCATTGATATCCCATCAATTTGACGGTACATAATGTTGTTGAAACTAAAGGAGACTGATTTAGTAGCAAGTTCCATTAGTTCAACAAAAATTCGTTCAGGAAATTGTGGAGATTTTAAGGGGCCACGGTATAGATAGTCAGCACAAATACCAATGGTTTCATCCAAAGGTATATTAGTATAAAGACTATTAATGTCAAAGGAAGCCAAGAACTCGGTATTTTTAGATAAAGGTAATTTTTGTATCTGAGATACGAATTGAAAAGAATCAGAGATACAATGGACCGAATAAAAAGAAAGCACAGGTTTAAGAAGGTCAACTAGCCATTTACCAAGTTCGTGTTGTGCAGAACCCAACATAGATAAAATGGGTCGCAAAGGAATGTTGGGTTTATGGACCTTGGGTAAACCGTACATTCTAGGCCTTTGAGAACCGATGGGTCGGATTCTATCATAAATCTCCTTAGAAATAAATCCGCTTTTATGAAGTTGAAGAAATCTTTTCTGGATTTTTATTTCCATACGAAAAGTATCATCATGGCATAAATCACCCAAACGGAGAAACTTACTGTTATCGTCCAAGATTTGTAACATTTTGGAGATATAATCCGTTTTGTTAAGTATAACAACGCCCGATCCTTTATCCGGGCGAGTAAGGTAAATGTCGGGATTAGACCTAATTAATTTTGCAGCTTCAAAAAAAATATATATATATATATATTTGGAGATGCATATATAAAGTAATATATGATGCACATTTTTTAAGTATTTCTTTTAACCATGCAGTCTGTGAATAGATTAAATTATATCAACAATATGAAAATATATATGGCAATTACGCAATGAGAATATCTATGTTTCATTAAACCAGTTAATATGAATATCTCATGACAACTAAGATGTATTGGGGCCGTTACTTGCTGCCGTTGACACATGACGAAAATTGTACAAACATCCATATTAATGACGTTGTAAGATATTTTCTCATGTCGCATAGCATATTAATGATTTTTTAACAAAGAATAATTCTCCTTATAACTGTTATTGCATTGTTTACTGTATAAAATGTTCAACTGTTTATGAAATATAACTGCCGATATTTTTATCTCGGTTTCAATGTATTTATATATATATATATATATATATATATATATATATATATATACGTATATTTATATGCATACATATAAGTATATATATATATGTATATACATGTATATATATGTATATATGTATATATACATATATATATATATATATGTATATATATGTATATATGGGTACATATATCTATGTGTATACATATATGTATATACATGGATATATGTACACATATTTATATAAATATATAAAAGAATACATATATCTCTATCTGTCTCTGTCACTCATGTTCTCTCTTTCGCTCTCTCTCTCTCTCTCTCTCTCTCTATATATATATATATATATATGCACATATATATATGTGTGTGTGTGTGTATGCGTCTTTATTGTAAGATACACTCGTGACACGCAACTAACTTCCATAGCATAAAGGTTTTTTTTATCACTAGGGAATTAACTCCACATTGAATGTTTAGATTTGAATGCGATTCACACATAATTGAATTTATTTTTTCATAAAATATCAATAATCGTTTTTTTTATACTTACATACATTTGCCTTCAATTTGTGCTTTAAAAAGTTTAAAAAGATCGGCCCCTGAATCAGTCTAAATCATTAACTATACTTTTATCCCATTAAATATTTAATATTTTCTACTAATAGGAAATATATTTTTCAACTATCAATGATGAACTTTTATTATGATGAAGACATCGATTAAGTTTGTTACTATTTTCGTAATTAACGAACCCGTCCTGTACGATTTTGACAAAAAAACGTCTTTAATGAGATATGCGTCCTAATTTATACAATTTTTAAAAATACCTATAAAAATGCAAGGTGAAATCACTATCAGACAAAAAACAGTACAGGATAACCATTCATAATGATTTAGAAAATGAAATATTTATTTAATCTCAATTTGTTTGTATATATATATATATATATATATATATATATATATATATATATATATATATATATATATATATACATTGCTCATGTAACTATTATCTGTATGAATAAAATCATACTTAGATTTTCTCTGTTGTAACAAAGGCAATTAATTATTTCAATGATGTCACATACTAATTGTCTTATGTAAAAATATAAACCATTTTGACAGCGAATTCCGAACTTGATTAAAAATGACGGTTTCTTTTTTATTCATTACTTATCAAAGATTGGCAAACAACGTTCATAATTTGAAGTTTGCTTGTTATGATGTTAAAATTACCTACAATTATCTGATTACGTTTCAATAACAATAATTACGTAAAAAAAACTCCTTCCTTTGAAGATTGTAACGCTAGGCATGGGGCAGCCAAACAAGCAGCCAATATTGTTCTGCTTTTTATTGCAAACAACCAAGAGTCCTTCTTAGTAACCTCGCTCTTCCATTAAGCGCACTTGTCTGCATGTCTTTTGCACTTGGTGCACAAGGAGTATTAGTTAAGTAGGACGACAGGTTCTTCTTCATACGCTATGTGCCACCTATAATAACTGGTATGATTGGTATCTCCTTAAGATTCCAGTGTCCTTTCATATTATAAATGGACCTTATTGACTAATGAGTAAAGTTATATTATTCATTGACAATTTACTCTTTTCGGTTATGTATTGTATCGTTATCATATTTCTTTTAAATACTTTGTTTATTATAATACTTTATATTTGATTAACGTTATGTGAGGAACCGGTATACATATATCACACTTACACACACATACCCCCACACACGTGCGCCCCCCATATATATATATATATATATATATATATATATATATATATATATATATATATATATATATATATAAATTACTATAATAAATAAATACCTACAGATACTTATATTTCATCCTTTCAGGAATCAGCAGTGCAGAATGTCACGATTAACATCCAACGATATAATCAAACCCGGCAACAGAAACAAACTCTGGCTTCATTAGTAAAGACTACAATCCATTCCGCAACCGTTAATCGCGAGGAATACTGTTGACATTTAAACATTTATTATTAAATGTTTTTAACGTCTGTAAGAGTGATCTACTTATTATATGATGGTCAATACATAAGAGCTAAATTGACCGACATTATTTCTACTGAAAATGCTCAACGATAAAAAACCGTATATATATATATATATATATATGCATATATATATATATGTATATATATATATATATATATGAAATATATTATGTGTATATGTACATATTAAATATAATATGTATATATATATATATGTATACATATATACATATTAAATGTATTAAATGAAAGATGAGGAATGAAAGTTTTATATACTTTTGTTATATCATCCAAATTGGGTATAGTGAATATTTAGAAAAAAAGTGTAGTGTTCGCTTATACTTTACTTACTTTTCCTTATTTTTCTTATGATATAATAACGTTGACTATGAATTTTATACCTCATCAAATTGTGTGTATATATATTTATATGTATATATGTATATATATATACATATATATATATATATATATATATATATATATATATATATATATATCTTGTTTAAACACAAACGAGACACCAAGATTGGATTGATCGCGACAAATTTCTTTGTTCGATACAATTGTTTCGCAACCCTTCGGACAATTTCAAACTTCATATCTTTCTATAATATTCACAAGAAAGGCCACTTATCAGACGTTGCGAAAAATACTTTTTTTATAATGACCTTTCGTGCCCTTTAGTGACCTTTCTTGTGAATATTTTTAAACGATATAAGGTTTTACACAGTCTTAATGGTTGCAACACAATTGCAACCAACAATGACATTACACTATTTGGTGGGAATCAATCCAATGTTTGTTATCTTAATTTTGATAAAAACAATGCATGAATACCCAATTAAAAAGATGCTTATTTTGAAGCTTACAGATTAAGTGAACTTATTCTGACATAAAATGTATTAGTATGTGAACGACAACGGAATTCTTAATTATAAAAAAAAACATAATAAAATTCTGAATACCATGAATAATACACATGTGTATCAGTTGCATAAGACCTTTATTATTACTAATGTAACTACATAAATATTATAACGCCCAATACTGCTTTGTCTTTTATCCTAGAGATAAAGAGGAATCATTGAAGAAATAATATTGTCTAAATGTCTACAAATAGGTTTTTGTGATTTTATTCCTTAATAAAAATCAAAACGATTTGAAAGACTAAATTGTGAGTATACTACTTATAACCTTATTACATATTCGCGATGCAAAAGTAAAGTATATATTCTTATATTTTATGATATCAAAAAGTCACCAAGCTAGAATGTGTATTTACATAGAAAGAACAGATTATTCACGGTACGCTAACATAAGAAGAACGGACACGCATATATAAATTATTGTTTAACGGCGCTCGTAAATCGCTATCCTATTTTCATCATAATTTGTGTGAGAATTTATTATATTCCGTTTGCACACATATTTTTAATTCCATTGTGCGTGCCAGTATTTTGGTAGGGCTTGTGTTCGTATTAATAATGTTGCTGTATGTGTTCCGGTCATTGCCGATGTTGAATGCGCAAAGGCGTTCCGTATGCTGATTAGGCTTCATAGTGAACATAGTACAAGGAAGCACAATACTGATCGATATGATCGATAATCTCTGATGCTTTATATTCCATTTCATTATATTTTATTGTTTTTCTTATTACATTGAGTTATATTTGCCAAGGTCACAATCTCCACAAATATTTATTCATAGTTATGAACGGAAATATTACAAAGTCTTTTTGAAGTACCTCATAAAAACGAGATTTTTTTTTTTTTTAGCAATTCCTGGTACACGTTTTTATTTCACGGTAATGGGAATAGATCGATTATTTTATATTGTAAGGAAAAACTCCAATCAGGAAGGTAACCTCAAAAGTGTTACAATCAATCCAAAGTATTAAATAGTAATATTATATTAATCTTAAATAACTCCATTATAGTCTCCCAGAGTTTAATTAAAATGGTATCAACGATTATATTCCACAAGCCAATGCTTTTTAGTTGTTGAGCTTGTTTTGTTCACTTCAGTAAAATGTCTACGTTGTTTTAATTTGTTAATTTACAATATGCTTGTATATAGAATGTACAGACGTTTCTGTATGACCGAGATAATTCATTTTAATATTTCATTTATATATAAATATATATATATATATATATATATATATATATATATATATACATATATGTCTACAGAAATATGCACCTTACTTTTATTTATCATGCTTTTTTTCAATGCTGAAAGATCTAAACCAATGCCGATAGCAATTGATCTAGAGATATAACATCCCATGTATATATGTGGACAGAAAGAGAGGGGAAGACAGACGGACAGACAGAAAGAGACAGAGAGAGAAAAAGAGGTACATATGGTGTATCATACATACCAAATTGTTTACGTGTATATTTTGTGAGACTTAGTAAAAGTTGCAGTCAATAAAATTTCCGCTTTGTGAAAAGCAGATATGTTTCCACTTCCGCTTAACGGAATGGAATTTTTTAGACCATCTACTAGTTGGACAGTTATCTATAAATCCCTAGAATGATAAGAGCAATCTATCATGTATGAAAGTGACACAATGTTTAACGCTCGAGATCGGAGATGTACAGCTATACAACTCATACTCTCTACGAATCCAAGTTATGACAACATGACCATTGGCGGCACCCTTAAAGTGCATGGCATGATTTCCACTAATAACAAGGGCGTACTCAGGGTGATAAAAAAGTAACTTTCCGGACACGATTTTAGGCTTTGGTGTTATTCTAAGGAGGGCACATCATGCCATCTCACATCTTGGCACGAAGTTGGTTTGGCATTAAAACCCAACATTTACCCGGATGTGCTGAAGAGTATGCTGATACCATGCTTCAATGAGGTGGCCACCATCAATCCTGTCTGTGACAAGAGGACACAGCGCCGGGCCCCAATGCCAAGACCATCCAGGCCTTGCCAGAGGAAGTGATACGACTATGTCCCATGCTCTCTCTGGTCCTCTTCTCCCCCGATATGAAACAGTTAAACTACTTCATTTGGTCATATGTATATATATAATGACCTCCAACGAAACCACAGCTACGTTGATCACTGGCATCTATCAAGTATTCGCCAAGCTCCACAATTACTTTACAATATATCTGAAAAAATACTGCATGAATGACAAAAAATGGAAGAGATTATGTAATCTAGCACCGTCCATACTCTTCTGCTGAGAAGCATTAGGCTTCGATATACACAGATAAAAAAAGCATACATATCATGTACCCTAATTGATTAACTATCCCTATTGAATGAGCGATAAAATACATTGACATTAATATAAATCTTTAAATTGTCGCTTATATTTTTCTTCCGTATATAAGCGCCACCTCATTCGTAGACATTTTCTGTGGCCTGATAAATCATGTAAAGAAGTGTTCCAATTTTTCACGGTTCCCCAATATATATGTATGTATATATATATATATATATATATATATATATATATATATATATATATATATATATGCATACACATGCATATATATATAAAAACACATATATATATGTATATTTATATATGTGTATATATATATTTATTTATATATATATATTTATGTACATATATTTATATACATTTATATATATATTTTTATATATATTTATTTTATATATATTTACATATATATATTTTTATATATGTGTTTATTTTATATATATTTATATATATACATATTTATATTTACATATATATATATTTAGTTATATATATTTATATATGCATTTATGTTCATATATACCTTTATATATTTTACATATATATATTTATATTTATATGCATATACATATATATATATATACACATGCATATATATACATCTATATATATATATATATATATATATATATATATATATACAACACATGCATCCCCCCCACACACATATATATATATATATATATATATATATATATATATATATATATATATATATATATATATATACGGTGATCCCCAAAAACGGGCCCCAACTCAATTAGGCCCTGTTTCTTAGTGTTTTGTCCGAATGAAATTAAACTGTGTTCATAACTAGTTCATTATATTCAAAACATCACATCCAAACACTGGGGCATTTGGCCTCTTTTTCTCCGTTGATTGTAAAATCATCAGAAAAACAATTTTAATGTCCCATGTTTTATGGGGATCACACTCTATATATGTATGTGTGTGTGCGTACGCGCGTGCGTGTGTGCGAACGTTGTGAAATGATAATATAATTTAGTGTTCTATAACCTTCTAAAATTCCATTTATATAGTACTAGATTGACGCCCAGCTTTGCCCGGTCGTATAACTCGCGTAGAAATAATGTTTCAACCTATGCATTATGTATTATTATATTATCAAACGTCTATTGAAGTTTATGTATTACCAGGAATAATTTACCCCGTGGACTACTTCGTCAAGAAAATTAAAATATATATAAAAAATAATAACGTTTTTACTTTACGTCTTCTTTTATCGTAAAGTGAAGTTATTAATAACAAATTAAATGATGAAGGCCACCAGGGATTGAAAAGCTGACCATTTAATCGGTAGTCGAATGCTCTACCAAAGAGCTATATATCCAGACGGCAATAATACTTACTTTTAGAAGAAATGATTGGTGATATTTTATCATCTCTTTTTGCATATGTAACTTAAAATATTCTCCCATATTTCTTACAAACCCGTTGCATCTAAGAAAAAACAATATATTTAAAAATAGATATTTTTGAGTTTCGGTAGTTATCGGATGGATTTCTTTATTATACATATAAAGGACACTGTCAGACATAAAATTAGTTTTTTATGAAATTTGCAAAAGATAGATTCTGAACATATTAACAAAGAAACTCACACATACACAAATTAAATTTCATATAATGGTAGGGATTCGACAAAACCAACACCGCTCTACAAGAAATCATTTTATATGTAACTATATTTTTATGTCGTAAAAAATGTTCAACGAATCCAGGAGCATTTACTTGGTATTAGACAGTAAGCACCCAAATACTCTTTTACTATTCTCATGAAGATAACATTTTCTATACAAGCCATGCCAACTGCACCCTCAGACTCTAACCTCTGATGAATAAATAATCAGATGTGGACCAATACAGCTTTGTATGTAAATTCTTCATTTTTAAAGTTTACAAAAGAAATTAATTTCTATTTCCGCCAACTAGCAAATGATATATATTTTTTTATATTACATTTTCACCCCACAAAGGCCCCATTGCCACTTTCTTGTAGGAAGCTACTATCAGGGACATAGGCATCAGGAGTACTGCGTAGGGAATTTGGCAGCAAGATGTACGTTCACGTTGAACTTGAACTTCTACATGTTAGTACAGTGTGGGAAGCAGATACCCGGGTTTTTTCGGGGGTATTTACGTAGAGGGGGCACAGGTTTTTGCAGTTCGTCAGAGCATTTACCGTTAAAGTACGTGTAGAACAGGCAGGGGGTGCAATATTTCGTCGATGTGACAGCGGCTGAAGTTTAGATGACAGTTCAGGACGTATCAGATTGGCTACTCTCTTTTGAACCTTGTCTAGGAGCGAGAGACTAGTGGCTGATGCAGCAGCCCAAATATGACAACAATACTCCATACATGGGCGAATTTTGGCCTTATAGAGATATAGGATAATTTGGGGCGTTATTATCTTTCTAGAACGGTAGATAGAACCTTCCTTTTTCGCAGCGGTCCTGGTGATACTCTCAATGTAATTGTTCCAACTCATGTTTCCTGTGAGCGTTTGGCCGAGAAGTTTAAAAGATGCACTTACAGATAAAGAATCATTGACCATTGCTATTGGTGGTAGAGAAGGGTTCTGGTAATTATTGAAGGAAACAAGTTTAGTCTTGGCAGCATTGAATGTGACCATCCATTTTGTCCCCATTCCACCACAGATCGGAGGTCATCTCCAGTGTTTCTGCCATTGCTTCAGTTATGTGTTCATTTATTTTCCTATCGTGTCTGTTTTAGAGCGTGATGCCGTCAGCATATATACCCATCTCACAAGCAATTTTTTCAGAGAATTCATTTATAATTATAAGGAATAACAGAGGTCCTAGGATAGACCAATGGGGCACTCCCACATTTATATCATAGTGTTCAGATGTACGACCGTCGAGGGAAACCTGCATGTTTCTCTTATCTAAGAAGGGGTTTATTATGTTATGTAATCAACCAGTAATAACATATTACCTGGTTTTCGTGAGAAGACTTTCAGACAATACCTGTCAAAAGCCTTAAATATATCTAAAGCTACCGCTCTACCCTGCCCCGCTTTTTACAGTAAATGGTATATACGTTTTACAATATATATACGAGATTACACTTAGGATGTCTGCTGTGAAACAGGCTTGACTAAATCCATATTGTTGGTCAGTCAGAAGTTTTGCATATGTAAGGAGGTTAACTATAGCTTGGTTAATTATGGTCTCAAATATTTTGGCGAAAAGTGGGAGAAGGCTAATAGGGCAATAATTTACTAGGTCAATTCTTTCGCCAGAATTCTTGAAAACTAATATCACAGAAGCACTTTTTTCAGCAGAAAGGAAAGCAAGATTTATGAAGGCATTTGTTGTAAAGTTTTGAAAGAATTGGAGCTACTTCAGGATGACATCAGGTCCACATGGTTTTGGAGTGTCAATATTCTTATGATAGCATGCACCTAAGAAGGGGTGATTTTCAGACCATCTAGTGTGGCGTCTGTCCCCAAAGGAAAGTCAGGGAAGGAGGTGGTTGGCAGAGTCCAGTGTGGAGTTGCGACTGGCAAGCATGTTAGCCTTCTCAGTTGCAGAGCAAACAACATCGTGATTGTTGGATAGCGGGGGGATTGTTGAGCCCTCATTGTTTACTGCACTAATGTAGATTTTCCAGAAGTCGCGGGTTCCTAATTTCTGTGCTTCCATGCGTTTTTTTGGTGGTTTCAGAAAATTAGCTGTTAGCTGTTGCTATTTCTTTCTTACAGTTACTTCTGGATTCTATATACTTTTGCCTGTTTGAACTGGACTTATGTCGGTTAAATCGTCGGTACGCATGCTGCCTTTGCGATTTGTGGCTGCACAAGTCGAAGTAAACCATTGGGGAGAGTGGGGCTTGCTACAAAATCTGCGCGTGGAACATGTGCTTCAATTGCCGTTTTTAACCATTCAGTGACCTCATTTGCGCAATGTTCAGCAGAAAGTGAAAAGATATTTTGCCATGGGGCCTCTCCGATGAGATGCCTGATGGCTTCCTAGTCATCCTTTTTATAATATCTCGTTGTTTTGAGCAGTGGGTCTTCGGTTTTAGCTCTAAAGCTTAGGGCTATTTCAAGGATTACCACTGCATGATCGGCGTTCCCAAGTGGGCTGTGGGCATTAGTTACACAGTCATCAGGAACTGTGGTAAAAAACATCTAGCAGTAATATATGTTGTTCTTGCTGATCTGTGAAACTGGTTGGAGACGTAACCATCTGTGATAGGGAATGAGATATACAGAATTAATGTGTTTTATTACCAGCTGCGTCTGTGTGAGTAGAAAATCCAAGCCACTTCAATAAGTCGCAAAACACATTCACGTGTGCGCAATTGTCGTGGGAAATTGCGTTACCTATGCTATCATAGACTTTGTTTATTAGGGTACAGTCCTGGGTCGTGGGAGAGCGGTAAAGAAAATAAAAGTAGCTAATGTTATTTTTCATGTTAAGTCTAAAACTCATAAAGGCTTGATCGTCCGATTCTAGTATAGTTTCTTTAGTAAAGGGGAGGGTGTTTCGAATAGAGACTCCCAGCTTGTGCATATGTCTGTCGGAATCCTTACGGCAGAGTGGGAGATATCCAGCCATATAAAAGTAGTTAGAAGGGTGGAGGAGTGTACGTTAGTCTCACTTAGTGCTAAGATATCCGGAGGGTTTGTTAGGAGAAATGCTTCAACATCATTTAAATTAATTCTAAACCCACGGATGTTCGTAAATGCAAGCCTCAAGGGAGAAGGCAGATTAGTTTTGTTTGAGTTTATGCCTGGTTTTAGCGTAATATTTTTATTGTACTGCCATCATATTTTTTTAAGAGTTTTAGTTTAGGTAAGGGGGAGATGAGAAAGTTATTATGCAGAATACCAGACATGCAACATAAGCAGACCATCCGTTGTCCTTCCCTCTTCTAGGATTGTGGCGTCAGGATAGCCCACACGGGAGGAGTGCAGGGTCCCTTTCCATGTATAACATGGCACTACAAACAACCCGATATTATACAGCAGTTGATTGAGCAGTCGCTCTAAGAGCTACACAATAGTTATGGCATCTGTACAACCAGTCGGGAATAGCAGCCAGGAACTGTCTATCCGACACCCTCAACCCATCAGACGATGGTCAACCCATTCTACTTGCACTGACATTACGGCATTTAAGCACTCCCAAGTGCCCAGTTTAAGGGATGGGATGTGTCGATAGTTGGGAAAACGGCGTTCCTTGCCCTAGTAAGGAAATAAAATCGACCACTGAGTGTTTCTGTTGACTCCCTGTGATTTTCCCTCTACGTCTGTTTAATAGACAAAGAAGTGGTCTGGAAGCCGGGCGATAGACAGTGCCTATCTACTTCTTAAGCAGTTTAGGTTTGCATACTGGTAATTTGTTTTAGTCACCAGCTCTAGGAAAGTTGCCATTACAGACTGGAAAGGCCTGCCCCCCCCACTTAGGTTTAGTTACAGAGTGTTCCTTCTCCTAGACGGATGGCCTGGAAAGATCTACGAATCCATGAGAACCGAGAATGATTACCCCACGCGTGGGTCCTAATCCAGGTATTTCTGCGACTCCGCGTTGGTAGTTAATGTTACTGGGTTAGTTTATAGAGGTTGTATATCTACTGAAAAATTATAACCCTCAAAGTGATTACGGGACATTGCTATTTCAATTGTTTGTTACTGGGGGAGTAGGGGAGTAAGAGTTCATGTAGTGGAAGCAGCTAACTTTGCAAACAGGTCTGTTGGAAGGAGTTAACGTGGTTTAATGTGTTTTTCCTTTTGCTTTATATGTAAAAATTATTCTTCCTTTTCTTAGTTTTATGTTGGCTTAGGAATACGATAAGGTGTTACCGAAGGGCATGATGTTACGAATTACTAGAATGAAATAGTGCAAGCTCTGGGTATTTTAGATAGCAGGAGGGTTAAGTTATATATTCAATAGACAAAAGTAACATAATTTTTTATATGAGGTACATTACAGTACAGATATAATTGGGAGTAAATTATAATTATTCATTAGTGTTATCGGCATACTATCCATATACTAATACGAAAGCGGGTGTGTTATTTTCTGTGTCACGCTTAAAACCGAATCGCTTAATTGTTATGTACGTTTATTTCTTGTCATAAACTATTTTACTAAGAATCCTTAATGTTATGGTTTCAGTTTGGATTATAACTGATTCCACTCTAGTAATATATGTATTTTTTTAAATATATTCATCAAAAATTATTCATAAGTTTTGGTTTCGGTTTCGATTATGGCTGAAGGAACTAAAGTTACACACACATACATACAGACATATATATATATATATATATATATATATATATATATATTCTCAAGTTTTTGTTTCTGTTTCGAGTACAAGTTAATGCACCTAAGTCATACATACATACATATATATATATATATATATATATATATATATATATATATATATATATATATATATATATTTGAAATTGCAACTTTATAATATATAAAAATCGATAGGGAATTAACTCTACAATAATATATACGAAATCTGCAAGAATAAATATATCATATTTAAGCGTACTTTACGACTATGTTTAGCCGGGCGGTTGGTGCTAGCTTAGATAAATACGTTTGCCTTTTTTCAAGAAAAAACTACATTAATATCAGAAAGTTTCCATTTACCCTGTAAGTATACAGCATGCCACCCTCAATATAATACACATAAATTAATCCCCTGTGGAATTTCCACATACCCGTCTAATATTCCTTTATACCTATATACTTATAATTTCAATGGCATAAGAACATAACCTCAATAAATAAGCATGTAATGCCTTGAAAAGTAGTACGATTTTTTGTGTAAATATAACATTGTAGAAGGTTTGATCAAATAATGTATATAATTTTGCAGCGTAGACGATTACTTTCATACTCGTGTGCTGCGTATCCCTTTTGTACTATATCTTCTTTATCTTCTTACAAATTGACATCAATGGTGGCGACCATATTTCTGGAATAAAAATGAATTTTCAGCAAGGATGAAAAAAAAAGAAATAATACAAGTAAAGATCGTATTTATGAATTTATATGTACTTCTTTCTAACCTAAAATCAAAATAGAAATAAACACTGAACAAGACGACACCAGTCACTCAAGCTTTCGCCGTTATATTTGACAAGGAGGCTATTGCTATAACGTACTTTGATGATGAGTTATAGTGTCTCGTTTGATAATACTCGAACGCAAAGGGATCCGGATCATATGGTCAAGATTGAAAAAAATATAACCTTTATTTCTCTTCTCATCTTTTGTTTGCCGGGACGATCAAATACACTGCAAAATTCACGGTCACCGCATTTCAAATATATCTTTATTTCTGACATTAAGAGGTTGATGAAATGTTGACCGGAAACAGTTAGGTTATCTTTCCTTGTGGTCGCTATTTATTAGTTATGAAACGCCATATTTTACCCTTTCAAAGGAAAGGCCGGTGTTGCGTGATTTATCATAATGAACATCCTCGCAAAATTTGAAAGCGAATAAGGCGGGCTATTTATAATGCCTTCAACATTCATTATATATGATCTTTTATCTATCTGATTTTTGGAGATGAGAAGTTATTAAAGGGTGACCGCATAAAAAAGGACATTTAATTATTTTTCTGCGCATTTCACAGTCAACGGAGAAAAAAAGTCCAAAGACCCTAGTGTTTTAGTAGGACCCGTTTTTTTTGTCACCCTGTATTCGTATTATTTAGGTTCCTTTCTAAATCGGGAATCTTTCTGGTACGCTTGAAAACCTTTAGGAAATTACGGACGGTACCCTTTTATTTAATCTCTCGGAAAATCATGCTCTCATTTTGGATAAACATTCGAAGTAATTAGCGATTGCATTTTGGACGTCGTCTGCACTGAAGATTGAATCTTAACCCCCCAGAAGTGTATGAATTCATTTTAAAAGGTAGCTCGTACGTAATCTAATATGCAACGAGTCTTGGGGACAACGGTCCGTGGTTTATTCAAAATTTTATTGCGAATTAATGAGATATTCTACCCAGTATCTGATGACGCAACGAGCGCATGCAGTTGCTGTGAAGTAAACAAAACGTTCCGTTTAAAATTCTGTGCAGGTTCCTTAGTCCGTCGGAAAGATTCCCAAGTTCGACAGATAGATCATCGATTTCGACAAGATGCGCGTGAAGTAGGTCAATATTACATCATCCGAAATGTTGTCGAACTAACAGTTTAGATGAAAGCAGCAGTCCTAAGAATTGAAAGAATACAAATACAAATGTATATAAAAACAAACTTATATATATATATATATATATATATATATATATATATATATATATATATATATATATATATATATATATATATATATTGGGACATTTTGGAAATTCCACTGTGGTTTCTACATCAATTTGTATAATGCACCATAAAATGCTGCATTTATTTTGAAAAGACGAATTTCTGTAAAAATCAATGTTATTAGTCGGAAATTACTAATTTGTCTTTCGTAGAAAGTAAGTATCGTTCCAGTTAAATCCGCCGTTTAAAGACACTTACAACTTAATATATTTCTTTTTAATTTAAATTATCTGCCAGTAAATTGTAATTCAACAAATGACTGATTATCCTATTCAAACCATATTTTACGACTAAGTGTTATGTAAAAATATAAGAAAATTCACTTTTGGAGAGAAAATTATTTTGGCACGATTCACTTCAAATAGGAAAAGTTGAAATATTTTTTTTTAATTTCAAACAGCATATCAACTCACCAATCAATTTGTTTGCTGATCGAAACTACTCATGTCTTCGAGCGTAAGTAAAATGTGATTACGTAAGTATAGACATGAAATAAGTAAGCATATAAATCTTTTATAAAAAGGATGAGAAATGTGTTGAGTAGTATAATAGCGAGAAAAGAATAAATCTGTAGCAAACAAGTTCGAAAACTGTTCACTATGGACCCATAGAATCTGTGTTTAATGTATTTTATTTCAAAATTTACTCCTTATTATCGGGTGTCGATAGGCGATTTATTTTAGTTTTCCAACACAGTAATTGTTTCTTGATTTTTAGGAGTAGGAGAGAATAACAGTGGGAGTTCCCTCTAGTCGTAAGAAACAAAGTGTTATCGTCCTTTCCTGCCAGCAATTAAGCGATGTTTTTTTACATGTAACCCTCAAACGCATGAATATGGAAAACTAATTTTGAAATTGAAAAACACATGAATTCTATCTTACATGTTAAATATATACCCGAAAAAAGATAATGAAATTCGACTTCGTCTACTATCGATTATTTCGATACACCAGCAAAATAAAAAAAAGACGCACACTCCGCAACAAACGATCAAATACGGTCGTGATTTTGTGTCGCTTACATATGTGGTTAATCAAACATTGTAGTAAAAATTTTATTTATAAAATTCTAACGTACATGTAAAGATATTAACAAAACCCCTAATCTTCTACATAATTTTCTTTAGTTTAATGGTGTTCAGAAATAATAAAGCTATTGTATAGAAAGTTATTCTAGGCAGGAAATAAGGAGGTTCTGTGTGTACTTTCTCGCAGCAAATTCATAAATAAATTAATAAATTACTGAAACTGAAACTCTCATCGGAAGGTATATAAAGAATGAAGTTTTATTTAAAAAGGTTTACGATTGATAGTGTTGTTCGGTGTTTCCAATGCCATTTTTGAAGTCCCTACTATGATTACACCAAACCGTCAATAAAATAAACATATATATATATATATATATATATATATATATATATATATATATATATATATATATATATATATATATATACTCTCACTGGCTCACAGTAGCATTTTCTATAACTATATAATAATGTAATGTTATATTACAATGAAACAATCAATTATTAGAGATAATTTACAAAATGAATTTTATTTTGGTTGAATAATGCGATTTACAGAATAATTATTACATCATCAGCAATTAACTCTCATTATAAGAGGATAATAGTTACAGTGTAATAATTTCATCACCAGCAGTTAACTCTCATTATAATATATATATATATATATATATATATATATATATATATATATATATATATATATATATATGTATACACTATAATATCTTAGTTTGTGTAAGTCCGTTCCGTATGAACGCGGCAATGACTGTGCTTATATTTTAGTACATTTAAAAAAAATGTATAATATATATATATATATATATATATATATATATATATATATATATCTGGCAGTGTTCCTCATCAGGTTTCGTATCGGAATATATTCGGTAATTAACGATGTTTGGTAATCGAAAAAAATCGATGCAAGTATTAATATGCGATTTTAACTAAAACTTTCTCATCATATAATCAAATAATGCACGCGTATTTGAGACGTCTTCCTACCAAACAGGCAGAAAGGATCTTTAAGTAAAATACACAGTAGGTTCTTTTTAGTGAAAATTACGGGTTCGGAGTGATAGTTTATGTTGCAATCGAAATTTAACGATGATACTTGACTTTTGCTTTTCAAACTTAATTTCAAATTTATGTCGCCGCACAAGCAATGCATATAAAACAGCAATACGTTCGTTGGACTGATATGACGGGTTCGAAAGTTATTTTTCTGTTTAGAGCACAATTATACATATTTTTTCATTGTAAACTATTTGCCTAGCGTATTTATATGAAAGCATATTTTTTTAAAATCATCAATATGTTCGCCAGAGTACAATGTAAACTACAATATACTGTGGACTATATCAGTGCGGATAGGTATTTGATCCATGGGAAGTCCATAGCTGAAGACGGCAAGCAATCGATTTGACTGAAAGAAAGCGTGCGATTACACCGATTTGATGATAGTATTAATATCTGTGTCTAACACATTCGTTATCATTCAATCCTGGACATGTACGTATGTACCTTCTAATCTATATATATATATATATATATATATATATATATATATATATATATATATATATATATATTTATATATATAATAATAATAATACTCGGCGTTGACAGAAAAGATAAACAAGTAGATGTGTCTACTGTGTTTGCTTTTAGTGCGCACTTTCACGCGCATGTGCAAACACTCTTCCATCGCGGCGTCCATATGTACATTGCGTTTGCAACGAAGGAGAAAAAACAATTCTCCGATTACAAAGCATACAACAAACATTTTACGTTCAGAAGAAGTAGAAAGGAAAAGAAGTTTGAAAGATAGAAAAGATACAGTGCATTAAAACAGTATACAATGAACAAGTCAAGTACTAACAACGTTTGCAAATAGACGATGCCCACGTTGAAGATTAACGTATGGACGTGATTAAGCAAATATCGATGATTGGGAGACAAAGTAATATGGCGAAAATATACATTATTTATATATTTTTAAGCTTCATACAAAGAAATTCAAGATCAGTTCATATTGTTATACATTATACTGTTAACGAATTATGAGGCTTCTACCTCTGTCCTTTTCTTACAAGTATATGTTGTTTTCGGTTATGTATAGTCTTTTATCAATATTTGCATTTGAAAAAAAAAGATAAGGAACAGGAGTTAGTTTAATAGTCAGAAACAAAAGTGTTTGCGGTAAGTTCATTTTCCATTAATAACGGGCCAAACGCATTGTCAATAATCAAAATATTATTTCACCTATAATTATGCATGAAAATAATGTATCCAAGAGAACAGTGGCCAGCAGAATTTCTGAGATTTGTGGCATGGATAGAACTGATACAAGAATTGTACAATGGATGTGCAAAGTTGATCTTAGAGGTGTTAATAATTGATGACACAAGGCGAAGTCGAAATCTGGATAATAGATAGAGAAGTATACAGAACAGTATTCATCAATTATCTGGCAACTTTGAAAAAAACTGAGGAGGGATTTCGGGGTTGTGTATGGAAAACATTGAAGAAACGTGTAATTTTACCAAAAACAAACACATTAAAGAAAGTTAAGAGAATAGAACTGAATAGTACGGAGATAAATAAAAACAAGCTCATCTTAATGTTAATTGTAAAATCAATTTCTAAAATTTCTAATGAGCTATCCAACACGCTGATTAATCGAATCATATAATAGTAATCTAAAATCCATGATAGATGCTGTGATGGACTCAGTACGAGTCTACTCTCTTAACATTTAATTAACCATTCAGATTTATAGTATATTTTCCTGAGATTCTAGAAAAAAAAGCATTTGCTTATTTTGTTAAGCGGCTTAATCTTAAATACCCTTCACAACCCCTGTTCTGCGACTTGCAGATATTACAATTTAATGTCAACAAGAATAATGTTGAACATAACTCCTAGTAGATTCTTACGTTAGTTTTTACCAAACCACCTGTGATGATCAAAAATTGCATCAATACCATTTACAATAGTGCTAAATTTGAGCTTTATTCTGTAGAGGATTCGGGGCGGTTTACCGTTTGCCTTGCTGCTTCCGTTTCTTTGGTTGATTACTCGAACCAAAAGAAGAAATAACTTCAGATAATCGAATCTGAGATTGGTAATTATATTTTAATACTCCGTTAATGTTTCGTTAATCAAACCATGTATTCACGAGTTGGTAGTGAGTTATTGCTTTGAGGTTATGTAAAGGCAGGTGTGAACCGGATATCGAGATTTCCACGATTCACTGTGTGAGAAACTTTTAATGAAAAATTACCTAATTAATATGCACTAGAGACTTTAACAGATTGATCAATAAAGTTGAATTCAATTGTGACGCTACGAAGGTCAATTATCTGAATGAAATCCCGGGCATCGTCTAGTCACTCACGCCGTTATCTTCCTATGATAAAAATTGCTGGAGTGAGATTTGACAGTTGCAGTTGAATTAATTTGTGAGGATTAGAGTTTGAACCGCTCCTCTACCCACGTTACACCCATGCTCACTAACCGACAGACGCAGAACAGAAAGAGAAAAAGCGACAACACGGTTGCAAATGGTTTTATTCTGCGCGAACTGTTATGTGACCGTAACCTCTGCGTTGTTGAAAAAAAAGGAAAATTGCAGGAATATTTTTTTCTATTTTACTTTATTGTAAAATAGCAAATATTACAGTCAACGGTTTATTTATTAAGTACTCTTTACAAATACGAGTATTTACGATTGAAGATTATTTCATTTGCTGCCTACGGAATCGGTGACTTAAGTGTCAAACAAATGTAAAATTTGAATAATTTTTTTAAAGAAAATAGAGCGCAATAATATATATATATATATATATATATATATATATATATATATATATATATATATATATATATATATCGTTGTTGTCGTCGGCCAATTTCTCGTATACGAGAATTTCAGTTCCCTCTTCACTTAGTGTTTGGATCGCAGGTGGCTTCTCAGGTCAATCTGAGCGTGGAATTTGCGTGGGCAGAGAAGGCAAGCAATGCTTGGCAGGGGGCGTTTTGTTCAGCACGAGTTTTTCTGGCCTACCTCTTGATCTCCACCAGGCTGCTTCTTTCTGCCTCGTATCCTTTGGTACCATGTATGATGGATTGGCGCCACAGACACCGGTCCTGAGATTCTGTTTCCCAGATGTGAATATCAAATCCGGTGTTTATTAGGGTGGATTTGTGTTGGTCCTTATATCGCAGTAGAGGACGGCCGATAGGTCTTTTTCTTAGTACAGGGTTTGTCGAGAGAGTTTGTTTTCATCCATTCTGAGGATATGCCACAACCAACGGAGTCTGTGCCTCATGAAGGTGGTCTCAATACTGAAGCTGTTTGCTATCTCAAGAACGCTTGTGTTGGTTACATAGTCATAATATTTGATGCTCAGTATAGCTCGAAGTTATTGCTGGTGGCATTTTTCGAGTTTAATGAGATCACTTTGGTATATAGTCCAGGTCTCAAACCCATACAGAAGCATAGGTATGACAATCGAGTGGTATACCATGAGTTTATTTTTTATTGAAAGTTGTTTATTATTGAATACTCGCTTCATCAGTTTACGGAAAGCTCCATAGGCGACGCCAATTCGGCTTTCTATTTAATTCTAATTTGACCACTTTTCTGATATTATGCTACCGAGATATGGAAAGTGATCCACTTGCTCAAGAGGAGTGTCATTTATATGAATGCTTACATCTTGTAAGATGGCATTGCGTACTGGTTGTACTAACACTTTTGTCTTACCAATATTAACAGAGAGTCCGAAGCGATGGTAGGCTACCGTGAAGTTGTTTACGGATGTCTAGATGTCTTCCTTGGAATGGCTAAGGACCATGTTGTCATTTGCATATTGAAACTCTGTGATGTGTTGGAATTTAACAAAGCTTTGAGATTTTAGTCTAGCAAGCTTGAAAAGTCCCCCATCATAACGGTACCTAATGCCAGCCCCAGGTTATTTGGGGGAAGTTCGTAGAGCATTGCAGCAATATATAAGGAAAAGGGGGTAGGTGCAAGAACACAACCTTGTTTTAATCCCCAGGTAACCGGACACTTTTTTGTTTCCTTGCCTTGGTGCGATAAATACTCTGACACACCTTCGTGCAGTGCCTGCATGCGTTCTACAAAGTGGATTGGACAACCAAATTGCTTTAGAACTTTCCACATTGCATCTCTTCGAACGCTAACGAATGCTTTTTGCAGGTCATAAAATACAAGATAGAGGGGTTTCTGTTGTTCCCTGATTTTCTCCTGCAGCTGTCTCGCAGAGAAGATCATATCTATTGTTCCTCGAGAGGCACGTAAGCCACACTGAGATTCTGGGAGGACGGATTCCATGACTTGCAGCAAGCGATTCAGTAGAATGTGAGCAAAGAGTATTGATGGGATTTATACGAAGTTGTTGTTCGATGTTGTGTTGTATTTTTTGTACCTCAGTTAGGTGAAGATTTGAAAGGTTATATTTTTCCAAGATTGCTGTTTTAATTAAATTTTTTTGCTTCTTTCTGGTCGTATATTTAGCACGTGTGATGACCAGACAGCCATCTACACTTAGTGCTCATTTAGTGATATGGATATCCTTTTTATCTTTCTGGCGGATGATGCCATAGTCTAGTATGGTCATATGCTGAGATTGAGGATGTTTCCACGTGGTCTTAAATCTATTCAGGAGCTGGAACTTAGTGTTGGTAATGAATAGCTCAAATACTGAGCAAAGTCCTAACAGCAGGCGGCAGTTTGAGTTGCATTTCCAAAGTCCATGCTTCCCAATGACAGAGTTCCAGAGTTTATGGTCTTTCTCCACTCTCGCGTTAAAGTCGCGTAGCAGCATTAATTTGTTAGGTGGTGGGACACTGGTTATAAACTTGCCAAGCTGCTGGTAGAATTCTCGTTTCACTTCACTGTCGGGGTCTAGGGTTGGTGGATATGCCGAAATGACAGTAATTAAGTTATCAGAAGGCAGTGGGACGCTAAGAGACATACGTCTCTCATTTACAGCTGTTGGGGTGAGCTGATGATCATGCACGATATGTGACTTTATAGCAAAGACAACACCGTGTATTCTTTTTTCATCTTTATCCCTTCCCTTCCAAAAGAAGGTGTATTCTGAGCTCTTTTCTTCCGTCTTACCTTCCTTGGAGAATCGGGTCTCGCTAATGTAGCAATGTCCACATTAAGAGCCGCGAGTTCCTTTGAGACCAAAGCAGTTCGTCGTGCTCCTCTGTCCGTGCCATTCAGGTCTAGCAGGGTTCTTACGTTCCATGAACCAAAGGTTAGATTTGTTGATTTGTTTTGTGAATTTATCTGGTTTCGACCGCAAAATAGGGTGTCCGGTGTGTGTGTGTGTGTGTGTGTGTGTTTCCTGTCCGTCAAATATACTAATATTCAGATTAATTATTATGTAAGAAATTAAATGTAGACGTTAGCTCAAAAAATATATGATTCATAATATTATTATTCTTTAAAGATTTATTTAAAAAATATAGAAATTAAAACTATAATAAAAGTATAAATGAGTGTTTGTTTGCGAGTCAGTTCTTAATGACTGGACCACAAATCACCTACTGCAATGAGGCTAACACCTCTGAATATGTCGGCAATTGTTTCAATATGTGCATTTTATACCCCATAAACATCCTGATATTTTTATAGTATAAAAATCTCACTTCAAAAATGAATTGTTATAATATATAAAAGTAACATTGTTATGTAAAAAAGAGTACTATTAGCAAAATGTTTATTATTTATCTCTCATATGTATATGTATGTATATATGTATGTGTGTATGTGGGTATATGTATATATATATATATATACATATATATATATGTGTGTTAGTATATATACACATATATATATATATATAACCATATATAATATAGTAAGTAAGGAAAATATATATGGCAATTAAGCTACACAAAATATTTTGCGTTTCATTCTCGTGAGAAATATTCTGTATAGCTTAATTGCGATATATATCTTTATAATTTGCTATCTGGTTGTACCTATGTATTGATCACTGTTGAAGAAATTACTGAAAATTTACGCATAAAATTATACCTTCAAATCTCAATTTATGTGTAGCACATATTTACATTATCTGCGGACGATATTTACTTCCATTTGAAATCTGCAAAAAGATTTGTTGTGTGGCAGTTATAGGAGCAATACTAGAAGGTAAAAAGAATCCGAATCCGAACTGTATACTTTTTCAAAGAGTACTTCCGATCACGAAAATAGAGATTGCAAAATACCGAATATGCCTATTTCGTTGAAAAATATTTACTCTATTTTAAAGCAAATATAGTTAAATTCTAAACTACGTAGTTCATCAAAGATGAAAATTTATACTTTTGTATACGAATATTTTATAAAAGGTATTCAAGGATTTTCATGTAAAATATGTAATGGGCATTTTAAGTTAAGTCTTATTGGATTCACGATAATAAGCAACATGGTGATAATAAAAGATGCTTTATTGACAGGTAAGATCGACAGGCAGTATCTGCGAACGTTATTAAACGTGTCCAGACATGCATGGATCTCAACGAGAAGAACATCCATCATCTTTTATTACACTACAGGTAATTTAAACAATGCTACCGGTAATTTTACACTAAAAGAATTTACTTTGACTGTACTACATGGTTCTCTACTCTTATGAAGTATTTGGAATTAAGTATATAACCAAGCAATTTTTACTTATATAATATGAATTGATTTTAACAATTAATTCATATATAATACGCAACTGAATGAAAAAAGAAATCTCAAATAAGGTATGTAACAACTTTCTCTGATTTAACCATGTCCTTGAATAATCTTGTGCCTTACTGCCTGTCCCTTTGCTACTCAAACAATAGTTTTTTTTTCCCCGGGAGATCTAACACTTAGACATTGAAATGAAATGTCATCCACAGTTGCTACATCCTGAAAAAAGACGCGGTGTGTGTCCGCCCGCTACTTCTGCTTTTCATCTATTCAACTTCACTGTGAACAACCTTGAGTATTCGCATCTTTCTGCTTCTACATACTCTTCTAACAACGTCAATTAATCTCATAACGCATTATTTCACGCTCATAGACTTTTCCCTCCGATTTTCACTTATTGATTCAACATAACTACATTGCTCATAATGTGGAATATACACAATATAACTAAAATTTTCCTGACTAAGGACATTCCAAATTCTTCCCACTATATCACAAAAGACAACATATAAATGCATCGCCCTCATCAGCTTTTCATCCGTAATTAGCAATTAGCTTCATAATTTTTAAGAGGCTCGTTGCTGACTTTTTCTTTCATCTCCCTATCCATTATGCCTACACGCTCCAAAACGGTATTCACTTATTTTATTCTTCTTTTCATTGCTAACAAACCACATTTCCCAATCTAAAATTAATGAAATATTCCATCCATAGTCTTCAGACTCTTATGAGGAGCTTCGCCAGTGCTTGCACTCATGTTCCATGACTACTAAATATAATCAAATTATACTTATAGCGATGACTTCCAAACCAAAAACATACTATACTTTCTTACAGTTGTATAGTCACGATTACAGAAAGCAACACATGTAATAAATCTCCTTGAAATTACCCTTGTTCGATGTAACTGCCCCCAAACACATCACTGTACCTTGTAAGAATTGTTTTCCATGAAGCCATTGTGCATCTCTAAAGCCATACAACATTTCTTGCAAACTCCATCATCGACAAAATTTCACGGATATATTAGTGAGCATGTTGTACGCCTTCTTCTAATCGATTTATGCTACCAGGAAATTACCCAACTTCGTGTATTTATTCGGCAGCAATGTTCTATTAATAATTATCTGATCCTGGGTACCTGTCAATACTCCACGGCACACTTTCTATACACCGTGGATAAAACAACTGCTTAAAAGGCGGTCAAAAACGTTGTCTACGAAGATTTCAGCAAATAGCTTCCATATTAGTTGCAGATATTAGAACTGCCTGTAATTGCTGAAAAAATGTGCCCCTCGCAGGTTTCTTCGAAATAAGTGATGTCTTTACCTAAAAAGAAAATCAGGAACATTCGCCGAGTTAACCATACGTTAGATAACAGTAGATATTAAGAAATAAAACCATTGGACCTGCTTCAAAAAAGAAGTCCCTCAATCTATCTGAAAAAAGGGGCTTTACAGTTCGTCATTCCTCGAATGCCAGCCTTTACATCCTTGAGGGTTTTTAGAACGTTCTTTTTCTTTATTATCCTTGTTTACCTTGCTTTTCCGTACATCTGCTGTTTTTCTCAACTACTCATGAACTTTATCTTCCAGAATTCATTCAAAGTCTCGTTCTTACTCCCTATAGTATTCATTTTCCGCTAACCTTCATAGAACCATAGTATTCCATTTCCGCTGACTAGAGCAAATGGAACCACCACTGAATCCTCTTTTGCACTAGCAGTATTTGTATCAGAGTTACTTTTTTTCACTTTTTATTTTCCCGTTTTATTTAATCTACAATTTTGAATAGACTGTTATTTTCAATTTTTTTACTGTCTTAACAAACTCGCGGCATTTCTGACACATACGCGTCTAGATTTCAACTCGTTTTTTACTTTCCATATATATTCACCAGACGTGGTAATTTACCTCACAAAAAACATCGCATACCGCTCTTCTTTCCTTATCTCACCAGGATTTTTAAAGAGGTGGCGATGGTGGTGGTGATGATGATGATAATAATAATAACAATAATAACAATAACAACAACAATAATAATAATAATAATAATAATAATACTAATAATAATAATAAAGAAATCAATATAATACCAATAATTGTAGAATCACCAGAACCAGCAGTCACAAATATAACAAAATAAATATAAATAAGACTAGAAGTGATCAGACTCAAAGGGAAGATTTAGAATACACAAAAGAAAACATATTGAAATCTTAAAAAAAGATGTAAATTTAGAAACCGACTCACATACTCTACAATCGCTTACCAGCAGCACGAAAATTGCAATATGAGTAAAACAAAAGGCGGAACCCCACGTGGGAACAAGTAACCATAAGCCGTAAAATTGTAATTAAATATTTAAGAGCTACTTATATCTGGTAAGATTTCAGAATATGGATTTATTCTCTTAATATTGTAGTGAATTATGTTTATGATAAAGCATTGCATCCCTCGTGATTTTAATCAGTAAATTATACAGTGGAATTTTACTACCACAGCTTTATCCAAATAAGCATATATGTTTTAGCTTGAACAGGTATCAGGCTAAATACTTACGAAGTAGCAATGAGGATGGTAAGACCGACGAGAAAAAGCATTAACCAGATTTCATTGAACGACTTTGAATAGAACTAAGAGCTTAATTTAAGGGTAGAAGAATGGTCATGGTTCACGCGAAATCAATGATAAACACTGTTGTGATAACGCAATTCGTTTTCAAAGATTCTCGTAAGAGTTGACATTTTCGGATACTTCTTGTCATCAAGAAAATAAGGGGATAGTACATGTTTTTGCAGAGATATCTGTGACGATATACTGTGTAAAATGTCCTACTTATAATAAATAAAAATAATAATAATAATAATAATAATAATAATAATAATAATAATAATAATAATAATAATAATAATAATAATAATAATATCGAATTTTGCTTTTAACAGATAACAACACGGTGATTTTCAAATTGAATGTCTACAAAACTTTTTGCCGTCATCCTCACTAATAAAATTCTGCACATCCCTCTATCAGTTTCTATATTCGCACGATGTATTTCGTAGCTTAACTTACATTATACTTGATCCTCACCTATACTCGCCAATATATAAAGATTTACCGATTGGTAAAGATTAATTTAATTATAGACGAAACACACAGCAAATGCATATCGACAACTAAATGTTTCTGAAAATTGTGTATGCATATAAGTAAATCTTCTACTACCGAATCAGCGGACCTTTAATAAATTTTAAAGCATGTCGTTTATTTCTAATGTTACAGTTTTATCTGTTACGGAATTTGCGTTGCTTCATCACACATCACATATTTAGGAAGAATCACGAAAAGATTTGGGGTCCACGACAAAAGGAGGATTGAATTGTATACACACCCTTGTCCGTTCATCTGTTCGTCCGTTCGTCCGTTCGTCTGTCCGCACTTTTCTCAATAACTACGTATCGGGATTTTTGAAATTTTGCACAAAAATTAAACATGATACGAGTAAAAAAGTAGAAGAATGTATTTTCCGAGAAAACTGCGTTTCCCCTATTGGTGTCTATCGGATTCAAATAGCTAAAATTGACACTTTGTGCTTACTAAAGAATAATGGATGCCTTGGATTTTTATAAAACTTTCTGAAAAGTTGTAACTAACTGATTTCTATGTAATTATGATTTTAATATTGGTTTGTTTGCCTATACTTCCCGATAATTCTATTGTGTCCCCCAGTGGCTATTTCAGGGCTAATAAAACACTCCATTTTTGGGACTATTTAATCATATTTGCAAGACATTTCCATGTATGTCTATTTAGCAGTTTTACATGGTGCTGATCTCAAATTGGAAAGTTTAAGGCTAAATGGGGGGTGCAAATGAGGGATTTAGTCATTATTTTTGTTTGCATGGTGCAAAAATCAAATTTACAAATATTAAGGCTTAAAACTGAGCCGTTTGTTCATTTTCACCAGGATTTGACGTCCCCTGGGGGTTTGGGGTCAAAATGGAGGGGGGGCGAATGCTGAACATTGTCATTATTAAGGCCTTGTTTACTGTGCACTAACGGGAGAACATCCACGCTTCACCGATTGTTTTCTTTTGATACTGCCATTAGGCTATATGTCATTTGGATTAAAATTGCAAATATTTTCACATTTCATTGTTATGGAATCCGTCTGTCTTTCACTCGAATTTTAAAAAAGAATCACATAATTATTCCTGTTTACTTTTGATACAGTCATAACTACAATGAGGATCGCCATTATTAATTAGTCTAAATTGGAACTATTTTCAAATTTTCACCAGCTATGAGCAAATAACTTTACTACTCGGTGAATTCTTTGCGATAGGCAAAGGCTAAGGAGGAAACCTTGACAAAAAATATTTGTAGTCCCGATAGACAGATGGTGAAGGGCTGTAACATCTTTCCGATAATCCTTGCAGCTGTAACATCATCTCTGGTGAAGTTACGTAATGACCCCTGATCTCCATGAAAACTTCGGCTCGTGTCGTCTTGTATTTTGAGAAGCGTCACAGTGAATACTGATATGCTGAAAACGAATAACAAAACTTCCGCAGGCAAGAAAGACAACAGCCGCTTGAATTCTATTCTAATTTCATAAAATATATTACAGACATTTTACAAATATATTGTTCAGTTCTTAGTAAGTTTTAAAAGTCTTAAATCTCTCCTCTCTTCGGAGACATCACTCAGACGGGATGGAGAGGGGTGGGCACGTCTTCAGGGAGCATTGTGTTTATCTTGAGATTCGGCGTGAATCTGACTAATTTCGAGCGGCATTAGCACTATATGGTAAGGTCAGGCGTGGGGGAGACGATTTCCTAAGCCAATCGAATCACGCCACGCATCTGGGGAATCCAAATTTGCGGGCGTGAAATTAAGCAATATTTCCAGCTTTTAATTTGAGACCAAAATATGGTATCTTTTCCCACGACCCCCAGAGTTCAGCGGCTGTCAGTCAGAACACCTAGTACTGAGTCCGTCGGGTCAGACAATGTCAACGCTATTATTTTCACATTTCCTAAATTTATTTCAATAAAGCAAAATATATATATTTTGACAATAAAACAAAATATATATACATCTCTTCTACTTTAGGTCTTTGGGATATCCGCCGTTGCTCAGGATCTATCAAGCTATCTTAGCATAGTTATGCGGCTCTCCAATGACAGGCAAATCGCTCCCTCAGGTTGATCACGTTACACAGCTGCGATTTCTTCAAACGTATTGGTTGACCATACCTCAAACTTTGTCTGCATAATCATTGGAAACTGAGCAGGCAGTTACTTCCTTATCATTCACCCAATTTTGCACTTGGAGAAACAACTTCAGCTGGAATGCACCGGACTTGTTTAAGAACCCCAGTATCTCATTAGACCAAAAGTTGCCATCATAGCAAAATAAGTATGTTTTTATTCCATTCCAAGGGAACTAGTGTACTAATGCAATACATTTCTCAAGTATTCAAGATTACTCCACGCACTATTCGTTTAGTTTTCTTTATAACCAGTTCTATTATTACCACACCTCAAATATGCCTTTATAAATATGTTCCATTGTTTTGAGATGTTTAAAAATACGAAATATATGAATAAGGTTTTGAAATATAATGCATGTGCAAGTATATAAAGGAAAGGGTGTTAATGTACATGAAGATGCCACCCTAAAGAAAACAAGACTACATTTTGCTTGAAACAGTTTATTGAAAAACACGAATAAAAGTAACTTGATTAGGTAGCAGAACTGACATCCATTAAATGTAGCCGAATCTACTCTCAATCACCATCTCCATACGGATCCGGTGTTGTTAACAACTCTTTTCACAAGAGTCGGTGGGCGATCAGCGAATAATCGGCGAATGCAGGCGAACAGGCTGGCTTTAGTTTTATGGAAGGTCATTTTGATGGCGTTTTCGACGTATGACCTAAGAAAAATAGTTAATAGGGGATAGCTTGAAGGAATGGAGAGTCAGTGAGAGCAAGGTGCATACCGTAGCACTCCTCCTGAAGCAAAGCTTAGGACTCGTTGGACTTGTGTGCCGGCACCGTCCTGGTCCCACACCTAGAGTCTGCCAGCGGCGGCAGGATTGCACCATGGGATAACCACACTCTTCAACACCTCCAGGTACACTTTTGTGAAACCTTGACATCCGACTTAGAAGATGTGACGGTGCATGATATGGGCCTCACTTGAAACCACACAAAAGAATATAAACGTGGCCGACAACCTTGTTTTAATCACCCGGGACAATGTTTTGTTATTCGTGGCAATCAAACCATGACTTTTGGAGGGTGCTCTAAATTGTGCTATTGTGACATTAGATCGGTACGAAAATGTGCTTTATTTGTTTTTGTTAGCGATACTGTTTGAACAAATTCAATTATTTATACGAAAGTACATTTTTACCTTAATGTGAGTTGTTCATAATTTTCCCTTTGACCAATTTTGTACTTTAAAATCGGGAGCAGCATATGTATAATTTTAAAAATATAATAATGAAAAAAAAAAAAACAATATATATATATATATATATATATATATATATATATATATATATGTGTGTGGGTGTGTGGGTGTATGTATTTATATATATATATATATATATATATATATATATATATATATATATATATATATATATACATATAACTACTTCATTTACTCACATAAAATTAATATACGAAAATATACATTTATGCGTTATCTTTAAGAATTTACTTTTTATTTAAAAGTGCTCAATAGTAGGTAGAACTAGTTAGTAAGTTATACGTATTTTATAACTTACTATATATATATATATATATATATATATATATATATATATATATATATATATATAACAATCACATGTTTTGTAATTTTTCCTTTCATAGTATTTTTGGTGTGACCGTCTGCTTGTGTGTATTTGTAAATTCTCACACTTTATTTCCATCCCACGTGTGTGTAATTAGGCATGCACTTTGCGAACATATCACCGGACGTGTCAGATATTCAATAAAACTGGCTACTAATTCAATATGTTGATTGCAGTCTGTCACGCAAGTTGGATAAAGCACATGCCGTGTTTGGCCGAATGGAATTGAACTAGTAGAATAAGACAACTGAGTTGAAACGTGGCACGAGGAGGTTTAGGGGATGTTATCTCGGCTCGGTTGAAGAAGGCGTGGTAAAGACAGGTGGAGAAATTGGAAGAAAATGGGAAAAAGTATAAAGCATTTTCAAGAGATTCGTTTTTTAGCTGCAGAAATGCAGGGGGTGGTTAGATTTACCAGTCAAGTAGGTGGGGCGGATTTTGATATCTGTGTAGTCTGAATAAAAAACTGGTTGCGAATTATGAAAATTGAATGGCACTAAGGCATGCGCATCAAAAGGTAAAAAAAAATAAATGTGAATGAGTAGAGGGAAGAGTAGAATAGTGAATACGTGTATAATAGAAAGACACCTTGGAAGAAAGAGGGCAATGAAAAGTGGAAAATAGGGGAAGGTAGGTAATGGTGAATCATATTAAAAAAAAAGGCTCCAACGGATGATAAATTAAGCTAAAACATAATTGACTGCTTCTTCCGCAGAACGATAATTAAGTCTATCCCAAGGTTAGAAATAAATGTCACTCTCCGGGAATATGACCATCACGGTTTTGTTCAAATATATATATATATATATATATATATATATATATATATATATATATATATATATATATATATATATATATATAGAGAGAGAGAGAGAGAGAGAGAGAGATGCCCAATTATACGGGAAATCCGACAAAAGAGCGTATTTATATTTTTTATTTTGTTACAGAAAGTTTTAAGATGGAACAAGTATCTAGTATATAGAGATGAGTATTGTCTGACGAGAGCTTAATATAGGTATCTTAAACGGTCCTAATAATTGGTTTGAAACCGACGGTAGAAATGACTTCACTCATCTAAACACTTTCTGTACAAATATAAAACATATATATATATATATATATATATATATATATATATATATATATATATATATATATATATATATATGTATGTATATACAGATATCTATCGAATCGAGCAATTGCATCGACAACGGACAACGTTGTCGATGCAATTGCTCGATTCTATCTAATTCTGGGTTCTATCTTTATCGTGAAAGGTGTATATGAACGGGTATATATATATATATATATATATATATATATATATATATATATATATATATATATATAATCTCCTCTTAATGTCTAATATATGTAGAAAAAGCGGGTCATCCTTCGTAGGGACGTGATGCCCCTCAACAAATAAGGTTGTTCTGAAATCGTGTCTGGTGAGTCGGCTAATTTCAGTTAATGTTTGTAGATGTTATATCTACCGCCTGCATAAGAGCAGTAACTATCTTAGTTGTATATGACGCGTTGCTTGTCACATCGTAGCATGTAGAACTGGATAAAAATATAAGAATTTAAATATCGAGGTATAGGCAATAGATTGCGCCGCGGTCAATATGGTTAGGTTGTCAGTATCGCAAACTGCATCAGTGCGACGACCTGGGTTCGCGCCTATGTTTGAGCACGTCACTGATGAGATGAAGTACATCGAACCCCACTTTTGGTCTGGCGTTGTCCGTTGTCGATGCAATTGTTCGATTTTATCTAGTTCTGGGCTCTATCTTTATCGTTAAAGGTGTATGTGAACGGGTATATATATATATATATATATATATATATATATATATATATATATATATATATATATATATATATATGGTGCAATTCATGAAATACTCCACAGACAATTGCGATTGGATTGGGGCCTGTATAGAGCCGATGCACTCTTCAAATTAGATAACGAATAAGTAATAAAATAAATAATAATAATAATAATAATAAAACAATATCCCTCAAATAATTATAAGTTATACAAACAAATTCTCTAATGAAGCTATATACGGTATTTTTTTATTATAAAAATAAATTTCTTAGTTTTATTCCTAATTTTCTATTTTTTTATCATCATAAAATTAATAACTTCGTTCTAACATTTTTAAATATTTGCATGAGTATCCGCCTTACGACAAAAATGCTAGTTTCATTTTGGTGGTTTAAACGCCTTTATTTTTTTTTCTGATGAGGTAGCTATGTTCAATTATTTTCAATAATTATTTTCAACTTCAATAAAATGAACATCATTTCCGAAAGAATCGTACACTCGAGTTGATTTTATTTCCTCCAAAATTCAAAGTCGTAGAACGGCACTAGTGTTCTGAAATGATTGGATTTTTACAGACTGTAGATGGTCTTTAGTTGGTTAAAACATTTTTTGGGGGGGGAGGGGGTCAAATATGGCTCAAAATGCGAAAGATCGTAACATTGTGTACATTAAGCTTACTTTATTTTTAATTGCATTTTGTAATCAGTTCATGTGAGTATTACGTTTGCCTTGAATAGGGGGTTTTGATTCTAGCTAATTCCATCCAAATGCACTTTGGAAATCACGATTCTATAATAAAAAAATTCAAAAACTGAATATATTTAAATATCATATATAAGCGTAATTTTACGAACCGGACAAGCCCCCCCCCCTGTTAATGTAATACATATAACATGCTAAATGTCTGGCTGTCTGTCTCCATATTGCCAAACTCTATTTCCTCCGAAACTAAAAGATAAAGAGCTGCGCTAGAGGTCTTAATGGATTGGCTTTTTTACGGATTGCTCTTTTGTGAGTCTTTAGCCGGTTAAAATATTTTTAAAGTTGTAAAAAATAAGTCAATATTGAAGAAATCGTTATAATTTTGTATATTCATCTTAGTTTATTAGTAATTTAAATCTTTAATCTGTTCGTATGCGTATCATGTTCGTACAGTGATCAAATCACCACCTTTGAATGCTACAGTTTCGGTTTTGATTCTGGCTGATTGGGCCCGATTATTCTTTTTAATTTTTAAACCACGATATTATAATAATGTATGCGAAATCTGGACAAATTAAAATACCAATATTTCTGCGTATTTTACAAGCGGGAAAAGTTAGGACCCCCCCGTTAGTCTTTAGATAAACAAAATATAATATGTGCAAAATATTTTATTGCATGTTTTATTGTGTGCAGTGTTACTTGATTGAAACATATGCACATACAATGACAATTAACACACTTTGCTATTTCGCAATAAGTTCACGAACTGGCAAGAGGGAAAAAAATCCTATAAGATTAGTTGTGTTGAATTGAGTACAATATATACAATACTAGTTTCAGCAGTATCAGGAATTATCTATTTAGCGATAGTACTGTTTAGGATTGTAATGTACACGAGTAAAAATTTGCTACTTGGAATAAAATTACTTTGAAAGCAGAAGACGGTATAGAAAAACAAAAGAACAAGAATTGACTATAGTAATAACCGAGGACGGTTTGCATAATTACAGTGCTGAATATAAATATTTTGTAGTGCATGCGTAAATAGACGATCGTATGGAACAAATCCGAAATGAAAGGCTGATAAAGTAGTAAAACGGAACGTGCACGCGTTGAAATTGGCCCGCGTTTTTGTCCCTCATGTTCCCCAGGAAATGATATTATTTCGACCAGGGTGGTAACGGGGAGATTTTTCACGCGTCACATTTTTAGTAGTGTTGCTGGTGATTGGCTGGCGGTACGAGGGTAAGGTAAGGTTAAAATGTCTTCTATAAGAAAGGTGACAGCGTCTCGTGTCAGCGTTCTGCTTATTAAAGAATTAGGTACAAAACACGAGTATAGCAGGGAAGGGCAGACGCAGAAATCCATAAGTGGATTAGCAAAATTGGTTTTGGTCTATTAGAGATAAAAAAAATAAAATAAGGCAATAAAATAGAAGGAAAGAAAAAAGAACGAATGTATGTAAAGCATTTTTGAAAGAAACTTTAGCTAGATGGGAAGGAAAATATACCTTCGAACATATAGAACAGTAAAAAAACAAAAAAAAAAACAAATTTGTGTTAGGGTTATAATTTTTTTTTTTTTTTTGCATTTTCACCCCAAACAAGGCACATTGCCCCATTTGCTGTAGGGTTCTACTATCAGATACATAAGCATCAGCGGTACTGTGTAGGGAGTTGGGCATCAAGACGCCAGTTCATGTTACACTTACACTTTCGCATGTCAGTACAGTTGGGGAAGCAGGAACCCGGAAGGGAATTCCAAAGTCTAGCTGTTCTGGGGAAGAAACTACTGGAGTAAAAGGCCCTCGTACATCTAGGGAGCTCTACTGTGAAAGGGTGGGATTTTGCTGTTTGTCGGATTTGTCAGCTTTTTCGAGAGTATTTACCTCGAGGGGTCACAAGTGATTGCAGTTCGTCAGAGCATTCACCGTTAAAGTACTTGTAGAACAGGCAAAGGGATGCAACATTTCATCGATGGGGCAGAGGCTAAAGTTTAGATGACAGTTCAGGATCTATCAGATGTCCGACTCTCTTTTGAAACTTGTCTAGGAGCGAGAGACTAGTGGCAAATAAACCAGCCCAAATATGACAACAATACTTCATACATGGGCGAATGTTGCCCTTATAGAGGCATAGGATACTTTCGGGCCTTAATAACCTTCTAGCACGGTAGAGAGAACCCACCTTCTTCACAGCGGTCCTGACAATGTTCACAATGTAATTGTTCCAACTCCTGTTTCCTTTGAACGTTAGCTCGAGGAGTTTAAAAGATGCACTTTAAGATAAAGAGTTATTGGGCGTTGCTTTTGGTGGTAGGTAAGGTTTCTTGTAATTATTTAAGGAAACCAGTTCAGTCTTGGCAGCATTGAATGTGACCATCGATATTTTCTTGAACAAGAACTTATATTTTTAAGACGCGTCCATCCACACGCGTGTTAAACGATGGAAATAGTCTTTCAAACTGAGCTTCTATACACTGAGGAAATTTCTATATGAGACTTGAACGAAATATATCATTTACAAGCTTATCATGACAAAGCATTGAATAAATCGTTAAAATTAAAGTCTGCATAATCGTTACAATCAATACATCAGGGCACAGTTTATTATACAAGGAGAGCTCATCAGTGTTGTCCTAGTTCTTGAAAATAACTTTGAAAGTTCAACAGAACAAAGTATTTTACCTGTAATAAGTATATACGCAAATTGGTATTATATGTTGCTTATTCAGTAAGACTTAAAGAGTATGCGTAACGAAAGTAAAACTTATACTTCGTGTTTATGTGTTACTATCAAAGATGTCCGGCGTTGTCCGCGGGTTTGAGGTGTGTGTTGCGCACCCCCCCAAAAAAAAAAAAAATAAAGTGGTATTAGGAAAGCAGGTTCGACCCCGTACCGCGAAGGAGGAACAGAACGCGAAAGAAAAAATAAAAACTTTGCTGTTGCGCCCATTGCCAAATCGGAAGTGACGAATGTTTAAATCAAAGCTAGCCTTTCGAAAAGATAGGGGGATTCCCGAAAATATCGGCGAAAAGAAAGCGACCTCCCCCTGTAGAAAAGTGCCGATTTGAAAGTAAAGGACCTAATGCTTTTAGCGAAGTCTTCGATATTTTTCGTCCACAAGGTCGAACTTCAAAATTAAACCAATCTCTTGAAAATTCGTCGCCTCCGTTGAAAGTTTTAGGCATGCATACATACACACATACATACATACATGCATGCATATATAAATGCATACATACACACATTTAAACAGAAATGTGAGATTTATATTATAGAGAAATAAAAACATAAATAAATAGAATGTGATAACAAGAATAACAATAATAATAATAATTATTATTATATTTACAATAATAATAATAACATCAATAATAATAATAATGATAATAACAACAATAATGATAATGATGATAATAATAATTACGATATTCTGCCGCTTTTATGTAATGAGATTAATTTTCTCATCCATAATATTAAAACTGTTTCTTTAATGCAAATCATGAGTAGACATGCACTGACAGTTTTGTTCCATAAACGAGACATTAAACATTAAATCTTCTATATGCATATGTTTTTAAATTGTATTTATATTAAGATTATGCAAACAATCTAACAAAGACTGCAGTCCTAATTTTTAGTACGGATTTTTTTTCTGTTTGGCTTAATATAATTTCAAAGTGAATTGTAAAATTTACTCCAAGTTTATACAAACCATTCATACATTTGACAATATTTAATCTGTTCATCAGTTATGGACGAACAAATGAATACATGTATACGCAGACAAATTCTGTCGAGCATAATTACGTAGTAATGCTATTTTAATTTTATTCATTAACTTTAGGCGAAGAGAAGTTCCATCTGTGAAAAAGCGTTTTAAGAAATCCCGATGTAATATACAATGATTAGAGAAATATTACGTTTAATAAATTTAATTATGCTGATGTTGCCTTCTGAGAATCGTAATTACTTCTCAGAAAATGGGTCAAATCTAAAAAAAAGATGTTGATAGAAGCAACAAGAAAACGATGTAAAAAGATTACCTACACTATTTGTATAAACCGTTTACATGGTGCTTTGCCATGGTGTATTCACACGCCATTATATTCATATATATCGTCATCCACATGCAGTAATTATTTGCTGTATCACAACTCATCAGTGCTGCTAGAGTAGCACTTTTCCTTTGACGTTGATGTAACCTACACTCATCGCGCGAATATTTGGCACTTCCAACCACTGACCCACAGATTGGTGTCGTGAACGTATCATCAAATACCTATTAAATAAACATTCACCCATCGCTTTTACAGTGCTCGAGTTGCAAAGTTTTTTTTTAAACAAATAAACAGCGAGGCTCGCTTAATAGCAAAATAAGCAGCGAGTTACCGACATTTACGACAGTACACCCCCCATATATATATATATATATATATATATATATATATATATATATATATATATATATATATATATATATATATATATCATGATTCTTTGAAGGGTACAAAATGTGTATATCGGCTTCATGAAGGGAAGACTCTTAAAATTCATGATTATAAATGTCTTTAAAAAAGTAAACAAGGCGAAGAGGAGAAGAGAAGGAATGCATTTAATTATTACGACTGTATAGGTCTAAAATGCGTGTTGAAAGCTACATAAGATAGTAGCTATTAACATAGATTTATTGAATTTGTATATGACATCTCTTGTCGCAAACCTGTCTAGTAGGGAATTCCTGGGTCTACTTTATTAATATAGGGATAATGTATTTATCGTTATTATTATTTTAATTAATATTAATCTTATTGAAATTACACATCAGTATCAACAAATAAATAATAATTAGCAAATGACCAAATTATAAAAAATATTTTTAATTCTTGCATTACATCTCAACTAGCTAGTCTTTTCTGATACCAACTTTACAACATATTCAATTTCCTAACATTTCTTTTGGCCGCTTTCTCTTCTGAAAATAGATCATATTCTAGACCTATCAACGACTTCTGTCATAACGGTAAGTTTGAAATGTACGTCTCTCTTACTGCGTTGTTTCTATGTTTACTCTAGTAAATAAATGAATATTTGAAGAACTATAAATTGAGCTCTACAATCCCCTCTTTCGTTTGTGGATTTCTTCTGTCATGAAATCATTTTAACCTCTGGTTCCCTGTATTGCTATAGCCGTTTTATAGAGTTTCTCTCTCTCTTTCTCTCTCTCTCTCTCTCTTTCTCTCTCTGTATAAATATATATATATATATATATATATATATATATATATATATATATATATATATATATATATATATGCTACTTGTGCAGAATTGGAACCAGACTAACTTTGCTCGAAACATGACGTCATGAGCTTAGGTTTGATTATAATCTGACGTAAAACGCCGATCAACACGAAGTAAGAGAGAGGATGACTCTTGGAAAATACTGGATGAATAAAAAACTCATTAAATTAAGTAAAGAACACCCCCTCAAACGGCCGTTCCTAACAAATTTATACAAGATGAATATCTCCATGTTGGATCAACTGTCAATTGCAAATGCCAGGAGCTTCTTGACAGTATCTTTTTCGATTTTGTGTGGAGACAGAAATTTGGTAATTATGTTTTGTCTCCATCTTAACCTATATATTGGAAAGGTGCCGGTTGTCGAAGTTTCCACAACATTTAATGTCTCTTCTCACGCCTTTATTAACATCGCCTTATGCTATCATAGAAAAGTCTACCTAATCCTAATGAGATATCCCGGCTTTCTTAATTTATTATATTTTTTTCAAATTCTGGTTGCCCAGCCGCACATAGACAAAAAATTGTCTATGAAAAGAAAAAAAAAAGTTTATTTTACATTAGTTACAACTGTAAAATAAATGATGAACACAATAATAATAATAATAATAATAATAATAATAATAATAACAACAACAATAATAATAATAATAACAACAACAACAACAACAACAATAATACTACTACTAATAATAATAATGCATGGAACACATATAAAAAGTGCTTTTGTAAAACATTTGTTTAAAAATATGAAAAACAAAAAAATATCTGATTAATTTTGTTCGATTTTGGTTGAGAAAAGAATAAAGTTAAAAAAGAAATATAACTTTCTTTTTTTTCACGTAAAAAAACTCATCACAAAAATAAAACAGGTTTTTTAAAGGTAGGTCGTTGTTATCTGAAAAGGAAACGCTAGGTAAATGGATAGTCCTTAATCCGCTGAGTTTCGAAGAAATACTCTCCTTCTCATCAGAGGAAAGAATGTGCGTGTATTGGGGCATTCTCAATCAATATATTTAACGATCTCCAGAGTTGGAATTTGGTATATGGGCTATTCCTACACGTGGAAAATATTTTTACTATAATATTTTACTTTATTTATTTACGGAAAAATAGGCGACGAAATGGTGAAAATTGGAAATTGTTAGGTTGGAGTCTTCGATTTTATTTATGGTACTTGACTGACTGTCTTAACATTTGGTTTATACTTCAGCTCGAGTATTTTTGGTAAAAATAAGTGAATGATTTAGAAAATAAAAACAGTCCTTGCATGCACATGCCTTCATTTCTTAGATTCGTATATCATTTTGAACGGAATTCAAAGGTACATTAAATACATGCGATATTTCCGTTCATAATCAATTAAAAAATCTGCTTTCATAAAAATATAATAGTATGCGTATTTTATGACAAACAATGTAGCTTAAGCGTTTAGAGAATGTTAATGCATTGCTAATTAACTCACCCGCAATTACAGCGGCCGAATAACGTAAAGGTTATAAGCGCTGAATGTCGACTAAGCAGTGGAGTTAGGGTTTGAGGTAGCTGACGAGCTGTGATACAACAAAACGGTCCTGTATGGAAATTACTATGTGTATAGTACAGATTATTAAATCCCTGCTAAATCGTTGTCTCTGTATACAGTTCCATTGAATTAATTTCAATCAAATTATAATGATACGAAACAACCGGTCAATTAATTTTTTCTACTAGATATATAATCTAATTTTGAATTTTCAAACAAAGTTAATGACACGTTAAAACTTTCCAGTCTTTCCGAATTTATTTGCATGAAATAAAATAAAATAGAGAGTTTTGTAAAATAATTTGCTCCTATAAATTGCGTCCCGCATTGGTTTCTTGTTTTAATCAATAAACATCTCAAAACGTATATACATTCCGGACAATATATTAAGCGCCTATCTTTTGCTTATGTATATATATCCAATTTAACAGATATATTACTGTCACAATAACAAATTTTATTTGATAAGCCAAAACATCTACATAAAAACGCGATGCATTCAGTAGTCGAGGGAGGTGGTACCGTGGTAGAGGTTTATGCTTCTTACCGTGGGGTGCGGATTTCGAATCTCGCTAGATGCAGCCTATCTGATGACGAAACACGTGTCCGTGGATAATTATATATATATATATATATATATATATAATCCATTCCAGTTGTTTAGGAAAAAAAAAAAACGACTACGGTAGGTCGGCGCGAACGTGAAAATATAATGTGAATTGTCCAGCACGCTAACCACTACGCCACAGAGCACTGCAGCTTAGTTTAGTGATTTTAAATAACTTCACATGAAAGAACTACGAAGCCAAACCGGTGTTCTTTTCTCAACTCTTCCTTGTGAACGATCCCCAAACGGTGTTAAGTGGTGGCAGGGGAGGAGGAATTTATTAGAGAGAAAATATTTTACCACTTCCATTGATCTTAACCGATTTTGGCCGTGACTTCTCAGCAGAGAAAGTATAGAAATCTAAGATTATCGAGGAATTTGAGAAATAATAAGCTTATAACACACCTCAGATATTGTTCTGCCGTTTGTGCATATTATATTCGCATGAAATATCTTGATTTTTAATCCTATTAATGTCAAAATCCGACGGGAAAAAATGAGTTCATTTTATTTATATAGAGATTTATCATAGAATTTTAATAAAATTGCCCTGATTTTCTTTACTGTTAGTTAGTTCACATCTCCATTAGGAAAAGTATAATCTCCTTAAATGTTTCTATCCAAAAATGGGAAAAATATCGATTAGCAACTAAGCTAGATATGTTTTATAAAACATAAAGCATACACATCTGCGTTATCTTATGTTCTCGATTCAACAGGGAAAAACACCGAAGCACCAGAAGGTGTCGTCTGACAGGGAGGATAAGTCAGCTCTTCGTTTAATAAGTAACATGATTGACGTAATACACTAAAGCTTGCATTTAGAATAACGGTAATTTTTAATCAGAATTATGTTTCTATTTTACCATTTTTATTATTTCATGTGATAATACTTATTTCAGCAGGGTATATAAAGTTAACGCGACACGGGGTTAAACATTGGAACCGCACATTGAATGCAGTCTATATTGCAAGGAACACAGGACACTCTGGCAACCTCATTTATTCGACCATTCTTCCGTCACACGTGACTTCTCCTTACATGTATTACGTCACTAACGTCGTAAGCTTCGCCTTCATTCTGAATTATTATCTTGAATGTTGTTTGAAAGATGTTCTGAAGCATGTTCTCGAACGTCTCTGCCTATCAGGGCCCGCGTTTTTTACGTATGATTTTTTTCCTAGGAATACGTCTGTTGACATTTCGTATGCACATGCATCCTGTCTTGTAAAGATATGGACGCTTTTTTCTTACAATGTGATTTTGAATTATGACTATTAGTAAATATTTCCAGTTTTTTTCTAAATGAAGATTTTCTGTAGAACTGTGCGTAGTATATATCGCATAAGCCTAAACTAATAAATTAAGACTCAGTTTTTTTTTCCTTCACCCTCTTCCTAAGTGTTTTTTTTTTCTCAAGAGATTTCACCTGGCTTTACAAAATGGCGCATCTCCGCAAAACCATTTCATGTTCATTTTTAGGTCAATATACTTCGGAAGATCACAGGTAAAAGTACGCATAAACGATGATAAAAAGAAAGGATATTTGTTATAAGATCTATTTGCGATTGTCCGTTACACTGAATCGTTTTGTCCGTTGAATTTTACTCATTTCCCGATATTTAATGACCTTCCCTAAGTAGTTTTATTTCTACTTCCTCTCATAAAAACAAGATATGGCAACAAGCTGATATCAAGTAGGCCACCCTTACACCATAGCACGCTCGTACTTGTCTAAGCACAATAAAGGATCAAACACGTTTTCGTTTGAGAAGGAAAAAAACCGTTCCATTAGATTTAACGTAAGATAAATGTGAGCTCGTTATATATATATCGATGAGAATAACGATAACATCACGGCTGGAGGGAACTCAACTGTTACGATCAACGAATAAGATTCATAATTTAACAGTCTGATAATTGATATTTTTTTGTGTAAAATAGAATACATATCCTAGGTCTGTAATTTCGAAAATAGAACAAATTTGTATCGAATTTATGTCTTTGTGAAGAACAAAATCATTATCCGATGTTGTTAAACAATATTAGAAATTTAAAATGAACAAAGTTTTAGAAAAAAATGAGAGTAAAACAATCTTGAGTCATTATAGTCTATTGAAGTGGGATTAATTTTCAAACAAATCTGAAAGATTTGATTTTCAAATATGATACTGTATACTCACTACACTATAAAACTATTTCGTATACACTGATTGATAGATACTATTTATACATTCATGTTGTAAAAATTATAAAACAACGGTAGACAATATATTTTAAAACTTTGCATGAGAGAAAAATAATTAAATATCAAGCTATAAACTAACGTTATTTAAAGCTACGAAGTGATATATATAATAAACTAGCCTACAAAACTAGGTTAAACTTCGTTTACTCTATACTAAGACTATAGTATAAACTAAAAATATATCTTTAAAATTAAGATAAAACTATAAGTTTATATATTTCTACGAAAATTACTCCACATTTATAACGTATTATTTGTTTCTTCTATAATATGTTTACTTGCCAAGGCGAAACGACGCTCAAGCGTAATGATTAACCATGTTTTCAAATTGAGGCTGAGCAATAAAATCCAAGTATTCAAAACAAATGGAGTGATGAGTGATTTTCATTAGGTACACGCTTTTTACATTGCACTTAAAATCTAGTACGTTGTTATTAATATGTCGAAAGGTATGTTGTCAGTTTAATCACATGTTCGAGATTATATTAACTAAATTCTGCCCAGTTGTAATTTAGTTTATTTCAAAGTGCATAAAAAACGAACCTGCGTAATATAAAAGAAATGACCACATGAAAAACACTACGAAAAAAATCCATTTTATGGGGGCAATCGCGAAGAAAACAGGATTGCAACATATTTTTATAACGCAAAATTGAAAAGAATAAGATTAAGTATGATAGGCATACGCGTATCACTTGAGGCTATGTAAACATTTGGAACCGAGTTGACTTATATTGTAGTATGTAGTAATATTGAATGTAAAGCTTATGAAACTACTGTGTATTGCATTAGTCATCATCATGTTATTTGGTTCCCAATTAATTTGACATATCCTGCTATGAAAATCATAAAATGGTATAAATATATTGTTAGATATATTGTGCTTCTGATTGTATTTATATGCTCTTCTGAATCATATATGTGTGTGGGAGTGTGTATGTTCGTCTTTATATTACATGTCTATACATGTGGTCGTGCTACCTCTAGTGTATATATATATATATATGTGTATATATATATATATATATAAATATATATATATATATATATATATATATATATATGCAATAAAAAACTCAGCCTAACTTTTTCCTGTTCCTTGCTCTGCTCTAATCGATTTTTCCTGCCACTGGTCGATGCTGTAAAGGAACATATGACGAACACATAATGCCGATTTTCTGGCCGATTTTCTGGCATGGATTACTTTATTCGTCAACGAGTGAACCTGGGAAGAATCCATCGCCCTTCCGATCATCTTCTTTTTTTGGGGGGTGGGGGGCTTTTTCTTTAACGGTGCATTTCTGCGTCTAACAATACACGCATGCCCCGCGCCAAAATTCGAAGCCATACTCCTTTATGGTCTCGATATCTTTCTTTTCTCCACCTTGTCTTTCACGCATACCGAATGCCATTTCAGGTTTCACTGTCGACACTTGCTACAGCGTTTGAACACGTGAACCTTAACATTTTGAACTCTTTTTGCACTAACTAACATGCACAGACATATCGCAATATCCAACATGCTGGGGTAATCCTGGACAGGTTCTTTCTCAGTAGTACTCGTAGTAGATGCAACAATTTTTGTAGCCGTAGTAATTGTTGTTGTAATAAGTGTGATTGCATTAGGGGTAGTATAAGATTTAGTCAGTGTTCCCTACTTAGGTTTTATAGATTAAATATTATAACTATTATCTAAGCGATTATAATTAAACAAACCCTTACTATTATAAATTTACTAGCATTACCATTTTTCAGCATAATCACAGTGTCATTGCTTTTGGGTAGAGCATCGAGATTAAACGACGGTGATCATTTTCAATACTTATGTGAGTGGTAGTTTGAGATTACCAGGTGTTACATATTTTCTAAAGCATATGTCGGCAGTGTATCATATTGTCCTGAATCCATTGTAATGAGATGTTGTATAATTTAACACACGGCGCCATGAACATAAATTTGGTCAGTGTCTGAAAGCTAATACACACCAATCGTGCTTCTTTTCGTATTTGCTGGAATTATTATCAATAGTGTTTTTATAGTGGAAATAAGCAACCACGCCCACATGCTGGCGAATAGTAACACGTATAGTGTAGATTAGATAGGGATTGTGGACGAATAAAACACATTCTCTTTTCAACAATCAGTATGTCGGCACAAGCGCAGTTCAACGATCATTGCGCTATATTCAAGAGGAAGAATTTTATATTTGATAGCGTAATCGAGAATTAATGCCAAATTGTCTTGAAAGCCGATCAAAATATGAGACACTCTTGAGTAATGAACGAATTCTGAGTGAGGAATTAATTTTATTTAAAATCCAAAATAAAATAAAACCTTGTAAAAGAACAACTTAGAATTAAAATATCAAGAAAAATAAATCAGCTAAAATATAGTTTTGGCATTTTAACAACAACTTGCCGAAAAAAAAAACGAGGAAAACACTAAAAAGATTTTACTAAAGTGAATATTTTTTTAAAGTGGGAAATAGCCTTTTAGTTCGGTGTTTCTTCCTGAAATTAAAATAATTGAAAAATAAAAAATAAAAAATAATATAAAACGGGATTAAAACCACGAGAAATTATGTGGAAGGTATTTTGACAAGCTGTCAGTTAATTGAAAAAAAAAAGAACAAAATATCAAAAATCCTTTTCACCATTCATTCTTTAAGTACAAGCAAAATACGGAAAACAGAACGACAAAACAACAGAAATATAAAGCAAAGGTTTAAATTGTAGAAGTATGAAATATTTAAAATTCAAGAATTCAAACTGCATGAAAATATAAACCACACATAAAAAAACACAAACATAAAAAACTAACAATCAAAAATCGAATATTTGAATTATTAAAATATAATGCAATAAGTATAGAAACACCTTTCGTTAAACAAAGAATATAAAACAATTTCCTTCTGAATATTTTCTTTCTCTTTCAGTTAATTTCTATTATAATCTGTTAGGCTATAATTTGGTTTAATTACAATACATGTTTTCTTTATAATTTTTACAATTATTTTCACTAAATTGCGGATTAGGCATGTGTAGTGTTAGTATCAGTATTCTAGGAATTGCGTCATATTTCTGCAGTTTTCATTATTGTTATCTGTTGTGTATTTTAGCCACACTCTGGTTCCAACCACTACCATTTTGTAAAGAGTTTTTCGCCACGCTTCCACTTCTCCTACAATTAACAGTGTAATATTGATTTTCGTCATTTTTCTGATCACTTTTAGCTATCCCTTTAGTTCTGTGCATGTGCTCAACTTCTCAGTGTCTTTGATTTTCACACTGTGAAATGCCGAAAGGGCAAAACATACAATCTTGGAGGACTTTTTTCTTGTTATACATCTGATCTTCTTGCTTAAATATGTGTATTCATATTCCATCAGATCTTGTGAATTTTATTTTCCAGTCCTGCTGCCATTTTGTAATTGTTACCATTCGTTTGGATTTTCAAAATGCTTTCTCCAAAAGATCCTGTGTATTTTATAGTCTTTTGCGGCTAGTTTGATGTCTCCAATTATAATATGGTTTATAGTTCGTCCTATTTTTCCGTAGTCTACATTTTTCTCTTTTTGTGATCTTGTCGATACTTGGTTAGATATGGTTGGTTCTAATCGCATTATCTTATGCGGCGGTTATTAGGGATTAAATTTCCTTGTTCATGTTTCGTTTTTGTAGCTATTTTCAAATGTTTCCGTTATTTTTTGTAACCTTATGAATTGCCCATGTTGCTGTTTTTCTTCTCATTTTTTCTAGTCTTATTTCTGGTCTATTCTTTGTCTGTCTTGTTTGTTTCTTCAATGTGTCTTCCGGCGGTAATTATTATTTCGGAGTTCTGCATTAAGTATTTTTCTAATAATTTTTTATGTTATATACACAGTCTTTTCTACAGACCAACAAGATTCCCCAAATTTTCCTTTTCACATATAATCGGTCAGCATCATCGTTTGGGTGTAGTGCATTCTGTATCATCATACATTTCCTGGTCTTCCTGTGGAGGTTTCTCAGTTCTTTTTTGGTCAAATTTATAAAGTATCTTACTCGGGACACTGCCCACGTGTTTATTCCTGTAATTAGGTTTCTACAACAGAGTTTAGTTTCGATGAGTTTCCATGATCTGCTAAAGGATTCTTTTCCAATTGTCTCTTTTATTTCTGTTGTTTTAATGGTGTCTCCTTTCTAAACTTCCAAGTAGTTGTAGCTATCATATTCATCAAGTGCCTTCATCTCTTTTTAATTTGGTAATACTGTACATTCTGTTACATCCAGTTTCCCCACCTCATGTCATGCAGTGCGCACTTTGTCATATCGAATTACATTAGGAGTTGGCCTTTTGGCCAAGATCAAAGTGTATTATCTGTTCTTCAGATACGGCTCTTCCATTTCTCGTTCTCTTTCAGTGGAGGAGAAACCCTACACGACTGAGACAATTTTTATTTTTGTACCTTTTCTCCAAGTTAAAAAAACGACCTTGGTGTCTAACTCTGTCCCGTGGGGAGGCATTGTAAATAGGTACATTAGGAGATTTTGGCTGGAGATTATTCTTGTGTTTAATAGAGTTTCTATGTTGTTTTGTTTTTCTTTTCGGAGAGTTTAAGACCATCCATTTACATTAGGTGGTTCATTCTTCACTGTATTATTGAACTTGTATCAGGCTTAGCATTTTCTTAGTATATTGTTCAGTCGCATCATGAGAATGGCAAAAAGTAGTGGTGCTAGTGAATCGCATTGAAAGATCCCTTTTTGTATTTTCATCTCACTTATATGTTGCCCATCAGCTGCCATTTTAAGTCTAGATGGTCTTATTGTAATGTCGATCACATCAATTACCTTTTTTTATATTTAAGACATTCTATCATCCATTCTCTTTGATAAGCATTTTTATAATGATTTTTTAATAAATATATGTAAAGATACATTATAAATTAGAAATAACTGTGTTTCACTATAATAATGAACAATAGAAAATCCCTGATAATACTTTGAAAATTATGTTTATTAAAACTAGTATGTTTTTTTTTTTATTTATTTACGGTTCAGGAGAACTTTAGATATAAATGATTACAAAACCGGAGGTAATCAAATTTATTACAGATATAATCTAATTTCAATTTAAACAAAACATTATATAAACAGTTGTAAAGTGTGTAGAATGTATTGATTTGGTAAAAAACACGAGATGAATGGATAGTCCTTAATCCGCGGAGTTTCGAAGAAATACTCTCCTTCTCATCAGAGGGTAGAAAGTAGCAAAATGGTGGATCGGATTTTGCATGCAGAAGTATTTGATGAAACAACAAGTAAGTCAAAGATCTTACTTGAAAACAAAATGAGTTAAGCAGAGGGAATATGGTAAAGAAAAAGGTGATTACACATGAATGGATAGTCTGGTGGAAGATAAAAAATCCAGTGCCGGTAAAATCCAAATGTAAAACTTCAAGAAAGTTAAAAGAATTTCCATTTGTACAAGTAAAATCCAAGGAAATATATATATATATATATATATATATATATATATATATATATATATATATATGTGTGTGTGTTTGTGTGTGTGTGTGTGTATGCAATTCTTTAAAAGATATTTTGTTTGAAATTCGTTTTTTTTTTAAATAAAGATAAGAAAATAGGTGATCTCGCTTGTTTTCTTTTTCTTCTAAAGGAAATGCTCTTTTCCATAATGTTCTATTGTTAAAGTGTTTTTATTTAATGAGTTTGAGGAAAGGATGTGCTTGTGAAAATTGTCAAACGACATATTGTTTGACTTTTTCCAAATGGTCTTGAAACAATTGTAACTTACAACGAAATACACTTTTTGTTGCGAGCAACCATTCCTTGAAGTCTTGGTTTTTGTTAAAACAGTATATATATACATATGTATATATATATATATATATATATATATATATATATATATATATATATATATATATATATATATATAAAGGAAAATATGTATATGAGGATTACACTTAATATGAACTTTTTTGAGTTATCATGTCAAGAGGAATGATTACAGTAGGTGGCAGGGGGAACAAAGTATAACCTATTTTGGTCAGAACATTTTCAAACAAATTATTTCGCGTTAGAAGAGGATACTAATCAGCATTATACAATAGTATTAGCAACATTTATAACGCCTGTTTTACATACTCATTTGGTTAGGAATAAAACAATAGGGGGGTTCACTGGAAAATTACATTTTTCAAGTTTACTTTATCTTTCTTCCTTTTCTTATTATATACCGTCTTCATATATATATATATATATATATATATATATATATATATATATACATATATGTGTGTGTGTATATTTATATATATATATATATATATATATATATGTACAAATATATTGCATTATATGAGCACATTCTTATGTATTGTTTTGTGCTAAACTACCTTTCTTCAGAAAGTGCCGATGCATTAGGAAATATAAAGAATAAAAAAGCGGCATTGAAGGAATTTACCTTGCATTCCACGGGAGGTACATTTCGATATTCCGTTTATTTTCAGAGGTGTATGGGCAGTTGCCTTAAACACCTGGTTTAATATATATATAGTCATTTTAGACATCAGCGATTACTTCTTCCTTCGAGTTGGCCACGTTGTCCACATGTGAAGTAGGTCATGAGGTGACAATTATAAGCGATGCATTCGCATAGACAGTAGAAAAGCCATCGGTGGTGGACACAAATGGATTCTCGTAATGATTTTAGCCTGAAGTGATACTTTTGTATTTTTGCGAACTCAAACGGCCCCAAACTTTTCTACATTTCTAATGCAGTAATGTAGACGATACTCGTTCATCGTGTCCGCGTGGCTCTTTACATTATTACTTACTGCAACGTATTCGATGCAAATAAAGAAAGGAATAGCCTTTCTTATATCTACAATTGAAGTCATTCTTTCTCGCTTTATGTTCTTCTGAAACTCCTATATAATTCTAGGCAACTGTAATTTAAGAAAAATCTACGCTTTTAAAATAAATATATTTATTTCGCTTTTACTACATATGTAAATGTTTAAAACGCTGAATCAAATATTATTTTATTTATTCATTAGGTTATTATTATTATGTATATCAATAATATATATATATATATATATATATAGATATATAGATATATAGCTATAGATAAATAAATAGATAGATAGATTGACTGATAGATAGATAGATAGATAGATAGATATGTGGGTGTATCGATGGTGGTCGCCACTAATCCTATGCGGATTTTACTCGTTTCCTCCAAAGGAGGGACTTTTATGGAAGTATCAAATTGAAAAGCGGTTCCAAATCGCATGTATGCCCCCATAAGGGAGAGAGAGCGAGGTTAGGTTTTTGCAACTCGCGCAGGGAGGTGTCAACGTCCTCCTATATACAGTTGGTAGAGTGCTTGCCTAGCATGCAAGAGTTTCGGGATTAAAATCCTGAGCGCGGATGAGGGCGAAACTCAAGTCTTCCGGTGTGTTTGCTTTCTTGGCTCTTGTGGGATGCGACATTGGTTTGGCTGTGGAAAATCATTATATATAAAATCTCTCACACTTTTTGAACATTCTATTGATTACTAGTAAGGTTAGCTTGTTTGGTTGACATCGTCCTTTCAAGTATATAAAATTCCTTCTGGGAGACGCCGGCTTGGGTTAAAGCTGGTTTGATACCTCGTCGCTTGTTCGATATGAGGTAGGTTCTTTCCACTGTTGAATCTGTATCACGGGTTGCTTGATCTGTGTAAGTTATACTTTCTTGTGTGTGTGTGGCGTATTTGCTCGTTGGTAGAGTGCTCGCCTCGCATGCAAGAGGTTCGGGTTTCAAATCGTGAGCGCGAGTATGTCTAACTCATGAGCCCAAGTGAGGGCGAAACTCGAGTCTTGGCATTCCGGTTTGTCGGCTGTCTTGGCTGAAACATTGGTTCGGCTGTGGAAATTCATAATATATATATATATATATATATATATATATATATATATATATATATATATATATATATATATATATATATATCTGATTGGTTACAAATATTTCAGATGTTGGACCAGGTTTACTATCCAACAGCCTCGTCAGACCTTAGAAAAATGGTTGCTAGTATAAGCAAACACTAACACCCATTTCAGTTAAGACTTACGAGGCTGTTGGATCGTAAATATATATATATATATATATATATATATATATATATATATATATATATATATATTTATATATGGATATGTGGATATGTGGATATATATGTATATATATACATATATATATGGATATATATATATATGGGTGTATATACAAATATATATATATATATATATATTTATATATATATATATATATAGATGTTATTTTGGTTTTAGCGATATGCTTTGAATTAATTCAGTTATTTACGAAAGTGCATTTTTACGTAAATTCGTGTTAGGAATAATTTTCTCTTTTAACCAATTTGGTACCTTCACATGGGAAGTGGTATATATATTATTTTTGAAATTTAATTATCTACTACACGTGTTTCTTCGTATACGACTCATCAGAGTGTCTGTATTTAGCAAGATGCGACATCGGTACTCAACGGTAATTACCCTAAACTCTTACCCCTGGGTCATCTCGCCAACTGTCTGGATATATCGCGATTTACTTAGATGTTGTTTTAGTTTGGTTTTAGCGATATGTTTTGAATGAATTCAATTATTTACGAAATTTCATTTTTACCTAAATGCGAGTTGGGAATAATTTTCCCTTTTAACCAATTTTATACCCCCACATTGGGAGCGGTATATATATATTATTTTTGAAATGTAATTATCCACTGACATGTGTTTCGTCGTCTTCGACTCATCAGAGTGTATGTATCTAGCGAGATTCGCAACTCCCATTTAGGTAAAAATGCACTTTCTAAATAATTGAATTCATTCCAAACATATCGCTAAAACAAAAAAAAAACAACATCTAAGTATATCGCGATATATCCAGACAGTTGGCGAGATGGTCTATGGGTAAGGGTTTAGGGTCATTACCGTTGGGTCCCGATTTCGAATCTCGCTAGACACAGCCACTCTGAATAGTCGTAGACGACGAAAAACGTGTCAGTAGATAATTACATTTTAAACATAATATATATATACCGGTCCCCATGTGGGGGTACCAAATTGGTTAAAAGTGAAAATTATTCCCAACTCGCATTTAGGTAAAAATGCAATTTCGAAAGTAATTAAATTCATTCAAAATATATCGCTAAAACCAAAACAAAACAACATCTAAGTAAATCGCTATATATCCATACATTTGGCGAGATGGTCCAGGGGTAAGGGTTTAGGGTCATTACCATTTGGTCCCGATTTCGAATCTCGGTAAATACAGACACTCTTATGAGTCGTTGACGACGAAACACGTGTCAGTGGATAATTACATTTAAAACATTATATGTATATATATATATATATATATATATATATATATATATATGTATGGATATACAGTGGGAAAATTAGTGTGGGACACATGCCATTATTCTTTATTTAACACAGATTTTTATGCAGCGAATTACGCGAAAATTTAACAAGAAATAGTTACCAATTTAACACTTACTTTAGAAATTGGTACCTTTTAATGCATAACAAAAATTATATAATAAAAACGAGAATAGCCGGAAAAGTATTGGACACATTGTTTTAAGTTATATTTTATTATTATTTTTTATAAATAATGCTGGATATTGTTATTGGCATTTTCATTTGCTGATACTATTATTGTTTAGAAGTTTCCAGATTGTTGTAGACCATACTGTACGTCGTTGGAAAGTATTGGAACACGTTAATCATCAGTAAACAATCACGCGTGAAGGTTATCAGGGTGAGTAAACGTAAAGAACTCTCACAAGTCGTCCGTTATAAAATCATTGCCGAGCTCAAGAATGGAATTGGTTATCGGCGTATATCTGCTCAATTCAAAATCCCTGTAAGTACCATAGGAAAACTTATTAGGAAATGGAAGGTGCATGACTCAACCGTGAACCGTCCGCGCACCGGAGCTTCTCGCAAGATATGACCTAACTTTCACAGGAAACATGAGTTGGAACAATTACATTGAAAGAATTACCAGGTCGCTGCAAAGAAGGTAGCCTCTCTCTACCGTGCTAGAAAACTACTCACACCGGAAAGTATCCTGTATCTCTATAATCTCACCATTCGTCCATGTATGGAGTATTGCTGTCACAGTAGGTGCATCTGCTACTAGTCCCTCGCTCCTGGACAAGATTACAGAGACGGGCGCCAGTCTGATAGGCCCTGAACTGGCATCTAAGCTTAAGGCTCTGTCCCATCGACGAAATGTTGCATCCCTCTGCCTGTGCTACAAGTAGTTTAATGGTGAATGCTCGGTCGAACTGCAGACACTTGTGCCCGCACGACGTAGACACCCTCGACAAACCCGATAGGCAGCTAAATCCCAAACCCACACAGTAGAGATCCCTAGATGTAAAAGATATTTCTACTCCAGTAGTTTCTTCCCCAGAACCGCTAGACTCTGTAATTCTATTCCATGTCCCTGCATCCTCAACTGTACTGACATGCAGATGTTCAAGTGTAAAGTGAACCGACATCTTGCTGCCCAAATCCCAACATAGTACCCCAGTAGTTGTTGCCCCTGATAGCAGCCCCCTACATCAACGTGGCAATGTGCCTTATTTAGTGTGAAAATGTCAAGAAAAAAATCTCAACATTATTAAACTAGAGACAGAGGCTTAGCTGTCGTACAAAGCTAAGACTTTGTAACATCATCTGTGTATAGAGAGTCCCTCAGGGACTAGTCTATAAAAATCGTTCTGTGGCGATGGTAGTCGTTTTTGGGTTTATGAACTTTAAGTGTCTGAGGGAATGGCACTCGTCTTACAATACGTTGCAATCATCATACATATGTATATATATACATATATAAATATATACATATATATGTATGTATATATACATAAATATGCATTTATGTATATATATAGATATATATGTATGCATACATATGCATATATATGAATGTATATATGCATATATATATCTATACCTATATATGCATTATATATGTATATATACACATATATGTGTATGTATACATGTACATGTATAAATATGTATATATGTGCATATATATGTATTTTAATATGTACATATATATATATGTGTGGATATATATATATATATATATATATATATATATATATATATATATATATATATACGAGGGGGTGCAATAACTAATTTAGCTGACCCACTTCCAACTGTCTGATCCAGCTGAAATTTTGCATGTGTAATGATTTATATCTCAACGGGTTATATGGCAAACTGAACTGATTGTGGTTTCTGTTTTACAGGTGTTTATAACTGAGCCAGATGTGAAATGGAGTCTGTTGAAGGTCGAGCAGTGACCCGGTTTTTGTATTTGAAATGATCCACACCACAGGAGACTTTTGATGAAAGGAAAGACACCTTAGAATACTTATGGTGATAACACGCCATCATATGACCTTGTAAAATGCTAGCATCGTGAATTCTAACATGGCCGGAAGTCAGTGGAAACAGCTTCCAGACCTGTTAACCCCGCTTCTGCCATTGATGAGGCATCTGTCCGTTGTTGTGGCTACCATTTTGGGATATCGGCGCATTACTATTCGCCAAATAGTCCAAGATGTAAGGATTAGTAGAGGGTCCTGACCATTTGCATATGCATAAGGTGTCTGCCAGATGGATTCTAACGTTGCTCACGCAATTCCAGAAGCGAGAACGCGTCGAGTGCTCGAGGGTGAATTTGGAGATTTGCCAAGAAGATGGAGTCAAAGTTTTTCAAAAGATTGCTTACACAGGATGAAAGCTGAGTCAATCACTATGATCCAGAGACAAAAGTCCAGTCAATGCAGTGGAAGTACTTGGAGTCATCACCTCCAACGAAGGCAAGGGTGCAGCCCTTCTCTGGCAAGATCATGCTCACAATCTTTCTGGGACTATGCCGGAGTGGTGATGACAGATTTCCTGGCAAAGGGTACCACAATTACAGGAATCTCTAATGCTTCACTTTTGAGGAAATTAAGGGAAACTATTAAAATCAAGAGGCGGGGCAAGATCAGCAAAGATACCTTTCTCCTGCAGGACAACGCTCCGGTCCACAACTCGCATCTCGCCAGATCAGAAGAACAGGCGTGTGGTTATGAATTCCTTCTCAATCATCCGTACTCTCCTGACCATGCACCTTCTGACTTCCACCCCTTCCCAGCCATGAAGTCGTTTTTGAAAGGAAAGAGTTTCCCAGATGATGCAGCCTTGATTTCTGAAGGAAAGCCGTGGTTGGAGAACCAACCTGGTGTGTTCTAAAAAAACGGTTTCCAGGGCTGCATCAAACGTTGAGAGAAATGCATAACTCTAGGTGGTTCCTATGTCGAGAAAGACTAATAAATGTGCCAAGTTTCGTTGCTCCCCTGCTATGGGAAGTGGGGGAGGGGCATTATTTATTGCACGCCCTTCGTATATGTATGCATATATATATACATATATATGTATGTATATATACATATATATGTAGATATATATATATATATATGTATATATATATATGTATGTATATATACATATATATATGTATGCATATATATATATATGAATATGTATATATAAATATATATAATATACATATATATATATATATATATATATATACGCATATGCATAAATATATATCATAATTAAATGATTATTAGTTAACGCTTACAGACTCAATGCCAATATCAGTGTAGAAGGCGACAATGCCGGTCGGAAAATTCGAAGCCTTCTCCATGTTTAAATCCTAGAAAAGATATTATTGTCTGAGAGACCTTCACTTTGCCAAAAATAGGTATATTATTTAGGGATTAATCTTATTTCCACGTTTATTTTTTTTAAAGTAAAATATTTCTTTCCCTTCATATGCATGGCATATCTTTCAATCGTATCTCATCCTAGATGTAGCTCTGTTAAGCGGGGAATGAAACGCGGTATAACTTTTTTTCATGTTTTAAAATCTATCACGTTAATTGGTCTTTAATCAGCCATTATAATATATATAAGTGAAAATATGTGTGCCCGTCTGTGTACGGTCTCCTTCCAAATTACTTTATCAATTTTCGGTTTATACACTCAAGTTTTGACATAAGGAGCATCAACTCTGTTTTATTTGGCCTTTTATATAGTAACAAAATATAGGGTTTTATCGGTGCTATAATTAGTTTATTCTTTTACTGATAATGAAGAACAATGTCTCCTAGACTTTTGCAATTTATATTTTTGTTCTAATTCATTACACCCCCTTTTTTGAAATCTAGATTTGCCAACATTAATTAGCGATCACGTTGGGAAGCAGGAGAAACAATACAGTTTATTTTTTGTTATTGGAAAATAATTGTTCAAATACACTTTATTTTTGACAAATGCCATTTTTGTTTTCTAATATGTGATTCGAATTGATGTACACGTTGAAGGAAAAAATTGTAGCCAAAATAAATAACGGCATAATTCCATTTACGTCTGAAGAAACCCAGTTTTCTTCTATTATTGCAGACTTGTTGGGCATTCGTGTACAAATGCCAAGAGCGATAGGAGTGTCCAATCATGTCTGAAATTTCCACGGCCGATATCGGAGATGTAGCGCTCTACAACTCATGCTCCCTACTGATCCAAGTCACAATCACAGGTCAAAATGTAAATCCGGACAGTACAACGCTAGGAGGCAGAGTTGAAGAAAGTTTCCGGCTATGGTCATGGTCTCGGTTTTAAGTGAGGGCCACATCATTCCACCTCAAATTCATTTGGCTATACGTCACCAACATGAAATCCCACAACACTAAATCAAGCTGGTTAAACGCCCTCCCCCAAGTATTCGTCAAGCTCTCGCCAGCGCTCGTGGAAAAAGGTATACTCCCAGTTCCGGACCTTAATCGAGGCGGTGATTGAGGCTGAAGCCGGCTACATTCAATACATGTAAGCTCTGCTATATAATCATGTTATATGAATTTATTTTACAATATAATTTTAAAAATAAATATGGGGTGTCGTTTAATTTGGGGCGACATATGGTTCCACTCTGTATGTGTTCCCATTTGTCATTGATTAAACTACATAGCTTACATTTTGTCAAACATCAGGATTTTAAATCGATATTGTCGAATACGATTTTCAAGGAATATATTATATCAATAAGTTATCCTTTGTAAAAATAATGCAATATATGTTTCACGCGTGTTACAATGTACTATAAACGATTAAGTGAACATTTAGAAATAGACAAGTAGTTTATCGCAAAACAGCGTCTTAATATTCATTGCATTTTTCCAAATTAATCGTTTCTCACAAGAAACAACAAAGGGAATGCCGCTCAAGCATATGATTATCAACTAGCGTGTGTATGTTCGAATATTTCTCTTTTAACTCTATGAATGTGGTATGTTTTTTTTTTCTTTTACAAAACCTTTTCGTTGGCATTAGTCACATGTTAGTCAGCGCCGCTTTGACCTGTTTGCATTTGACCAAGTATACATCACTGATTCGTTGAAGATTTTCATAGATTAAGCGAGTCGCCATATCCATGCATAAATGTATGTCATTATGTATATGATGATAATAATCATAAAGTTGCATGTTGATTACATCGCTAAAGAAAGAAATGTAGTATCGACATCGATGTACATCACATCAAATAGTCGAAAGGGGTTGAGGAGGATAGAAAGACCAAGAAGAGTGTGGGGACCATCGAGGTCTTCACTGGATGAGTAGGAAAAGGGCTTGGACAGCTGGAAATAAATTAACCAACAGGCGTTGCCACGGAAAATTCTATGGGGAGCGGGTTGTTTATTTTTAATTTTCAAAAATTAATAAATAAATGAAGAGTATAACAAATCTAGAGAGCTGTTTGTCACTAAGCCTCCATGGTACACTATTGGTTGTTTTCAGTGAACAATTTCAAATGTTCTTGAGAAGTTAGTAATTCGGAAAACAACAACCGCAAACATCATCATTACTACTACTACTACTACTACTACTACTACTACTACTACTTATAATAATAATAATAATAATAATAATAATAATAATAATAATAATAATAATAATTATGATACCAGTGAAGACCAATAGTCGACGCCAATGAGAAAGCAATGATAAGCGGATGTTAAGGTAAAGCAAATTCTATTGCAAACGTTATGGGAAAAGGGGGAGAGTACTAGAAATCTGGGGAGACTTGTTATCACTCAGACTTAAGGGAATTCCGACAAGTAATATAGTCGCTAAACCTATGCCACCAATATAATTTTGGATTTATACTGTATGATGATGACGATTCAGAACAGTGACAGAACTAATATAACATGTACGCATAGAAGTAAACTCCCCGGTTGTGACATTTACAGCGAGGAGAAACATGGATATCTATCATGACTTTCTACAAAAGCTAAGCCCTTTTCTCGATTAAAAATCTTAGATACAGTAACAAGTTATAACAATCTACACAATAACAAATGACACAAAATACGAAAATCACATTGATTGATCATTACGTTCTTGGATATTGTTTTTTTTCATTATTATTATATAAGCATGGGTGCCCGGACTTGCCCGATTGTTTGGAGGTGTGTGTTGAGCAAAAACAAAAGTGGTAGTAGGAAGGCAGGCTCAAGCCCGTACCGGTAATGAGGAAAAGAACTGGAAAAACGTGACGTATTTGCTGTTACGACCACCGCCAACCCGGAAGAGACGAAGGTTTAAATTAAGGCCAGATAATCGAAAAGACGGAATGACGTTCGAAAATGTCGGACAAAAACGCGAATCCTCCCTGCAAAAAAGTGCAAAGTTGTGGGTTAAGAAATTAACGTTTAAGCCAATTTTTCGATATTGCTTTTCTGAAGGGTGGAGCTTCAAAACGAGGCTAATCTGGTGACAATCGAAAGTTTTAGGAACACATGCAAACATACATACATTTATATATTGGTAGCTCAATTTTTTAGCTAAAACGTTTAAACAACGTGTCCTATCTCTGAATACATTTTATCTAATATTTCAAATATTTAGACCATGAATTTTCTGAGTAATTTTGTAGAGACCGCCGAGTTGATTTTTTTTAAAATTTTTACCCCTATTATGACCCTTTACCATTTATTGCTTTGACCCCAAATCAAGTTATTAATTTAGATTCATGTCAACGGAAGCGATATCAACAATTTCAATTGTTTGTACCCAAAATTGTCGGAGGAGTTTGGTAGAGTTCTCAAAGGTCGAATCGTGGAACTTTGACCCCTTAACAGCCAAATTTTTAACCGAAAACCGATTACAATGATTTTTTCAACTCTCAATACTTGGTATATCAAATTTCGAGTATGCAGACTGAAAATTGACAAAGTTATTGTGTAGAGAATTGTACACACACACCGTCTGTTTAATATATATATATGTATATATATATATATATATATATATATATATATATGTATGTATACATATATATACAAATATGTTTTTATATATATAAATATGCATACACATATATACATGCATATACACGTACATATACATACATATATATATACATATGTATGTGCATATATATATATATATATATATATATATATATATATATATATATATTAAATTTGTATAATTAGCAAGATTTTTCATCAAGCATATATTATTAAATAAAACGGAGACACTTTGCTTTATGTTTTTTTTTTTTTAATTTTCCCGTTTCCGTATAATCGTTTTTGTATCAAAATCAAAAATATAAATGAAAGTTCCATAGTTGTTACTGTCACGAGCGCTTTTGATTCGTCCACGAAGCATTATTAAGTGTTGAAGTAACAGTCTGAAGCAGCGAAAAGGAAGTCGATGAAAAGTCGATTAATTATATAGTTCGGGCAAAAATTGGAGTATTAAAATCAGCAAGTTTGTGGACACCGTTATCTAAGTACTATCTTATCTAAGCCATTATAACACGTACTGCTTTTCCCGAATGCAATATCATTTATAGTTGGTTGAAAGGTTCTAGTATACTAGTATATGGCGCTTCAAGTATTTTTAATTTTTAATATTAATTTCATGTTGTATAATTTTTGTGTTGTAAACGAGGAATATTCTAAGATTGGAGGGAGGTAATCATCATCTTTTATTAAATGTTTATATATAGAACTAGTATTAATTAGATGGATGATTATTTGCATGGACAACGTAAGCGTTGTATGCCTAATGGATGTATTATTTTCGGAGGTAAATCCTCCCAACGCTCTAAAAAAATAAAAGAATGTTTATCAGCTTTTATACTTTTAATATATATTTTTTTTACATTATATATATATATATATATATAGTTATATATATATATATATATATATATATATATATATATATATATATATATATATATATATATATATATATATGCAGGGTGACCCTAAAACACAGGCCCCGACTCTAATTAGGCCCCGTTTATAGTGTTTTGTCCAAATAAAATGAAACTTTTGTCATAACTAGTTTATTTTATTCAAAACATCGCATCAATCCACTAGGGTCTTTATTCTCCGTTTTACGGCATATGTTCTAAGTGGTTTCCATTTAGCTCCGTGCATTTCGTTTTTGTTTAGTCACCCTGTATATATATATATATATATATATATATATATATATATATATATATATATATATATATATATATATATATATATAGAGAGAGAGAGAGAGAGAGAGAGAGAGAGAGAGAGAGAGGGACAGAGAGAGAAATAAAAAGAACAATCCCTATCATGTTTTTATCAACGTTTCGTCTTTATAACGAGACTTCTTCTGGATGAATGTGATTAAGGAACAAAAAAATACCAGTACAAAATATTTTAAAATGTTTCACGTGCACAATGTGATGCTGTTCTATTTCAGAAAAACGGAAAAAAACGTTGGAAATTAAAAAAAATATACATGACTACTCACACACACACACACACACACACACACACACACACATATATATATATATATATATATATATATATATATATATATATATATATATAATGAAAAATTTTGTTGAAAATTCAAGGACTAACGTTTTCTTTTTCATAACCTTCGTTTATTTCCTGGATTTTTCCGTTACTGCTGTTTAATTAATGAGTTGGACATTCTACGATTAATGTTTCCGTAAAATATTCTGCCCCACCAACTTCTTCAGATGTTTATCCATTAGATTTTTGCAACAAATGGTATATTTTTTCCATTAATGAAACTACTGTAATGGAAAAATCCAGGAAATATACGAAGGTTCTTAAACAGAAAATGTGAGTCTTTGAATTTTCAACAAAATGTTGCACTATATATGCTCTGTCCCTATTAAATAGACTAATTGAGCTTAACTCAAAATTAACGGCGAATGGTTTTTAAATAACAATCTAGCCCCGTTAAACGAAAGCGGTATGCATTGAAAGTAACGACATTACAAAGACAAACTTAAATATATTTATATATATATATATATATATATATATATATATATATATATATATATACACACACATATATATACAAATATATATATACACACATGGATATATATATATATATATATATATTTACACACACACGCATATATATATAATAAAATCAAATAAATTTACATTATGTTTTGGCAGCCATGTGAAAAGCATATCTTATTTTTCTTTTCCATCTTCTAATTATGTGATTTCTTTGGATTTTATTTGTGCAAATGGGAATTCAATTAACTTTCTGGGAGTTATATTTTTGGATTTTACCGTCATTGGATAATTTACCTTCCACCAGTCTATCAAGTCACGTAATCACTTTTTCTTCACCATATTCCCTCTTCTTCACTATTTGTTATCAATTGAAATCTTTGATTTACTTGCAGTTTCATCAAATACTTTTGCATGCAAAATCCGAGCACGCATTTTGTTAATTCCTATCCTCGGATGAGAAGAAAAGTATTTCTTCGAAACTCCGGTGATTAAGGACGATCAACTTATCAAGTGTTTCCTTTTCGGATTAAATATGTTTTTAACTCTTTTAACTGTTTTTAACATGTTTTATTAACTGTTTGCACTTATATATATATATATATATATATATATATATATATATATATATATATATACATATATATATATATATATACATATATATATATATATATATATATACGAGTTTCCTCATATGTGTTCCTATAAGAGAGTAAGTATTCAACTACTTTTACTCTTGATTATTTTGTGTGAAGTTTGTCTTTTTTTCAGCTTCGAAATTTTTGGTTGATTTTTCTTGTCGTTTATTTGCCGAGATCTCATTTTAGTAAATACTAATGCTTAAGAGTTTTCGGCGCACTTTTCATTATCAACAACATCTCTTATCTATTCAATTAGTGTTCAGGCCATTTCCACAGTTTACTTTTCTATTTTGTAATGATTTCTTTATGGCGCTGAAAAAAGAAAAACTTTCAGTAAAATTCGGAAGAAAAAAATATACGGTTCAATTTCAGGTCCATCGACCTCTCCGTAGTTTTTCACTCTCTCTTCTCTCTCTTTCTCTGTGTCTCTCTGTATGTATGCAGTTCTTTTTTTTTTACACAGAAGTCACCACTTATCAAGGTGTGCCACTATGTTTTGTTCTGTCCATTTACCCATCGCCGGTAGGGGTTTTGCTTACTCGCATACTTGGGAAAGAGGACAATAATGGCATTCGCCAGGACTCATTCTTTTTTTTTCTCGGCGAGTGGATGAGGTAAGCACGTAAATTTCCTCAGAACTAGTTAAAATATGTAAGGTTAGTTTAAATGTGTAATGGTTAAATGTTTAAATGTTATGAATTGTATATCTTTAATTTTTAAATTTTAATATATTTTTAATATTTTTGGTAAAATAAATAGTTATGCTTTTTAATATATATTACAAATTGTGTTGCCGGTTTTAACCTGCTTTCAACAACAATACATGGTCTGCCACCCTTTTCAGTCAGAATCCAACATGTAAAGTTTCACCCTGACGAATAGAGAAATACTCAGGAAAATGAACCCCCCTTTTGAATTTGAATAACGATAAAGCAGAGAGATGCTCGAAACGTCAATTCTGTGAGAATGTTGTTTCTTGGAAGAGTTTATTTCAGATTCTGTCAAGGACAGATTTGCTGCTTCTAGCAGCTCCTGCCCATATGTGGCACCATGTCTTTATCTTGGAGTACTTGGCCCTTATATAGGAAGATAATTGCATCAGCAATGATATGTCTTCTCGAACGTGTGAAGGATCGTACTATTTTCCAGCGGCATAGGCGTTCTATTTTAAATCAGGAGTAAATTAAGAAACAGAATCTTGTCAAAACATGGAACCTTCCAAAACCGAGAGTCATTCATTTCACTTGATGCCAGACAAAGATCAGAGCTTGGATTATGTAAAGATAGATATCCATTAAAATTAACCTGCAACCTCTTTCCCCATGACACTACGTAATAAAGATAAGAAGAGACAGAATCAAAGAGAACTTGGTCATTTACGGTCTTTGATGTATTACCATAGATGTTAGTGTCGACGGCATAAATGTTTACAAATGATCTTAGTATATGATTTTGGAGATTATTAATGTAGATAAGGAAGTGAGGGACCTTGCGGAACTCCAGCATAAATACTGGGGACTTCTGATTTCTGCCCATTACTCTTATGATTTCCTCTGAGAGAAATGATTTAATAATTAAGAAGACATTTCATCTATGCTGAAGCTGGCGATTTTATGAAGTAGAATTTTATGTCATACACTATCACAGACCTAAGATATGTTAAGAGCAATTGCCCTAGAAAGGAAGCATCTGTCGAGAGATTCGCTACTCCTATGAGATATTACCGGTAGCACATCTGCAGTAGATCTAGTAGAACGGAAACCATATTGCATGCCACTAAGAATATTATTTTTGCTGTGGTAATTGACTCCTTCTCTAATACAGATTTCAGCGACTTGCTTATGACGCAAATGAAACGTATTAATTTGTACTGAGAAGGAGATGAATTCTAAATTACACGGCATATTAATGAGGTTTGCCAAGGGGTTGGGAAGCAATTATCCTTCTAAAACGCTTAAACAGCTTTGTAAATATGAGAGCTAGTTCTGGTTGAAGCTCTTTCCGCACTATAATTGGACTGCCGTTAGGGTCAGTTGCTTTACTGGAATAAAAGTGTTTGATTACTTTGGCAACATCACGCATATATATTGGTTTGTCGCATAGCGTGTTTTCAGATACAGGAAGAAATACGGGGGTTGGCGACCTTGATCGCATGGGGTAGAATAAGTCGCAAAGTTTTTGTCAAAGAGTTTGGCTTTTTCTGCTGCTGACGAGATTACCTCAGGTCCATTGATGATTCTTGGCATAAAGCGCACACTTCTATTCAAGCCTATATTGGCAAAACTGATGGGGACTAAAAAGCTAACAAGCTACTTTGCACTTAATGGACTGATCATACAATTAGTTTGTGTTCTTTATGTCTACATTACAGTGGTTGCTGGCAGTCATAGAAGAAGCTTAATCTATTACGTTGGAAGGAAATGGTAAAAGTAATTTCTGTGCGCAATGCCAGCATCATATTTTGAGGAGAACCACGTCTGGCTTTTGGATTATTGCTGGACTTTTTTGGAGGCTAAGAAGCGGTGTATGATTAACTATTCCGTCATGATACTATAAAGGAGACGTTCTTTATAAATATTGCACTAAGAGGTAGGTCTTATATAAATGTGCTGAAGCTATCCTGGCCAGCAATTGAGCATCGATATGTATGATGGAGAGGTACGTTTGAGGACTTATTACATTTCGTGTTTATCTTAACTGATACAACTAAGTAGTTTGAAGATTCCAACGGAGAAAAAAGGGAAGATGAACATGCGTTAGGTCAAGTTGTGAGAAAAATGTCAAGGAGAATTGCATACTGACGATGAGTGTCAAGTACATACTTTGTTTCATGAACAATCTAAGTGAGGCCATAAGCAATCAAGGATCATGACAAAAACTCCTATCGCCATATCTATTGTTGTAGTGGGCTAAACATTACCTATTGTACACACTGAATTAAACACAGACATGAATGTAAGCCGAAGTATGAGCAGACACTTTTTTCTCAGATATGCTCTTAAATATAGTAACTCAGCTGTTGCGGAGGTCATAAAAAGCAAAAAAAAAACGCAGTGGTGTTAGCAAGTGCAAACCGGAAACACATGTAGGGTAATTTAGGGTATTTTTCGGAGATATATCACCTGTAAAGCCAACTTTAATGTAGTAACATAATCCCTTTCCATGGCGATCTTGAGGCTCTGATTTTGGTGTTAAGTTAGAGTATCCTTTGATTATGAACTCATGTAGGTAAATAGTCGGTCCACTGCAAATTTCGTTAAGAAATTATAGATCTGGGTTGATTTGTAATTGGATTTAAACCTTTCGAAGGTTGAAAAGTAGGCACCTGATGTTGGAGAAAGCGACATGTTAGTGGGGGTCTACGTTTAGAGTTAGAGTTCTGGGTTTAATCATGTGTTTTTTTTCTGGAAACTTTTCATTGTCGAGTTTTAGGATTTATTGAACAGGTCGACAGGCATGTTTAGAGCAGTGCAGAAAGGAAGAATGAAAAAGAACAAAAAAGAAACGAAAACATATTTTTGTAGACCATGATAATGTAAAACTGTAACAATCACCCATTAATATGGCATCGAGAATCCCCACCAAAAGCTATTGCATGGCATATACTCCATTAAGCAAATGGCAATAGAGCAGCCCCAGTACTTTGCACCTGCTGATAGGAAACTTTCTCAGTGGTTAATTCAAGGTTCTTCTCCAGAATAGCAGGCGGATAACGTCAGCTCAGTTAAAATGTTTACCTCTAGTCCCATTATAAATGACATGATTCCAAGCGTAAACATAGAAACAGAAAATTCCCGACATCTCAGGGGACTGCTAACGCAAAAATACTACCGACCTTGGATACAGTTTTATATTGTATCTTTGCAAAAAACATTCACTCATTCAAAATGACGACTGATGAACAAATTATAAAAAAAGAAAGTTATGGGAGCTGCCGATAACGCACCCATAATATATGTTCTATTCTCCATAACAAATAACAATAATAAGTATTCTACTTAAGCAGTGTTCAAATGACATGTTCAGGGTAAAGTATAGCGATAGATTTCCCTCTCAGCAACTGAAATAATAAATGATTATTTAGCAAAGTTTTGTTTGTTTTCGGCTTCGACTAGTTATCTTAACCTCTTTCCGCCTATTCTGTGCAGTTTTCTCGTATGTTTCGATTCCGCTATAAAATATATTTCACCTAAAGCCTTCTACACTTTTCTTTACCTGACCCGAGGTCTATTCATAAAAATTGGTTTATTATAATGCTAATACTAATACTACTACTACTACTAATAATAATAATAATAAAATTATTGACTCTCAAGGAGCTTTCACAAAGGATATCAAAGGTCTCTCCTTCAAAACAACCTGTGGTCATCCCTGGAACCTGAGTGACTACAAGTCTCCCCAGGTTTCCAGTACTCTCTACCTATTTCGATAACATTTGCAAATAAATTTGCATTGTCGCAAGAGATGCTTGCTATGGATTTGATATTGGAATTTGAGTAGAAATAAGCTTCCCCAATATTTCATCTTTCTTCTAACTTATCTGGCGGGGATCTTGTCAGTTCTTTCCTAACTTCTGGATTCTACTTGGTTATTTGGTCTCGCTCTTTTTGGGGAGGTAGTGATGTGACAATGAGAGGAT